>NC_135488.1:3097727-3407500 GCF_052094955.1 Ictidomys tridecemlineatus | reverse complement strand
TGTGCAATTAAGTATATGCTTGAAATAAAGGTCAGCCTCTCAGGGCTGAGGCTCTGGTGAGTTTATCTGTAGGTGCTAAGGTTGTGTTCATTCTCTTTATCCAGGCCAGAGTCCAGACACAGCAGGATAAATCGGGCCAATATAAATGGTTACAAATTCTCAATTTGTTTCTTTCAATGCTTTAGGACTGAGCTTCTCTTGCCTTCATCTGAACTCAATGTGAATAAAATAATCAACCTCTGCCAACCCCCCCACCCCCACTGTTGTCTATTGGAGCAGTTGGAAGAATAGTTTGGAATTGTGGGCTTTTTTCTCCTAGTGAATAAAACAACCTGTGCCTTTTACCCTGCATGTATGTGAATTTAAACATGGTGTTTCTTACCTGAGACATTCAGGTAAGAGGACACTCCAGAGCAATGATTTTGAGGTTACTTGGCTCCATGATGCCCACGCTGACACCACCTGCTGTGCTCAAACTTGACCCACCTGAATTTGAGAAGATCAAAAAAGAAAATGATATCTTTGGGCATTTTAGCAGCAAGAGTAAAGTCTGAAACAGCTTCCAGGGTCCATTTCTCTATCTAGAGGAATTATCGAGTATCCCCTGCTCTCTCCAGCTCCTGAGCATGATACACACATGGTGCAGACACCTCTTTTGAGCTCCCTGCACCCCTGGAGGATCTGAAGGTGACCTGGAGACACAGGACTCTGTGCTGCCCTCTGTTGGCCACTCTCATTCACTGCCTGCTTTCAGAAAGTTTGCTCAGCAGGCTTCCTCTTCAGGGGGCCCTCTTGTGATCAGAGTCAAGCTGAGGAACTGCTTTTGTATCTCAGGGTATTGAGCTATGAGGAGCCAGACCCCTGCCTGCCCTTTGTCTTCATCCTACACATAGGAAACAGTCTCTACAGAACATGTGTGTGCAGAATGTGCTCTTGGTTCATGCAACTGGATTCCTAGGGGTCTTCCCTCATAGGGACACATTCCTGACAGCCAAGGTCACAAAATGCCACACACAGGTTTCTCTTTGCACTGCACAGCTTTCTGTCTACTGATGAGATGATTTTAACTACACTGGTCGGATCCCATCACATGTCCTTTCACCACACAATGCAACCCTGGTCATCTCCACCTGGTGACATAAACAGGACAATTTAGACCAAAGTAATTTCCAAATATATATCACCACATTACAAATCAGTAACTTAGTTATTAGTCTTCATTCTCAAGAGAGATCCAGTAGATTTTTTCTTAATTTCTTACTTTTTTTCATATTGAATTTTCACTTTTTAAAAATATTGCATTAAAATAAAATGTATGAAAATACCCACATTGGGGAGCTCCTTACACTTGACCACAAGCCCAATGCCTCCCTGGCCTCGGCTTAGTCTGGAGAATGTCCCATGGATGCTGAGGACACTGGTGACTTTCATACACCAGAGACCCCACCTTCACTGAGGAGGACACTGGCCTGGAAACAGCACCCTCCAGAAGGATGACACAGGGCCCCGGAGCCCATGGGGAGAGTCTGAGTGTGAAAGCTGTCCACCTGGACTCCTCAGGAATGAGTTCCATGACACTGAGCTGGGCTAGAATATCATGGAACAGAGGGAGGGGAGGTAGACCAGGTTCTGCAGGAGACCTGGTCCTGAGAGGGGAGAGCACCCAACACACTGGCAGGGGGAATAAAGGCCTAGGGAGAAGGCTCAACCCAGAGTCTCCCTCACTCTAGGCAGGCCTCACACTGACCTCAGCACCAGAAGGGGGACAATGGTGAGCTCTGCATGTCCTGTCCACGACTCTGGGGTTGAAAAGTGATCCTCAAATCATCATCATCATCATCATCATCATCATCATCATCATCATCATCATCTAGCTATACCCACCCTCATCAGACCACCCTCTCTGGCTCTGTGGGCTGAGACCCAGGCAGAGGTAGTGTGCAGATACTGACATGAGGTTTCAAAGCCACAGGCCAAGGATGGGAAACTTCATGAGAACCCAGGATGAGGACAGTGAGCTTCTAATTTCCTGAGAGACCTTCAAAGTGTTTACCTGTGCGAGATGGTGGATTCGTATTTCTGGGGCTGTTGTGTGGTTGTTTAATTTTGTGGTTGTTTTAGTTTGTGGTTGTGGTTTTTGGTTTAATACTGAAGAATGAACACCGGGGCACTCTACTATTCAGATTCCTCCCCTCTCTTTTATTACTTACAAATGTATTTATGTATTTTTATTTTGATAAGTTCTAAGTTTCCCATGCTGGCCACTAACTTGCAGTCCTGCTGTCTCAGCACCTGAGTCCCTGGAATCACAGGTCAGCACCACCAAGCTCAGGTCTTGGTTTTATTTCAAGATATTTCTGATTATTTTGTGAAAAATAAAAACATGAAGAACCTATTGAACATCAGCCATCTGTCGGCACATTAGCTTCTCACAAAACTAGATCTAACCAAAACAATGTGTCATAACTAAGATCATAGAATGTACCCAGGTTACTCCTCAGAGAACTTTATAGGATACATGTTATTACTCCCATGTTCCAGATGAGAAACTGAGGCTTGAGCAAAATTATGTAACTAACCCAATGTCACACATAATTCTTAAGATGCAGTGTAAAAATTCTAAGTGTCTCTGGGTGAGTGTTGCATTAATCTTGCCACACCTCCTCCAGCTGGGAAGAAACTTAGGGACAAGAAGAGGCCACTAGGCTGCCTACAGGAAGAGTAGGTGTCTGGTTTCCACGAAGACATCAGCATATGGCATCAGGATGAATCCACAGGGGACTGAAATAACACCAAAAGGATGTGAGTCTGCAGGTCTCAGGTGGAAATTCATAGGATAATTCACCAAGATTGAAGCCTGGGAGGCCAGACTGAGAGGTCACAGGATGGCTTGTCCCCATGTTTCCATGCTGCATAGCAGCCATGCTCAAGGCTGGGAGAGGGACAGGCTGGTCCTGTGGAAGGAAGTCACAGAGTCAGTATTTGGAGGCAGACAGGGCCTGAGGCTGGGAGGCCATGGAGCTCTGCCATGGAGCCTGAGGCCTCTAATGAGGGCATGTAGTGCCTGTGGGTCAAGGAGAGAAGCAGGCCATGTGTTCCTGAGGACTTAGTGCCTGGTGCAGCTGACACACAGGAAGACAGGGGAAGCCATTGTCACCTCCATGCTAACTGTGGGTTAGCTTTTTATTCTCTCCATATCTGGAATCAACTTACCATAGAAGAATGAAATCCTCCTAAAATACCAAACTCCAAACATCCAACAGGATTCCTGTCATTATGGTGATAACCAAAGGCAGTATATAGTCAGGATTCTAAGTGGTTGTCCCAAAGAACCTAGTCCCCATATCAAAATCCACCCCAGGAATTCAAAAAGGATTTCTGGAAAACTTTGTTTGAAGGATTTTATGGATGGAATGACACAGATGGTTTAAGAGAGGAAAGCCTTTCACATCTGTATGTAGAGTCAGAGGAAGGAAATCTCATGCCATGAAGATTGGATGTGGGACATGGTCTAAGACTGGTCTTGGAGGTGGCACTAGCCACAGTGCAAGCACTTAGAGCAGCTTCAAGTAACTCTGTTATGATGGCCACAGAGAGATTGGGACCTCAACTACAACTGTGGAAGGATGACTCTGCCTCAGCCACTGGACCTGGAAGAAGACTCTGAACTTCAGCAAGGAGAGCTGCCCACTGATTGCTCCATTTCAGTCTTATCGAGCTTTGCTGTGAAACCAGCCTGGACTCCTGAGGGACAGGCCTGGGAAGGAATACCTGCTCAATAGGGGAGAATTTGTTGGTCAGTCACATAAAACTAGGAGAGACATCACACTGCCATATCTCATCAGATGGATCAGAAAACTAAACACTAGAAGCAATTGTCCCACATGGCTCATGGCTGAGGGGACCCTCAGCTCTCTGCACTTTCTGCAGTGTGGTCAGGTTTTGCCTTCTTCTGCCACAGAGATCCTCCTGATCTGTCCACATCCACACAATCCAGGCTGAACTCAGGGCCTTAAAGAGGAAGAAATGGTGGAATTTGCTGGTAAATTGATGGAAGTGGAGAACATAGTGACAAGTGAAATAGCCAGACTCTGGAAGATGAGGGTCCCATGCCACCCTAATATGTAAAAGCTAGAACAAAGGAAGGGGCAAGAGGGTAATGTGTCATAGGAGAGAAGGATGATCAGTGGCAAAGGAGACAGAGATTGGGGGAAGGGGACTGGGACAGGGAGGAAAGTGGAAGGAATGCACCACATGACACCATGTGCTTGGGCACAGACAGCACAGCCCAGAAGTGAGCCCAGATCCACAGAGGTCTAGAGCCCACCAATAACAAAGGAGCAGATGAATAAACAGAAGGAGGATTGGAACAAAGAGGGAGGGGGTACAGATGGAAGAAAGGGAAAGAGGGAGCACCAGGCACTAAGATGAAGCACAGTGTATCCCATGCCTGGAGATTGTGCCCAGGGAACCATCTGTTTTGCAGAACTCCAATGCACCAATAGGAGCATTAACAATACTATATAGGACACTGAAAAATAGTCATGGAAAAGGGGAATCTACTTACCTAGAAAAATATCTTTATAAGTAAATCAAGCATAAAGTATGGAAATCAGTTGAGATACCCAGATCTAAACTGCACCTAAATGGCTCAAGGCCATCATGAAATCCCCCAGGAAACACCCTGAGTATGTCCTTAGGGCAAGGAGAAGACAGAGGAGTGATATACCTACCACTTTCTCCCAAGGGCTCCTGTGCTCTGGAACTTTTTGAGACTCTGCCCTTTTCCTGTTCCTGCCCAGTGAGTTCCAACCTATTCTCATTCATTTCCTTTCCTTCTGCTCATTCAGAAAAAGCACAGGAAGATCACAGCCTGGGGAAACTGTGAACAGGCACATTTCACAGGTTCAGAGGATGCTGCCCACTCAGGGCAGAACAGCCACAGAGGTTCGGTTAAACTAAGAGACACATGGCAGTGTCCTTGGCTTCTGGTTGCCCATGTTCCACAGTGTGGAGAGGGTGTGTCAGAGGTTCTAGGCTGGGAAGAAAAGCAGCACAGCCATGTTGGCCAACACAACACAGGCTCCCTCTGTCCCACCTGTGAACGAGTGTTAAGCTTGAATTTGGTACCCCCAATAGATCACCAAAGACCAAGAACGATGTAAGCAGCAAAGAGGTTTTTATTGCAAGCTAGCTCAGTCCTCCACTCGCACACAGCAACTGGTGATGTTGAGAAGCCCGGAGTCCAGGGTTTGTAGCAGTTTTATATGATCTTTGGGGAAGGCAGGGAGTTCACATACATCATAGAATCTCTTAATAAATCATCACAAACCGCAGGAAAATCAAACAACAACTCTAAAACATGATTAGCACATTCACTGGCAGGAAAAAGTTGGGTAAGGGTGATTGGTTACTACAAGAGGGGGATTCATTTGAACTGATTGGTTTAAACCAAGAGGGGTGTTCGTGGTGAACTTCATGGTTTCCCAAAATGTTATCAAACAACATAAAATACTAGGAGGGTCATCTGGCATCCCAGGTATTTTCCCGTCTTTTACTGATTGGTGGCTGCTAGGGGATTACTATGGTTCCCCACCTAGCCTGACTGAGCAGGGACATCTGGTGCAAAAGATCTCTCCTCTTATTTGTAGATAAACAACTCAGCAGGGTGGGTATGTGCCTAGGAGTGCTCTGTGGGTCTTTCCAAGGACAAGGGTCATGCCTACTTCCTTGGACAGGCTTTGCTCTGAGGTAGAGGCTGGTTTTTCATGAGGAGGGATGAAATCAATGTCCCTGTGCATGGAAAAGGACCTTCTCCCCAAGACACCTTGGGGCAAGTCTCAGGAGAACAGTAGTGCACATGGAACCCCTGAATATGGGAAGAGTGCCTGGGTGCAGTTCTGACCTAGGGAATCTACTTTAAAACCCAGGGTGGTGGCACCTGCTTCCTACTGTCACTGACAAGGAGGAGCACATGGGGAGGAATATCTCCATCATCTATGAGAAGTTACTAATTCAGAATCCTCTTTGTCTACACTGTCCCATGGACTCATGGGTCCATCTTCTGGGAAAAGTTTGGTGGCTCTGAGTGTCAAATGCATGGAGATGACTAGGAAAGGATGGCCACCAGTTACAGACCTCACCCCAGAAGCTTCACAGTGACTACCTCAGGGATCATGCTCCTTGTCCTCTTCCCTTGGGCAGGGCTACTTGATCTTCAGCTGAAAAATGATTTCTCTTCCCACCAACTTCTTGTCACACTTCTGCTATTATTTTAGTCACTGGGCCAGGAAAAGGTGACATCTAAACTGTCCCTGACATTCTTGTATTTCACTAGGTAAAATCAGACACCAGAAACTTTTGATCCTCTTCAACTGCATGCTGTGGCTGGAAGAAATTTCAAACATCAACACTTGTGAGGTGGTACTTATCACCTTCTCTTCTCAGCTGAGAGGAAGACAGCAGGATGGTCATTTCCTCACAGAGGCTGACTGCAGGCCACCTTCTTATCTGGGCTTCTGTGCTGTCTTAGGAGGACAGGCCCTGGGCGCAATGACCCCTCACAGAGTAAGGTTTCCATGATGAGGCCTCCTGCCCACACCACAAGCACCCAGGGCTATTTCTCTGCTCTATTTCCTCTAAATATAGAACACATCTGATGTCCCTGGGCTCACAAGGAGACCCCACCCTCCCTCACTCTCCCACCCAGCACCCATCAGGGCATTTGCATGCTGCTCCCTGGGGAGGACATTCCTGCAAGGCTGACATAAAAACTCAGCTCTGAAGTGCCCTTGACTCACCAGGACTCCTCAGCTCAGCTTCTCAAAGTGAGGCTCCCTTCTCAGCTCCTGGGGCTGCTGCTGCTCTGGATCCCTGGTGAGGTCAGAGGGGATGAGGAGGGAGAAGGAAGAGGAAAGTGAGCCCTGGGCCCCCATCCTAGCCATGTATGCTACACCCATGTGAGAGATGTTCAGGTCTGTCCTCTAGGACGAGGCATCTGAGGTCAATCAATGTGAGAGAATATTCCAGAAGGAGCAAGAGACAGGGCTCTGATTAAAGTTGTCCCATAACATGAGGGAGATGTTGAAGGGAATTCTAGGGTGGTTCTTATAGCTTACAACATTTGATGTGTTTTTAAATATGAATAATTTTATTGTATAAATCAAAACAACAAAAATAACATAGCCTGAAATGTACAATAAATAAACATGCAAAAAATTTTCCTAAAGTATTTACATAAACTTTCATTGAATTGTTATCTTCCCAGGATCCAGTGGGGATGTTGTGCTGACCCAGACTCCTCTCTCTGAGCCAGTCACCCCTGAACAACCAGCCTCCATCTCCTGCAGGTCCAGTCAGAGCCTCCTACACAGTAATGGAAACACATATTTGAACTGGGTTGTGCACAAGCCAGGCCAGGCTCCAAAGGGCCTAATATATCGGGTTTCCAACCGGTACACTGGGATCTCAGACAGGTTTGGTGGCAGTGGGTCAGGGACAGATTTCACACTGAAAATCAGCAGGGTGGAGCCTGAGGATGTTGGGGTGTATTACTGCTATCAATGGACACATGCTCCTCTCACAGTGGTGCAGTCCCGAACAAAAACCTCCCTGCTTGGGTGGCCCAGCTGCCACATGAGCTCTGGTGTGGGCATCAGCTCTTCAGATTCTCTACCCTGTGAGGGAAGGTGCTGGGAACTCAGGGAACAGGTGAAGCTGAGGGCTGTGGACCATGACTTCCTGGGCCACAGCTCAGGTCAGACCCATGAGTGGCCCTGTCAGCTGCAGCAGCCTGGCCTGGCATATAGAGGATAAGCACAGAGGTGTCCAGGGACCTTCTGAATAAGCAGACAGGATGAGTGTGGAAACTGCAGAGGGAGCAGGACATTCCCTGGGCAGGACATTGCCAAGTTAGTGAAGAGATGAAGTGAAATGCTAGAGGTCCCTCCAAAAGCTGCTCTGTGTGAAATTCATATTCAAACCTAATAAAACAAAGAAAGGGGTGAAACAGAAAAATGGCTTTGCCTGCAATAACTAATTAAAGGAACTTCATAAAATTGAATTATTAAGTTTGCATAATATATTCTGATTCTCTCATTATTCCAAGTCACATTACACAACTAAACACTCAAGGCCACTCCAGGATAACTGGGCTGCACAAAATACCAACAAAAGGACAGAGACATTCCTTTTCCTTTGGGTCCTCTGGTATCTCCTCTGACCTTAGGGTTCCCTGGAATGAGAGAGAGGAGGAAGTGCTGAACGCTATTAGTGGGAAGAAACCATTCCAATGAGGCAAGGGGTGAGGATTCAGGGGATGGAGTCTAGCTTTCTAGACAGCAGACTGACTTACATCTAGGAAGGCCACACCCAAAGGTAGAACAAGAGAAAGGGACACACGAAGGGAGTTTCCATGGAGTCTTCTATCCCTAACAGGCAAAGGGCAGGATGACAAAGTAAACAGGTGAGTGTAACTCAACCCTAGGGACACACCCCACAAAGAGAAAAGACCAAGTCAGGAGTCATGGCACTACCCCACCAGACTACAGTGATCTTTCAGGTCCCAGTGGTGCATCAGGACTGGGAGGCCTGGTGAATCAATGTGGTCCCCACAATTACAGGATTCAGCAGAGGTACAGTGATGATACAGACTTCTGTCACCCTGCCTGGAACCCCTCAACTGCCTGCCTCTATGTGGGGAAGAATCAGAGTTGGAAAAGTCACTCTTAAGTCTCTCAGAGGGTGGAAGGTTATCCCTGGGTTGGGGAAATATTTTATAGTAAATTATCCAATGCATGCAGAGAAACAGTAAGAAACAGTAAGAAAATGATGGCAGAGCTGTTTTGTCTATTGGCCACACAAAGTAATGTTGTTTCACTGGTAAACAGGCATGCACCTTACATAATGTTAGCATCACAGAAAAAAAGGTCTATAGATGAAAGTGTTGAATAGTTCCTGAATTGTTCATGAAGTGTAAGAGTGCTAATGAGCTGACTTATCTCTGTAAAAATAAAAGTATTCTGTTGTTTTGTCTTTCATGGTTTGCCTTGTTAAAGAGTGATTTTCTGGGTGGAAAACAGTTTTCTTTAACCAATAAAATTAATAAAAATAATGTTCAATAAGTCCCTCACACTCCAGGCCTCCTCTCTCATAGGAACAGAGGGAGGAGGTCATGGGCTCCACATGGTACTCACACAGGGATGAAGCCTCCCTAGCATGGGTCCCCACATGGTTGTGTGAAGCACCCTTGCCTGGCCCAGGAGCACACAGCCTTAACAATATGCTGTGGTGCCAGCTATGACAAGTACAGTGGTGACCTCCATCCTGAGTGGTATGAATGCACAAAAAACAACTTGAGTGACAGCAGTGAGAGAGCATGGTGTCTCGCTGAGTTCCTATACTGATGCTGTTTTTACAGATAAAAATGTAAAATTAAATTTATGCTTAAAATATAGATCAGTCTCTCCAGGGCTGAAGCTGAGTGTATTTCCAGGTTCATGACACTCTCTGGTGAGCAAGAAGTAAAACATCCTAGCACAGAATTCAGCGACAGGAACCTACCTGAAGGTGATCCACCTCTGTGTCCACAGTGTCCTGTGCCTTCTGCTCTCCACAATGATGCTCTACAGCTCCCACCTGTCCATCAAATGGGGCAGACATTCAGACCCAGAAAGAAGTTCAGAACCCAAATGTTATGCCTGGGGAAGAGAGCAGAGCAGACATGTCTAACAAGGTCACTCACTGACTTCAGAATGAGCTCAGGGCAAAGCCAGGTGTCAAATCAAACCAGGTGTCCCATCCTCCTTCTCTAGTACAGAGTCCAGATCCAAGAAAAAGCAGAATCAAAGACATCCAACATACACCTTTCCAAGTATGCTGAACTTATTTCATGAGCTCCTTTAAGATGGGACTTCTTTTGTCATCTAAGGTCAGTGTGAAGTGAACAAATACCTTCCTGTCCCCACTGTTTTATCTTGAAACAGTTTGAACCTCAGCTTGTAAAACTGTCTTTTTCTTATCACAAGTAATAAAATGTGTGCCCTTTATCCTGTCTCCATGTGTGAACTTAAACATATCACTTCTTCCATGAGACTTCCAAGTAAGAGGTCACTCCAGAAAGATGCTCCCTGAGGTCAAGTGGCATCATGGTGCTCAGGCTCACACCACCTAGTGAGCTTCAGCTCTGCCCACTCTAACATGAGAAGAGCCATAAAAAACAAACAAACAAAGAAAAAAACCTCCTCTAATGAGCAGCAAGATAAAGTCTACAGTAACCTCCTGACCCCACAAGTAGCAATGCCCAGTGTCCTCTGCACTCTCCAGCTCTCCCTAATTTTCCACAAATAGTGGGAACACCTTTTCATCCAGGGTCTCTGAAAAGCAGCAAGATCTGAAGGGGACCCTGAAAAGAGACTGCTCACAGTTGCCCTCTGCTGGCCCAGCCCAAAATTTGCACAGTCCCCTGAAGGTCTCTCCTTTTCCAGGGCCCTTTGCCTTCCTCCTGTGAGGATTCTTGTGAATCAGGGCCAATGGCTCAGAGCTGCTTCAACATCTCAGAATATTGGGTTATGAAGAGTCAGACCCCTCGCCTGTCCTTTGTCTGCATTCTACATGTGGGAAACAGATTCGAACAGAACTTGTGTGCGCCAGGACCTGGACTTGGTTCATCCAAAGGGACCCCTAGTGCTCTCCCCTCATGGGAGACACTCCTGACACCCCAAAGCAGACAGCAACACACACAGGTGGCTCTATGCACTGCAGAAGCTTTGCAGTCCCCTGCTGAGATGGTCCTTAAATACCAGCTTACCACTCCTCTCTCAATTTCCTTGCATTTCCAGCCTTTTACAAAATTAAATAGAAAATAGATAAATTTATAGATAGATAAAATAAAACACAATCCACACATGAAAGTATCCATCAAAACCAAAATGCCACAACACGAACCTCTCCCTATTTGTGTCTTCATGTTCAAATAGATCCTTTTTTTGAATTCTCACTTTATTTAATAGTGAAGTATATTTACATTCATTTAATTTTCTTTAATATTGTATTCAAATATGATCATTGCACATCCCAAAACTGGGGAGTTTGTTAAACTTTCCCTCCAGGGCCAATGCCTCCTTACCTTTGACCTACTCTGCACATATGCTAGGAGGCCAGGAGCACAGGTGACTTCTAAACACCAAAGACCCCTGTCTTCATGCAGGGAGGACTGGCCTGGGAACAGAGCCCTCCACATGGAAGGGTCAGGGCTTTCAGCTCCCTGCAGAAGAGAAGCTGAAGGATAAAGGCTCACCACCCAGACTCCTCAGGAAACAGCTCCAGGGCTCTGAGCAGGTCCAGAGCCACAGAAAACCAGAGGAAGGGGGTTAGCAGTAGTTTCTGCAAGTGTAGGCAGAAGTCTTGAGAGAGAAGGACTCAGCGATGGGCAGATCAGAGAGGGGTCAAGGTAGAGAGCTCCAGGGAGAGGGGCCTGCTAAGAAATACCACCATGCAGCAACAGGGGTCAGGGTGGTCACCAAAACCACTGTCAGAGATCACCTATGTCTGAGTTCTGAGGTGTAGTTGGCAGGTGTGGGCTACTTGCTATGTGGGTGACTCTGGGTTTGATCTCCAGAAGTGCAGGGAAAACTGGGGGGGGGGGGTGAAATGCTATGCCCACCCCGACCAGGGCAGTGGTTCTCTCCATGGGCTGAGATCTAAGAAACAGGGTTACAGAGCTCCTGTGAGCCTCCAAACCCACAGGCCAAATGCAAGAATCATGGGTGTCTCCCTCGGACAAGAAAAATAAGCTTCTAAGCTCAGTGAGAAACCACTATAGTTACCCAGGGGAGAATGTGACAGGTATCAGGGATTGGTTATTTATATTTATTTTGATTAAAGTCCTGGTAAGTTTCTAAGGCTTGCCTCTAACTTGCAAGCCACCCTCCTCAGTACTCTGTTATAGTTAAAGCTTTGTCCCAGGGTTTCATGAACTGACTTCCAGACCACTCCCATATAATCGAATCAAGCCTGTATTGAAGCACATAGGTGGCAGCTGACCAGAACATAAAGCTGTTCCCCTGGTTAGTCCGATCAATTGCAAGGGCATTCCTTATAAGCCTGAAAACTGCAAAAGGGATGTTCAGGGGGTCTAGCCAATGCAAGCAAGCCAGGTTACAGAAGTGGGACAGTCAAGTGGAGGGAAGCCTAACCAATCACAGTTAGCCCAGTCACCCCAGTTACAGAAACAGAGCCCCATTACCCTAGTTACAGAAACCATACCCCATTAGGTAGTTCCATGTTCTTAAAGGTTTCTATACCAAAAGGAAAAGCACAACTTGCCCTAGTCATGACTCTTCTACTTGGCAAGGTTGTTTTACAGGATGAAGTCATAAAACAAAATGGAGTCACATTTGCTCTTACTAACACATTCCCCACTGGTTTTAGTAGGTTTGATGTTAATCTTGCACATAATTAGGCTTCAGTTTTTTTCCATCCTTCTGTGTCTAAGGGACTATACTGGGCTCACAATATCATAAGTCTTACCTCACCTACATTCTTTTGT
Source organism: Ictidomys tridecemlineatus (assembly GCF_052094955.1). Lineage (NCBI taxonomy): Eukaryota > Metazoa > Chordata > Mammalia > Rodentia > Sciuridae > Ictidomys > Ictidomys tridecemlineatus. The sequence continues at coordinate 3,394,953 of NC_135488.1, read as the reverse complement.
ATATGATTTAGGAGAGTTTTTAAGAGGCAGGGTCGTACAGTAATACCAATCAGGAGAAGGACTAGGGGCCCAACTATGGCCAAAATGATGCTAGTCAACCAAGGGGACCATGAGAATATGTTTTGGAACCAATTGTCTGAAGTTTCTAATGTTTCATCTCTTTCCTTTAACCTGTTTCTCACAAGTGTCAAACTGTCCTTTATTATCCCAGAATGGTTTGCATAGAAACAAGTTTCTCCTAGAGCCATACAAAGTCCTCCTTGTTTAAGAAAGAGACCATCTAGACCTCATCTGCTTTGTAAGACTATTTCTGTCAGAGAGTCTAGTGAAACATTTAGTTTGGAGATTGACCTTTCTAGTTTTCCTAAATCTATATCTATTTGATGACTGAGGGACTTCCCAAACCATCCAGGAGGGGAACTAAAATGGGGACAGCCAGTCTATGTTGATAAATCAGTGGGCCATGGCCTTTTAATAAGTCCAGGTGTTCTTTTCCTTTTTACTCCATCAAAATAGTAGGTTACATAGTGCAGAGTTATTGACAGGTTGGAGATTTAGGCAAGGAATTAAAAGTGGGACCCAGGAAGCAAAATTTTTGGTGAACAGAGAGTTGTCCCACTTATAAGTTGGGTTGTGGAAGCAAGTGTCTCTTTCTGGGAGATCACTCAGGGTGATCTTGGGAGCAGTTTCCCAGGTACATCTTCCTGAGCTAGACATATTGGCGAATATCTATATTGACTGTAATTTTTTTTCTAATATTAGAGACCTCAAACTGCTGTAAAGGAAAAGGGTGATGACTGTTCTTGCTACTTCCAACTGAAAGGGGGCGATGTGCAGTGGATAAGCAGTTTGGAGTCCCTCTTTAGAAACTGAATGGTTCAAGGAGTCCATGGTAAAAATCTGTTTCAGGAATAACAGGATGTAAATTCACCTGGGGTGGGAACTTCTATACGAGAAACAAAAAGACATGAGTGCTGAAGTAAGATTAATACAAAATAGCAGCTGTAGCATCTGGAACCTGTCCTTGAATATCATGAAAATGACAGAAATTAATAATTGTTTACCAGGAGGCAGAAGAACTGAGAAAATGTCCCCATAACAAGGCCTAACAAAGCCTAATAAGGCACTTTTTTTAGGGAACATAAATCCTTAATATTGTCAGAATTATCAGGAATGTAGACACAATATTTAGTTAAATTAGTTAATGTCATCTGATTTTTGTAAAAATACCTTTTTGGCATGACCTCTGTGTTCAGTAAAGATTTCTTTGTTACTTAGGGCTAGATAATTATATCATTAAACATTGATTACATCTACCCGTGTAGGAAGTTAGGAAGATCTGTAGGCCTTAAACTGACTAAAAACTTCTGGCAGTTTTTTTTTATTGATTGTTATTAGGCATTTTTGCCTAACAATTTCTCTTTTGTTGTCTTCAGTATTACTTTTGGGGATGCTAACACTAGTGTACATTTTAAGTTACATTAAAATAACTGTTGTTTCTGTTTACATGTCCAGGAATGGTTGTGCTTTGGTTTTAACTGTTTTTGCTAGGTGTTTAAGACCAAAGCTAGTCAAACTGACCTTGCTCCTATCTATTGGTAAGTCAGCTGAATTTCGTTGGAGGACATTCTTGGGGAGCTTGTGAGCAGTATTTAAGCTCTGTTAGTGTCATCTGCATTATGATGGGTCAAGGTCTTGCTTACCAAAAGTCTTCCCTTGGAAGCATCAGGCATATCTCCCCTTTTCAATGACCTTCCTATTTTGCAGCATGTACACTTATTGGCTTTTTGTTCTCCAGGGATCTCATTAATCTCCCTTATAAGGAGGTTATGTGGCCCAGAGTTGCAAATATTTTCCCCGTCCTGAGTTCAGGCTGACTCAGAGGGCAAGAGCTAAATATTGCCTTATCTCAGGTAAGGCAGGGCTCTTCACAATCTTAGGTAAAGTGTTTTAGTTTTAAAGTTGATATTTGTCTCTCTTTTTAGATATTATTTTATAAAGTTTACATATATTGTTTTCTGACTCTTTAAGAATGTTAGTAGTATAATATTACATACATCTGAAACATTAATTAAGAAAAGGCTTAGAGCCCTTAACATTTTTTTTAATGTGAAAAGGTGGCAAAATGTTTTATAATATTTAATATTTAAATAGATTAGGCTCTCATTACTTTTAAATTTCATGTAAAAGATAACAAAATTTGGTTACAAAACATCAAATCATATAAATAAATTTCCAATAAAATCTATTATCTTTATAAGTTTAAATTACCATTACAGAAAATTTTAGTTGGGAGAATACCAGCTTGATAAAATGTTCCTTTAAACCTTTTACCTTAAAGACTTGTATACCTGAAAGATATGAACACATTTAATATGTAAAGAAGAATAATGTACCACACTTTTATTGATGTTTTTATATTAATCAAGGTTAGGTTTTAAAGGAAAATCTAGACTTTATAATGTAGGACAATAGTTTAAAATAACAGTTGCTGTTTAGCCACAGATACACAAACCTTATTTTTTCCAAGATTGTTTTAGGGCATAAAACTTAATATACATAATGTAATTAATATTTTTAGAAGTTTTTGTCAATTTAACATATAAATATACCAGTACATTATTATTTGTCCTTAGGGAACAACCTTTGATAGTTTTAACTATTTGTGTTACATATATAGCCAACTTAGTTACATAGAAACATTGTAATATTTGTCTTTTATTTCTAGATGTTTATATTACTTAATTAGACTCTTTTGTTGTTTACTTCAAAGTATTATAATTACATAAACACTTTTTACCTGGAAATATTTTTCATTGAATATATTTTTATATTTGAAACTTTTTATTAATTTTTAATCCATTGATCACTTTTTATTCCTTGAAATAACCCTTATAAATTTTTGAATTTAAATAAATTAATCTATTTTAAAAAGATGAAATATTTGTTATTTACAGAACTTAATTGAAATACAGTTGAAACCTCTTGACTCCTTATATGTAGAATTATACCTGTTGGGACTTTGTAATTTAGAATAACCTTGTTTTTATAATAACACAAAATAATTTCAAGTTTCTTTTTTAGTTTACCAACTTATGAAAACATCAACATTTTTTAAGAATTTTATCTTATGGAATTTAAGGAGTTAAAAGTACTTGATATCATATTTAACAGTTAGCATTTTAACTTTGTACCAATTAGATATCTCTAACAAACACATTCATTATTAATTTTATATATGTTTAGATGAAATTAAGTATCTTTTTTTAAAAAACAAGGCATCACACAAGTGCATTGAATAGTATTATTAATTTTTTTGCTGTTGAATAAAAATCCTAGAGACTATGGATATCAGACACTTTATAGACATTAACATTTTAACAACTGTTTAAATATCTAAAAACAAAACTATGCATTAGTAACTTTAAAGACATTTGTACTTTTATCTATTTTCTTAATTTGAATTGAACCTTTTAAATCATATTAACTAAAAGTATTTGGATTCATTGTTTTAATTTTAATTTATGAGCTCATATGTCAATTTTTTTGTACCAAATATATGTAGATATTGCAATTCATGTAGATAGACAGTACACTGGTGCACCCACACAAAGCCAACTGACAAACAAAAACCTTGTAGCTTATTTTTTAAAACATATTAGATTGAGAGTTAACCCTTATAAATTTACCTTAGAATAAAGCAGAGTGTGATCAGAAAACATATTAACCTAGGCATATTGGATCAAAATTATGAGTTTAACAAATATAGAATTTTAAAAGTTTTATGACCTTTTTCCTGAGGTGGTCCTGTTTATCAAAGCTGAAAAGAGTTGAGGGAACATAGACAAATTTAGGGGACTTATTTTTCCCTGGAGGAACTTCCCAAAGATGCAGCTTCATTGATCTCCTTGGGAGAGTCCCCCAGGTTGTGGACCCATTCTAAACTGTTTTTTCTGGTTTCTTGGACAGCAGCCACCAAATTTTAGCCTGACATTGAAAAAACCTTTGGACTATTTTTTAATAGTTGGGAGTTATGCATGCTTGCAAATACTGAGAGACAAAAGCCAAATTTTCTAGACAAAATTATGTGTTTTTTTGTTATATAATTTAGGAATAATAATTTTATAAAACACTTTACTTTTAATCTTTCCTCTATAAGAACTAACGTGATTTACCCAGTTGGCCACCTGGCCCAGTTCCTAAATGAAGGCAATCTCTAGAATGACTTTTTCTTTTTACCTTTAGCTTTTACTTTTCACAATTCTTTTAGTCCTGGTGGCAACACTTTACATTTTAATGCAAGCTGTAGTGAGCACAGTTAAAACTGTTTCAACCATTTTTTTTTCATTAGAAACAAACTGAGGTAGAAATTAATACAGAACACAAAGGGAACAAACAAAAAGAAACCAACAGACAAAGTCCTGAAAACTGTTAAGAAAATAAGTTAAAAGGGTCCAGGTAGAGATCTCTGTAGTGCTTCCTTTTCTCTGATGTCAGTGGAGGGAATGAGTCCTGAAGAATGAAGAGTGGTTATGAGAACAAGAAAAGGGCCCATGCACAAAAGACTAACTGCCAGGGAACAGACACCAGATAAATGACAAACAGCAAGAAGATGCCAGAGAAACAACAAACAGCCAAACAGACACAGGACAAGCAACAAGCGCTGAGGTCACCCAGAGAGACCTCTAATGTGGCAGAGACCCCACAAACAGAACAAAGGGACGGCGAACTGACACTAGACAAATGACAAACAGCAGAAGACACTGGAGAAATGACAAACAGAAGAACAGACACAGGACAAGCAGCAATCGTGGAGGTCACACAGGGAGACCTATAATGGGGCAGAGACCATGTCTCCTCTTGCCCCCAGACAAATGAGGCCCCAAAGGGAGGCCTCCAGTGGGACAGAGATGCCTCATCCTGTCCCCAGACAGATGAAGCCTCCCAGGGAGGCCTCCAGTGGGCCCAGATACAGACAGATGAGGTCACACAGGGAGACCTCCAGGGAGACAGTGACAACCTCTCATCTTGTTCTGGGGGTGTAAGCGACTGCATCCAATCTGACCTTTTCCCCCAGAGAAGAGTCCACTCATCAGAAGTGACAGCCAGCAGGAAGCTTTTCAGAGCATCCTAGGATGGGTTGGAGTCACCCTCGGAGTGAGGCTGAGGAACGTCTCTCAGGAGCTCCCCTCTACTCTGGGGCCGAGGTTCAAAGGCCCATCATTGGAGGCAAATTTGGCATGAGGGTAGGGAAGAAATGCACCCAGGGCGAGCCCCCAAATGTTACAGTTAAATCTTCATCCCAGGGTTTCATGAACTGACTTCCAGACCACACACATATAATCGAATCAAGCCTGTATTGAAGCACACTGGTGGCAGCTGACCAGAACATAAAGCTGTTTCCCTGATCAGCCCTGAACAATTCAAGGGCACTCCTTATAAGCCTGAAAATTGCAAAAGGGATGTTCAGAGGGTCTAGCCAATGCAAGCAAGCCAGTTACAGAAGCAGGACAGTGCAGTCAAGTGGAGGGAAGCCTAACCAATCAAAGTTAGCCCAGTCACCCCAGTTACAGAAACAGAGCCTCGTTACCCTAGTTACAGAAACAATACCCCATTAGGTAGTTCCGTGTTCTTAAAGGTTTCTATAGCAAAAGGAAAAGAACATCTTGCCCCAGTCATGACTCTTCTACTTGGCAAGGTTGTTTTACAGGATGAAGTCATAAAACAAAATAAAGTCACATTTGCTCTTACTACCACACTCTATGTCCCTGGGGTCCCAAGGATGCACCCCCAAGTTCAGCTGCTTTGTTGTTTTAAGATGATACTGTTTACTGTGTGAAACAGAAGAATATGGAAAGTCATTGATCATCAACCACCTCTATATATTTGTTTCCCAGGAAATTTGTTCTAAGCAATAAAAATTAGTGATTTCTAAGAATATGGTATGTGCCAAAATACTAAGGTACACAATATTCACATATACTATTTTAGTGAATCTTCAGGCAACTTTCTAAGAGATGCTATTATTCCCATGTTGCTAATGAGAAACTGAGATGTGGGGAAAGTGAAGAAACTAACCTGATTTCACACACAATTCTTAAGACAGAGCCAACATTCTAATCCTCTCTGGGTGGGTGCTACATGGAGCACCCCATGTGTCCTCCAGCTGGGAAGAAACCTGGGGACCAGAGGAAGCCACCAGCCTGTCTACAGCAAGGCCATGTGTCTGGTTTCCATGACGACATCAGCATGGGGCAGCAGGAAGAATCCTGTGGGCTCTGAAATAGAATCAAGAGGGTATAAGCTGACAGGTCAAGGTTAATTTCCAAGACTAATGCCTGGAAAGCCAGGCTGGGGGGCTACTGCAGGGCTTGTCCCCATGTTCCCATGCTGTACAGCAGCTGTGCTCAGGGCTGGGAGAGGGACAGGCTGGTGTGTCATAGGAGAGAAGGAAGACCAGTGGCAAAGGAGACAGAGATGGAGAAGAAGGGGACTGGGACAGGGAGGAAATGTGGAAGGAATGCACCACAAGACACTATGTACTTGGACACAGACAGCACAGCACAGCAGTGAGCCTAGCTCCACAGATGTCTAGAGCCCACCAATGATAAACGAGCAAATGAATAAACAGAAGGGGGACAGGAGAGAAAATGGAGGGGGTGGGGATGAAATAAACAGAAAGAGGGGGCACCAGGGACTAAGATGGAGCACAGTGTATCCCCTGCCTGTAGATTGTGCCCAGGGAACCATCTGTTTGGCAGAACTCCAATGCACCAATAGGAGCATCTACAATAGTCAACAAGGTACTGAAGTAGAGTCATGGAAAAGGGAAATCTACTTACCTAGAAAATATCTTTATAAAGAAATCAGGCATAAACTATGGAAATCAGTTGAGATAACCAGATCTAAACTGCATCATGAGGTCCCCCAGGAAACACCCTGAGGATGTCCTTATTGCAAGGAGAAGACAGAAAAGTGATCTGCCTACCAGTTTCTCCCAAGGGGTCCTGTGCTCTGAAACTTTCTGAGACTCTGCACTTTTCCTGTTCCTGATCATGAGTTCAAACTCATTCTCCTTCATGTCCTTTCCTTCTTCTCATTCAGAAAAAGCACAAGAAGACTGGAGCCTGGGGAAACTGCAAACAGGCACATTTTACAGGTTCAGAAGATGCTGCCCACTCAAGGTGGGACAGCCACAAAGGTTTGGTTAAACTAAGAGACACATGGCAGGGTCCTTGGCTGCTGGTGGCCCAAGGTCCACACAGTGGAGAGGGTGTGTCAGAGGTCCTGGGCTGGGGAGAGAAGCAGCAAATCCATGTTGGCCAACACAACATAGGCTCACTCTGTCCCACCTGTGGACGAGGATGGCTTAAATCAATGTCCCTGTGCAGAGAAAAGGACCTTCTACCATGACACCTTGGGGCAAGTCCCAGGAGAACAGTATTGCCCATTGAACCCCTGAACATGGGGAGAGTGCCTAGGTGCAGTTCTGACCTAGGTAATCTACTTTAAATCCCAGGGTGGTGGCACTTGCTCCCTAATGTCCCTGACAAGGAGGAGCACATGGGGAGGGATGTCTCTATCATCTATGAGAAGGAAGCAATTCAGAATCCTCCCTGTCCACACTGTCCAGTGGGATCAGGGTTTCCTCTCTTGGGAAATGTTTGATGGCTCTGAGTGTCAAATGCATGGAGATGACTAGGAAAGGATGGCCACCAGTTTTAGACCTCGCCCCAGGAGCTTCACTGTGACTACTTCAGGGGCCATGCTCTTTGTCCTCTTTCCTTGATCAGGGCTATTTGATCTTCAGCTGAAACACAATTTCTCTTCCCACCAGCTTCTTGTCACACTGCTGCTATTATTTCATTCACTGTGCAAGGAAAAGATGACATCTAAACTGTCCCTGATATTCTTATGTCTCCAGGTAACATCAGCTCCCGAAGCTCTTGAACCTCTTCAACTGCATGCTGTGGCTAAAAGAAATTTCAAAAATCTACACTTGTGAGGTGACACTTGTCATCTTCTCTTCTCAGCTGAGAGGAAGATGTCAGGATGCTCATTTCCCTGACAGAGGCTGACCTGCAGGTCACCCCCTAATGTGTGCATCTGTGCTGTATTAGGAGGGCAGGCCCTGGGCAAATTGACTCCTCACAGAGTGAAGTTTCCATGATGAGGCCTACTGCCCACACCACAGGCACCAAGGGCTATTTCTATGCTCTATTTCCTCCAACTGTGGAAGACATCTGATGACCCTGGGCTCACAAGGAGGCTCTGCCATCCCTCACTCTCTCCACCGGGCACCAACCAGGGCATTTGCATGATGTTCCCTGGGTAGGGCCTTCTTTCAAGGCTGACATAAAAGCTCAGCTCTAACCTGCCCTTGACTCACCAGGACTTCTCAGCTCAGCTTCTCAAAATGAGGCTCCCTGCTCACCTCCTAGGGCTGTTGCTGCTCTGGATCCCTGGTGAGGAAAGAGGGGATGAGGTGGGAGAAGGGGGAGGGAGGGGAGACCTGGGCCCCCATTCTAACCATCTGTACTCTGTTCACATGAGTGATATGCAGGTCTGTCCTCCAGGATGAGGCAGCTGAGATCAATCAATGTGAGAGAGTATTACAGAAATAGCAAGGACTGGTTCTGATGACAGTTGTCACATAACATGAGGAGGATCTTGAAGGAAATTGTAGAGAGGCTCTTAGAGCTTAATCAATTTGAGTTCTTTATATAAATGAATAGTTTAGGATGTATAAATCAAAAAAAATATTTTCATCTGAAATGTATGAAAAAAATGGAAAATATTTCTTAAAGTTTCTACATAAACTTCCATTATTCTGTGATTTTTACAGGAACCACTGGGGATATTGTGATTACCCAGACTCCTCTCTCTGAGCCTGTCACCCATGGAGAGTGAGTCTCCATCTCTTACAGGTGAGTCAGAGCCTCTTATACAGTAATCAAAAAACATATTTGAGTTGGGTTGTGCACAAAACAGGCCAGGATCCACAGGGCTTAATATATTGAGTTTCCAACCGATTTACTGGGGTCTCAGACAGGTTCAGTGGTAGTGGGTCAGGGACAGATTTCACACTGAGAAACAGCAGGGTGGAGCCTAACGATGCTGGAATATATGACTGCTATCAAGCTAAAGAGTACACTTCCACAGTGGTGTAGCCCCGAACAAAAACCTCCCTGCCTGGGTGGCCCATCTGCCACATGAGCTCTGGTCTGGGTAGCAGCACAGCAGATTTTCTGTCCTGTGGGAGAAAGGTGTTGTTAACTCAGGGAACAGGTGCACCTGAGGGCTGTGGACCATGACTGCCTGGGCCACAGCACAGGCCATACCTTGAGTGGCCCAGTCAGCTATAGCAGCCTGGCCTGGCATGTGGAGGACAAGTACAGAGGTGTCCAGGGACCTTCTGAATGAGCAGACAGGATATGTGTGGACACCACAGGAGGAGCAGAACCTGCGCTCTGGGCAGGACTCTGGAGCAGGCAGGGATGGTATAGGGACCTTCTGCAGGTCCTTTTATGCTTGCAAATGCTCTTCTTTGTGAAATTGGGATTCAAATCTAATCACACACACACAAAAAAATGCCTAAGCCTGTAATAACTTATGAAAAAAAATGATGGAAATGTCTTATTAATTGGGCACTCAATCTTGTATTTCTCTCTTATTTTTTTAGGGAGCAGCAGGAATTCAGAGATAATGCATTTTCCACTCTCCCTGCCTTCATCTTGGAAGGATCAGAGTTGTAAAAGCCACTCATAAGTCACCAAGTGGGTGGAAGATAGTACAGTGGTGATGAAGGTGATTCTTAGATAATAGAGATCCTGTTGAATGTAACTGAAATCCCAAGGTCTTATGTGTGGTGAGTATTAAATTTATATGCAAATATTTATTTATATGGAAGAAAAATATTTCACAAGTGTTTAAATTTAAAAGAATGTGTGGATAAGTAATTTTTTAAATATTTGAAATCCCAGAAATGTGAAAGAAGAAATTGTGGTGAGGGAAACTGTGATTAAAACCACAAAGTGAGTAGTCCTTGTTTTGGAGAAATCACTGAAGATGCTGCTTACAGAGGAGCAATCACTCAGAAAGACGAGGAGGTGTGTAAAAGGCAGACACAGGGAGTCATGAATTAGTGCATGGATGTGCAGTAATATTGACTGCACAAAAGACTGAATACCTTGGCAGACTGAGATGCATATAAACCTGGAGTGCTTGAGAAGAAGGGTATTAGCAGAAAAAAAGGGAAATACATGTAATTAAAAGTTATATTTTTTCATACAGTGGAAAAAGTCATTCCTCTGGCTGTGGGAATATAAACCAGAGCTTCTGCACAAGAGGCACCTGCTCCACCACTGACCAACATCCCACAACATGCTCAAGACCAACCATGAGCCAGGGCTACACAGGAAGCCAAGGCCTGATTCCACACTCACAGAAACACAGGGAGATGGGGAGGGTAAAATGCTAATAGCTGAGCTGCTGGGTTGGGGCAATATTTTACATAAAATTATACAATGCTTGCAACAAAACAGTAAGAAGTTAAAAAAACTGATGGCAAAGCAGTGTTATCTATTGGCCACACAAAGTAATGTTGTTTCCCTGGGTAACGTAAACATGCATACACCTGACATAATATTAGCATCACAGAAAAAAGGTCTATGGCTGAAGTGTTGAGTAGTTCCTGAATTGTCCATAAAGTGTAAGAGTACTAATGAGCTGACTTATCTCTGTAAAAATAAAGAGTGTCTTTTGTTTTTCTCTTTCATGGTTTCCCTTGTGAAAGAGTGATTTTTTGGGGGAGGGGGGAACAGTTTTCTTTAACACATAAAAATAATGTTCAATTAGTCACACATTTCAGGCCTCCTCTCCCACAGGAGAAGAGGGAGGAGGCCACGGGCTCCACATGGTGCACACACGGGGATGAAGCCTCCCTAGCCTGGGTCCCCACATGATTATGTGGAACACCCCTGCCTGGCCCAGGAGCACACAGCCTTAACAATACCTTGTGGTGCCAGCTGTGGCAAGTACAGTGGTGACCTCCATCCTGAGTGCTGTGAATGCACAAAAGACAACCTGAGTGACAACAGTGAGAGACCACAGTGTCTCTCTCAGCTCCTATAATGATGCTGTCTTAACAGATAAAAATGTAAAATTAAATTTATGCTTGAAATATAGATCAGCCTCTCCAGGGCTGAGGCTATGGTGAGTATATTTTCATGGTCATGTCGCCCTCTGGTGGGCAAGACATGGACATCTGAGCACAGAATTCAGTGAGAGGAACCTACCTGAAAGTGAGCCACCTCTGTGTCCACAGGGTCCTGTGCCCTGTGCTCACCACACTGATGCCTACAGCTCCAGAAAGATAGCTCGCCCACCTGTTCATTAAATGGGGCAGACACTCACACCCAGAGAGAAGTTCAGAACCCAAATATTATGCCTGGGGTCAAGGGAAGAGGGAAGAACAGATATGTCTAACCAGGTTCCTCATTGAGTTCAGGATGAGCTCAGGGAAAAACCAGCTGTCAAGTGAAACCAGGTGTCCCATCCTCCTTCTCCAGTATAGAGTCCAGATTCAAGAAAGAGCAAGATCAAGGACATCCAATGTAAACCTTTACAAATATGCTGAACTTATTTCATGAGCTTCTTCAAAATGGGACTTCTTTTGTCATCTAGAATCAGTGTGAAGTGAGCAAATACCTTCCTGTCCCCACTGTTGTCTCTTGGAACAGTTTGAACCTCAGCTTATAAACTTTGTCTTTTTCTCATCACAAGTAATAATATTTGCACCTTTTATCCTGTCTCTGTATGTGAACTTTAACATATCTCTTCTTCCTTGAGAATTCCAAGTAAGAGGTCACTCCAGAGAGATGCTCCCTGAGGTAAAGTGGCATCACGGTGAGTGAGCTACAGCATTGCCCACCTGAACATGAGAAGAGTCATTAAAAAAAAATCTCCGGATAATGAGCAGCAAGACCAGAGTCTACAGTAGCCTCCTGAACCACAAGGAGCATTGCCCAGTGTCCTCTGCACTCTCCATCTCTCCCTAATTATCCAGAAATGGTGCAGCCACCTTCTCTTGCAGGGTCCCTGAACAGCAGCAAGATCTGAAGGGGACCTTGAAAAGAGAGTGCTCACTGTTGCCCTCTGCTGGCCCAGCCCACACTTTGCACAGTCCCCTGAAGGTCCTTCTTTTTTCAGGGCCCTTTGCCTTCCTCTTTTGAGGACTTCCTGTGATGGGGGGCCAATGGCTCAGAGCTGCTTCAACATCTCAGAGTATCAGGTTATGAAGAGTCAGACCTCTTGCCTGTACTTTGTCTGCATTCGACATATGGGAAACAGACTTGAACAGAACCTGTGTGCACCAGGACCTGGACTTGGTTCATCCAGAGGGACCCATAGTGCTCTGCCCTCATGGGAGACACTCCTGACAGCCCATGGCAGACAGTTCCACACACAGGTGGCTCTATACACAGCAGAAGCTATGCAGTCCCCTGCTGAGATGGTCCTTAAATACCAGCTTACCACTCCTCTCTCAAACCCCTCACATCTCCAGCTGGTGACAAAAATAGAGAAAGAGAGTGAGCAAGAGAGAGAGAGAGAGAGAGAGAGAGAGAGAGAGAGAGAGAGAGAGAGAGAGAGAGAGAGAGAGAATAAAAGACAATCCACACATGGATTGTGATGTTTTTGTGATGCCACAACACAAACCATTCCCTATTTGTGTCTTTATGTTCAAGATAGATCCTTTTTTGAAAATTCTCACTTCATTTAATACTGAAGTATATTTACATTCATTTAGTTTTCTTTTGTATTGCATTGAAATATGATTTATGCACATACCAAAATTGGGGAGCTTGTTAAACTTGCCCTCCAAAGCTAAGGCCTCCTTAGCTTTGGCCCAATGTGAGCATGTGCTAGGAGGCCAGGAGCACAGGTGACTTCTAAACACCAGAGACCCCTGTCTTCATGCAGAGAGGACCAGCCTAGGATCAGAGCCCTCCAGATAAAAGGGTCAAGGTTCCAGCTCCCTGAAGAATAGAAGCTGAGGGATAAAGGCCCAACACCCAGATTCCTTAGGAGACAGCTCTAGGGCTCTGAGCAGGTTCAGAGCTACAGAGAAACCAGAGGAAGGGGGGGAGCAGCAGCACTTTCTGCAAATGTAGGTAGAATTCTTGAGAGAGAATGACTCAGCGATAGGCAGGTCAGTGAGGGGTCCAGGTAGAGAGCTCCAGGGACAGGGACCTGCTAAGAGATACCACCAGGCAGCAACAGGGGTCAGGGTGATCACTGAAACCACCATCAGAGCTCACCTAAATCTGAGTTCTGAGGTGCATTTGGCAGGTGTGGGCTACTTACTTTGTGGGAGACTCTGGCTTTGAAATCCAGAACTGCAGGGAAACTTTGGGGAAAATGCCAGGCCCACCCTCCCTGGCCCAGTGGCTCTCTCCATAGGCTGAGATCTAGGCAACAGGGTACAGAGCTCCCGTGAGGCTCCAAACCCACAGGCCAAGTGCAGGGACCATGAGTGTCTCCCTAGGACAAGAAGAATAAGCTTCTAAGCTCAGTGAGAAACTACCCAAGAGTTATCAAGGGGAGAATGTGACAGGTATCGGGGTTTGGTTATTTACATTTATTTTGATAAAAGTCCTGCTAAGTGGCACAGGCTGGCCTCTAACTTGCAATCCTCCTGCCTCAGCACTCTAAGTTACTTGGATCCGAAGGATGCACCCAAGTTCAGTGCTTTGTTGTTTTAAGATGATACTGGTTACTGTGTGAAACAGAAAATATGGAAAGTCATTGACCATCAATCCCTCTGTACATTTGTTTCCCAAAAAACTTGATCTAAGCAATAAAAATTAGTGATTACTAAGAATGTGGTATGTGACCAGATACTAAGGTACACAATATTCACATATGCTATTTTAGTGAATCCTTAGGAAACTCTCTAAGGATATTTTATTATTCCCATGTTGCTAATGAGAAATTGAGATGTGGGGAAAGTGAAGAACTAACCTGATGTCGCACAGAATCCTTAGACAGAGCAAAGATTCTAATACTCTCTGGGTTAATGCTGCATGGAGCATGCCATACATCATCCAACTGGGAAGAAACCTGGGGACCAGAGGAAGCCACCAGACTGCCTACAGCATGGCCAGGTGTCTAGTTTCCATGACGACATCAGCATTGGGCACCAGGATGGATCCATGGGCTCTGAAATATCATGAAAAGACTGTGATTCTGCAGTGTAAGGTGGAAATTGCTGTGTGAATTGACTAATACTTATGCCTGGGAGTCTAGCCTGGGAGGCCAGTCAATGACCTGTCCCCACGTCCCCAGGCTGCATGCAAGCCTTGCTCAGGGCTGGGAGAGGGACAGGATGGTCCTGTGGAAGGAAGACAAAGAGTCAGTGTGTGGAGGCAGAGAGGCCCTGAGGCTGGGAGGCCATGGAGCTCAGCCAGGGAGCCTGAGGCCTCTGCTAAGGGCAAGGAGCACATGTGGGTCAAGGAGAGAAGCAGGCCATGTGTTCCTGAGTACTTAGTGCCTGGTGTAGCTGGCACACAGGAACATGGGGAAAGACATAGTCATTCCTGTGTGAACTGCAGATTACCTCTTGATTCTCTGCTTACCTAGAACCACCTGATCTTATTAAAACTGATTCCTCCAAACAGTACCCAATTCTGAATATCCAAGAGGGACCCAGTCATTATAGTAAGTGAAATAAATGGTAGTATGTAGACAGGAATCCAAGTTGTTGACCCTAATCCCTAGGCCTTGTACCATCCCACTCCCCAGGTACTCAAACAGGAATTTCAATAAAATTTCTTCTGAAATATTTTGGAGACATTACCAAATAAGTTGAATCTAATAGAGGGAGAGAGTACACAGTGGATCTGTCTTCATCACTGAAGTGAAGCCAGATTTAAAGTTAGGTAGTCAGTGTAGTTAGGTAAATCAGGTCTAATACCGAGTGAAATCTAAGATGGAGGCCATGCTGAGAATGACTCAGGGAAGACAAGACAACTCATGGAATGTTAATGAAGTCCTCCGAAAAGGCCCTAGGCCAAAGTCCACCTCAAAGAAGTGTTAATGAACAGCCCCCAGCAAATTTGAAGGTGCTGAAAAAAAGTTCTTCCTGACCAGATTACTTCTTTGGCCCACCTGTGTCCCACCCCTCGGGCCTTCCAACCTACATTCCATCACCAAAACTATAAAAAGGGGAAACAACGGCACTTCCAGGGATTCCACCTTTTGGGTCCCCTTCTTCCTATGGGAGAAGCCTTTTCTGCTGTCCCTTAATAAACTTCTAATTTCTACTCTGACCTTGCCTCGGTGTGCTTCTTTGGTGTTATTCTTCAACATTGGGGAAGCAAGAACTCGTCACTGGTCAACAGCGGTAACATATTGGAGGTCCCATACCGAGGTTCTACACCGAGGTAAGTGCATGCACCCCATGTCTGTTTGAGGTGCATCTTTCTCTCTTTCTTTCTGGAGGTAAGGTGGGCACCTGATGGCTACTTAAACACAATTAGTGCAGCCGCCACTTTTCAAGACGGTGGTGAGAGGTTTCTCGGCCTAGGCAGCTCTCAATCACCTGTTCGGTACAGAGCAGGCATGTTGGGTTCTGCCAAAGCCGCTTCCAACATTTATATCTGGGCCCAGAGAGTAATTGGCATGAGTACACAGTGTCCCTAATCCCGATCTGCCTTGGATGCGTGGAGGTGGAGGAAGGAGTTTGGAACAACTGCGGAATTTCGGGGAAGCAAGGACTCATCACCAGTCAACAGCAGTAACAATATCACCCTCCTGGGCAAAAGCTAGAGCAAAGAAAGGGCAGGATAGCCACAGAGGTTCAGTTAAACTAAGAAACACATGGCAGGGTCCTTACTGCTGGTGGCCCAAGGTCCACACAGTGGAGAGGGGGTGTCAGAGGTCCTGGGCTGGGGAGAAAACAGCACAGTCATGTTGGCCAACACAACACATGCTCCCTCTGTCCCACCTGTGGACAAGGATGGCAGAAATTAATGTCCCTGTGCAGGGAAAAGGATCTTCTCCCCAAGACACCTTGGGTCAAGTCCCAGGAGAACAGTAGTGCACATGGGACCCCTGCACATGAAGAGAGTGCCTGGGTGCAGTTCTGACATAGGGAATCTACTTTAAAACCCAGGGTGGGGCACCTGTTCCCTAGTGTCCCTGACAAGGAGGAGCACATGGGGTGGGATGTCTCTATCATCTATGAGAAGGAACTAATGCAGAATCCTCCCTGTCCACACTGTCCAGTGGGATCAGGGTTCAATCTCGTGGGAAAAGTTTGGTGGATCCGAGTATAAATGCATGGAGATGACTAGGAAAGGATGGCCACCAGTTACAGGCCTTGCCCCAGGAGCTTTACATGGACTACCTCAGGGTACATGCTCCTTGTCCTCTTTCCTTGAGCAGGGCTACTTGTTCTTCAGCTGAAACATGATTTCCCTTTCCACCAGCTTCTTGTCACATTTTTGCTCTTATTTCACTCACTGGGCCAGGAAAAGATTACATCTAAACTGACCCTGATGCACTTGTATTTCTCCAGGTAAAATCAGACACCAGAAGCTCTTGAACCTCTTCAACTGCATGCTGTGGCTGAAAGAAACTTCCAGCATCAATACTTGTGAGGTGGCACTTGTCACCTTCTCTTCTCAGCTAAGAGGAAGAAAGCAGGATGGTCATTTCCATCACACAGGCTGACCTGCAGGCCACCTCCCTATCTGTGCTGTCTTAAGAGGGCAAGCCCTGGGCACTATGACCCCTCACAGAGTGAAGCTTCCATGATGGGTCCTTGTGCCCACACAACTGGCACACTGGCTGTAATTCTGCTCTATTTCCTCAAACTGTAGAAGTCATCTGATGACCCTGGACTCACAAGGAGGCCCCTCCCTCCCTGAGTGTCCCCACCCAGCACCCACCAGGGCATCTGCATGCTGCTCCCTGGGGAGGGCCTTCCTGCAAGGCTGACTTAAAAGCTCAGCTCTAAGCTGCCCTTGACTCACCAGGACTCCTCGGCTCAGCTTCTCAAAATGAGACTCCCTGCTCAGCTCCTGGGGCTGCTGCTTCTCTGGATCCCTGGTAAGGACAGAGGGGATGAGGAGGGAGAAGGGGGAGAAGAGGGGAGCCCTGGGTCTCCATTCTGCCCATGTGTGCTCTGTCCACATGAGGGATAGGCAGGTCTGTTTTCCAGGATGAGACAGCTGAGATCAATCAATGTGAGAGAGTATTACAGAAATAGCAAGGACTGGTTCTGATGACAGTTGTCACATAATACACAGGGGATATTGAAGGAAATTCTAGAGAGGCTCTTAGAGCTTACTCAATTTGAGTTCTCTCTATATATATGAATAGTTTTAGTGCATCAATCAAAAAGCAAAATTAATTTAGTCTGAAAGGTACAAAAAAATGGGAAAACTTTTCTTAAAGATTTTACATAAACTTGCATTGCTCTATGATTTTTACAGGAACCAGTAGGGATATTGTGATGACCCAGATTCCTCTCTCAGAGCCCATCACACCTGGACAGCCAGCCTCCATTTTCTGCAGGTCCAGTCAGAGCCTCTTAGACAGTGATGGAAACACTTATTTGTACTGGGTTGTGCACAAGCCAGGCCAGGCTACAAAGGACCTAATATATAGGGTTTCCAACCACTACACTGGGGTCTCAGGTTCAGTGGCAGTGGGTCAGGGACAGATTTCACACTGAGAATCAGCAGGGTGGAGACTGAGGTTGCTGGGATGTATTACTGCTGGCAAGCTAAAGAGTATCCTCCAACATTGGTGCAGCCCCGAATAAAAACCTCCCTGCCTGGGAGGCCCATCTGCCACATGAGCCGCTGGTCTGGGCAGCAGCTCAGAAGATTCTCTGCCCTGTGAGAAGAAGATGCTGGGAACTCAGGGAACAGGAACAGCTGAGGGCTGTGGACCATGACTGCCTGGGCCACAGCTCAGGCCACACCCATGATTGGCCCTGTCAGCTGCAGCAGCCTGGCCTGGCATGTGGAGGACAAGCACAGAGGTCTCCAGGGACCTTCTGAATGAGCAGACAGGATCAGCATGGACACTCCAGAGGGAGCAGGACCTGGGCGCTGGGCAGGATGTGGCCAAATTAGTGAAGAGATGAAGTGAAATACTGAAGGTCTCTCCAAAAGCTGCTCTTTGTGAAATTCAGATTCAAACCTAATAAAACAAATACACAAATGAAACAGAAAAATGACTTTTCCTGCAATAACTAATAAAAGGAGCAGCATCAAATTGACTTATTCATTTTGCATAAGATATTGTATTTCTCTCATTATTACATGTCATATTCCACAACCAAACACTCAAGGTCACTCCAGGTGAACTGAGCTGCTCAAAATACCCACAAAAAGACAGAGTAATACATTTTCTTAGGGTCCTCTGGTGGCTCCTCTGACCTTAGGGGTCCATGGAATGAGAGAGAGGAGCAAGTGCTGAACCCTTTTATTGGGAAAAAAACATTCAAATGAGGCAAGGGGTCAGGATTCAGGGGGTAGAGTCAGCTTTGTGGTGTCTGCTGTCAGCAGATGACTGAAATTTAGGAAGGCCACAACAAAGGCAAAGCAAGAGAAGGGAACACACAAAGGGAGTTTCCATAGAACCTTCTATCCTTAACAGGGCAAAGGGCAGGTTTACAAAGGAACAGGTGAGTATAACTCCTCCCTAGGGACACGCCCCACAAAGAGTAAAGACCAAGCCAGGAATCATGGCACTACCCCACCA
Organism: Ictidomys tridecemlineatus; assembly: GCF_052094955.1. Lineage (NCBI taxonomy): Eukaryota > Metazoa > Chordata > Mammalia > Rodentia > Sciuridae > Ictidomys > Ictidomys tridecemlineatus. The sequence continues at coordinate 3,376,176 of NC_135488.1, read as the reverse complement.
GACTACAGTGATCTTTCAGATCTCTGTGGTACATCGGGACTGGGAGACCTGGTCACTCAAGGTGATCCCCACAGTTACAGGATTCAGCAGAGGTACACAAAGACACAGACTCCAGTCACCCTGCCTGGAACCCCTCTAATGCCTGCCTCCATGTTGGGAAAGATCAGAGTTGGAAAAGTCACTCATAAGTCTCCCAGAGGGTGGAAGGTTGTCCCTGGGGTGCTGAGATTCTGTGTCTCTACTGCCTCAGTGACTCCTAAAGATCCTGGCTAGATGCCCCTCAAGTCATGTCAGTTTTCTGGTTGGGCCAACAGGGCTGCTGATGCTCTGCTCTGGACAGAAAGGATGAGCCTCTTTTATACACCTGGTGACTGTTTGCACATAAGGCTGACAGAGAACACTTCCTATGAAGAAGTTTTGTTCAAACTTTTTGTAATGTCATCTCTGCCATAAAAACTGACCATCTATGCATTTATCTATCTCTGAACACTTGATTCTGTTCCACTGGGCATCTTGGCTAAGCTCACCCAGCACCAGGGTCCTGCACCCACAGGGTAAGATCTCATCATGGTGCTTCTTCTAAATTCCCTTCTTTTTAGCTTCCTGTCACTCACTAGTTGGTGGAGCACTACTGCACAAAGCAGGGCTCACACCTTCAGGGAAACCCACTAAGTGGGCCTGATCTATGGTTGAGTGCTAGGGCTGACAAGGAGAAAGAAACAGGGTGCAGAGGAACTTCTCCAGGCCTAGAAAAACCTCTCTGTGGCCCTCAGAGTCTGGCTGCCTCTGAGCTGTGCCCTCAGCAAGTCGAGGCAGCAGGAGGAGCAGCCTCACACTTCTGATCCCTGGGAGGATCTTGTCATGTCCTGTGTCACTATGGGAGGACACTCATCATACTGTTGACAGTAATAAGTGCCAAAATCTTCAGAATCCAGGCTGCTGATGGTGAGAGAATACTCTGTCCCAGATCCACTGCCACTGAAACTCAAGGGGACCCCAGAGTGCAAACGGCTGGCATAATAGATCAGGAGCTTAGGAGCTTGGCCTGTTTTCTGCTGGTACCAGCTTAATTCATTGCCAATGCCCTCACTGGCCTGGCAACTGATGGTGACTGTTTCTCCTTGAGATTTAGACAGGGAGGTTGGAGACTGGGTCATTGTGATGTCACATTTGGCACCTACAATTTAAAACATGAGAAAAAATATGCACACAGTTAATTATGGCATAAGAGGATTTCCCTGAACACCAGACAGCACTGATGAAATTGGTGTTAGCACATCCCCAGTGCTGTCCCTCCTTACCTGGGATGCAGAGCAGCAGGAGCCCCAAGAGCTGAGCTAGGACTCTCATGGCCATGCTGTGTCCTGACTAGGACTGACTCCTGCACAGGGTTTGAGCAGCCCTTAACAAACCCTCAGGGCAGTAGATGGTGCTGTAGGCACATGCAAAACAGCAGGGCTTGGCCTGCTGGGCACAGCTTCAGGGAGGCTCCTCTCAGGCCTGGCCAAGTATCCCCATATGGCCCAGCATAGGCCAGGGCAGCACAGATTTGCCTAGAGAAAATGTATGACCTGAAGGCACAGGAGAGAACCATCCCTCGTACATGTGAGTAGAGAGACCTCTTGGTCTCATCAAGGTTCAGGACACACTTCTCCTGCTCAGTCTCCAACCAAGACAAGGTTCATGAGCCTTTACACCCTGCAGGAGGAATGACTGACCTCATCCTTTTTATACCTGAGCACAATATTTATTCCATGGAGGCTTCCTCTACACCTGACTCCTTGAAGACCTGGGCATGAAAAATCATCAGTGTTATCACCAGAAATCCAAAGGGGTTGGTAGGTAAGAGAAAGCAACATAAAGGGACAAACCACAGCAAGGGCAGGCACGAAGGCTGGTAAGAAAGGAAAGGACATTGATCATGTGCCTGTGCTGTCCCTTCAACCCAGCTGAGCTCTAATCCTGATCCACTCCGAAGGCTCCAACACTTCCTTTGACCTTGGCATCCAAGGTCAGGTGTTGGGCCTTCCACACCTGAAAGGTCAGCTCCCTCCCTGTCTGAAGGCTGCATCACCCATCATGCCATGTGTTTCCTGAGATTCTCTCATTAATGTGTGTGCCTCTCTCCCAGCTCCACTTGAGCTTTGGCTTCAGAAGCTAAAGTTCTCCTGGACCAGCTGCTCCTCTGTCCTGAGACTACTGTTTCCTAACCTGTATTTATTCTGTCACTAAATCTCACCCAGTTCCTAAGAGAACACTGTCCTAGAGACTGATGTAAGGCTGTAATATATGCTTGGTGAGGAGAAAGGTGTATAAGAGGACCAGGCTGGAACATGCTACCACAGCAAAGAGGACACCTGGGTGGTGGAGGGGACATTGGAGCAAGGTGAGGACAGTGTCCTCGTGCAGATGGCGTTAGTGCAGTCCTTGTGCAGGTCAAATGTGGAGCCCGGTGAAGAAGACACACTATAGTGTGGCCCCAGTGGGCAGGTGGGGGACATAGACAGTGGGAGGAGGGCTTCTGTTACAGTTTAAATGTGAAGGGTTCCCCCAAAGTGTCACGGGGTGAAGACCCCATTATGGTACTTATCCATTTGATGTGCAAATTATTTAAATGAATTTTGGGGGGTAGAACCTAGTGGGAAGGAGGAGGTCACTGAGATTGTGCCCTGGAGGGTGCTTCTTTACCCTGAGCCCTTACTCATATCTTCCTCGACCCATATCTGAGCAGCATTCCTCCACCCAGCCCTTCCACCATGATACTTCTGCCTTGGAACCAGCTGATGGACTAAAACTGTGACTCAGAGTAACTATTCCCTCCTCCAAAGTGTTTTACCCCCAGGTTTTTTTCACAGTGACAAAAGGCAATTAACCCAGCATCCCTACCTGAGTGTAAAGTGGGTTGTGCCCTGGAAAGGGGTATCAGAGCAGGATCAGGGTACAATCACCAGTGGCCTTGAGGCTGTCTAATGGAGGGCAGGCCAATGTCAAGAGGTTGCTTTCAGTCAGAGGATTGTTAGTGGGAAACAATGCACCAGAGACAATCAGAGCCAGGTTTCTCACTGTAGGTAGAAGGGATCCCAAACAAAAAGGGACATCGCTACAACAAACAAGGTTTGACTGGAATCAGAAATATCAGAATAAACTCAGAATTTTATATAGGAATATACAGAAGTGTGCATGCAAATAAATAAGGAGATGATAGATGTTGAGGTCCACAGAGGGTTTGATTGAGAGAGTTAACGACACATCCTCTTTATCCCAGGCATAAGAGCCTATGCTCCCAACATGCACTCATAGTGCCCAGATATATTTGCCACTAAAGGAATCTTAGGATAAGAAACCCCTGCACCACCTTGAGTTGGGAATAAAAGAAGTCGTCCAAAAATGATGAGACCCTGGAAAAAGTAAAGAGAAACTACCAGGAAGGAGCCTCTCACTTCCCAGGTCTGGATAACTTGAGAATCAAAATTTGTAATTGGGACAAACTAACCCATTAAACAAAAGATGATCCATGAATTCAGCCTGATACTGTTAGTTTGATGAGGAATGGGATATCTATGAAGTATTGAGGAACTTTTCAATAATTTTAGGTCAACTCTTTTTGAGCTCTATTTGGAGATGGATCATAGCGAGGACCTTGGGCATGCTAGGTAGTGCTATGCCACTTAGTCACACAGTTGTGGTCCATAGCCTCATGCTCATTTCAAATAGCCAAAGAGGAACTACAGGAAAAAAGTCTAGAACATTCTTTTAACCCAGGAATCAATGTGAACATCTGCAGTAGTGAGACAATTTGAAATCAGGCACCACCCACTAGGGAACCCTAGCAGAAGAGCATCATTTCTAGATGTTCCTGCCAGAGATGCTGCAGCTAACTTCTACCATGAGTGGTACAGGAGCATCCTAATTGACAGACATTCTATAAAACAGCTTTGTGAGGTCTCAAAAAGTGTAAGATCATGAAGTTCAGGAAAAGTTCAGCCAAAGCAGGTTGTAGCAGCTCTCAGCTCTGTCTCACAGTACAGGGTTCTCTAGGCTGTAGAATGCTCACAGTGGAAGTGCAGCTCCCAGAGCAGCTCTGAGGCAGAGACCCCCTAGGAAGTTACAGCTTCCCATTGACAGTCTTAAGCTGAGGGGCAAGTGGACAGTGCCGCCTTCCTGTGACCCAAAACCATCTTGAGAACCTCTTTCAGAATTTGGTATTTATAATTTGATTTCCTTGATTCTGCTTGATTTGAGTTTGGCCAGCTCTTCTTTTATTAGTTTGTTGAAAGAGAAACTGGGCTATGAATTTTAAACTTTTCTTCTTTCTTTACTATTAAAGAAATTGAGAGTCCTATTTTTACATTATTTGTTCCTTCATGTGTTTATATTTTGCCCAGAAAGCAATAGAGAATCTGAATTTTCAATCACTTGAGAAGAATCTGAGAAACACAAGGACCTGGGAAACTGGGTTAGAAATCACCTGGAGGTATATTTGTAATGCATGCTCTTCACATGAAGGAGCTTCCATTTTTAATTGTCTTGTCACAGGGACCATTTTGGAGAAATTATTTTTTAAATATTAAAATGATAAGATATCTTGTCTCCTCAAGATACCTACTATCTGATGTTCACACTCACAAACCTGAGACATGGGCACAGTGGACAGAACATGAGGTTTGCTTTTGGTTCAGGAAATATTGGAAAGGAGAAGGGATTATTATACAGATACAATTAACATGCCAAGGAAGTTCTTTTTCAGTCAGTCAAAAGGAAATTATTCTGAGTGGCCTGATTGATTCACATCAGAGCCTTCAAAAGGGAGTCAGCCTCTCACACTTGTGGAAGAATTTTTTATACTGGTCTCATTACTGAGCTACCCAGATGGTAGGACCTTCTGGTGGCCTGGAGGGTCCTACAATAGCCTCTGACCAACAGCCACCAATAACCCAGAATCCTCAACCACACAAGCCCCAAGAATCTAATTCTGCCAACAACCTTGGTGTCCTTGGAAGCAGATTCTTCAAGTCTGCAAATGAGGATGCAGCTGTGAGAAAACACCTTAATTGTAGCCAATGAGAAGCTGAGGATAGGACCCAGTCTAGGTCTGCCCAACTCATCTCCCACAGAAATTGTGAGCTCATCAGGGAATGTGTTAAGTTGTTGTGAATCAATAGAAAATTAGTACAATGCCAGCCATGGTGGTTCATGTGTGAAATCCAAGTTAAAAAAGAGACTGAGGCAGGAGCGTATCAGGACTGAGGCCAACCTCAGCAACAGAGTGAGACCATGTCTCAAAATAAGTAAATAAATAAAAAGTGCTGCAACAGAGCTCAGGGGTAAAGAACCCTGAGTTTAATCCACTGTACAGATGGGAAATAAAGCAAGGGAGAAAGGGAGGGAAGGATGAATGGAGGAAGGGAGGGAGGAAGGGAGGAAAAGGGAAATGGCTGCAGCTGAGGACTGTGGACCACAACTGTGTCAGCCACAGCTCAGGGAAAACACATGCATGTCCCTGTCAGCTGCAGCAGCCTGGCCTGTCTGAGGAGGACAACACAGAGTTGTCCAGGCTCCATAGACAAACAAGATGATCAGGGACACTGCAAAAGGAGCAGGACATGGGTGCTGGGCACATAGAGGGCGATGGTGTAGGAAACTTCTAGAGTTCCCCTTGTTCTTGCTAATGCTGCTCTTTGTGAAACTGGAATTCAAAACTAATCACAAACTCATATAGATGACTTACCCTGCAATCATTAATAGAAGACAATCATAGAAATAGCTGCTAGTGCTTGACTTCAGTCTTGTGCTTCTCCCTTATTATTCCAGGACCCAGTAGGGATACAGTGAGATGCACACTCCACTCTCCCTGCCCCTCACTCTGGAGAGCCCACCCAGATCTGGGAACAATCAGAGGTGGAGAGGTCACTCTATACTTGCAAAGTGGTGCCCTGGTGCCCTGAAGGTGCACATGGATCAAATTGGGACTGCTGATGGGGAGTGAATTCTGTCTCTGACTCACTGCCCCGGAACCTCCAGGGGACCCCAGCTGCCCACATGGATGCCCAAAAGAGCAGAAGCCTTGTACCTGTCCAGGCTTCTGCTGGTTCCAGGACCTGTCGTACTCTGGTTGGATAAGAGATTCTGGCTGGACTTGCAGCTTATGGTGACCATGTCTCCTGCAGAAACAACCAGAGGAAATGGAGACTGGGTCATCACCATGTCCTCACAGGACCTGCGGTCAGAATAATCAGGAATGGACCATTAAATTTCTCTCTCTTTCTCTCTCTCTCTCTCTCTCCCCCCCTCTCTCTCACACACACACACATTTAAATTTTTCACATATGCATTGGAACATTTCATTTGATATTCACTATCAATTAGTATTAAAAGTCAGCACACAATTAGGTCCATATGGAAGTAGTAATTTTTTATCACTATATCTTAAAGTTAGCTTGCCAGCCCTATAAATCTATTAATCTGAAGGACTCCCAGCACTTAAATCTCTCACCAGAGGCCCAGAGCCACAGGAAGATGCACACCTGTGTCTGAGACAACATCCTGCTCGCCAGGTCTGCCTTTGAGCTCAGGTCTCATTGCAAAGTCCTCATGTATAAACTGTGGGCAGCAGGGCCAGGCATGCAGGAGCCTTGAAAAGTCATTAGCAAATAAGAAAGAAAAAAACCTGTACTTCAGGGGTGGGGGGAGTATTTGATATCATTTAAGACATAAAAACACCAGAAAGTCTTGTCTGAGGAAAAAAAACAACAGAACTCAACATAGAAGTTCAAAGAATCCAATCTACTCGATGATGGAAGTAGGGGCTTAGTTTAAATCAAAGTAATATTTATAGGTTTAATTGTACAGAAATGACAGGCTAAGTACATAAATTGAAATATATATTATATATGTATACATACATATATACATATATAGAGAGAGACAGAGAGAGTAGAGAGAGATATGAAGTTCAGCAATCATAGGAAATATATTTAAGTTGAGTTTTTCATTAGTGACACCTAAAATCAAGAATTCTTATATAATAATTTAAAGGCTATAAAAACAGAACAAAATAAAGGAAAAATTGTGGAAATGAAGAGACGTAGGGAGGGAGGAAAGAAGATTGAAGAAATGGTAAAAAAAAAAAAAAAGAAGGGAGACAAAGAGAAGTGACAACATTGGGGCCAAATTCCGTCACCTGTGACAAGGCAGGCCTCAGCCTTGGCCACCTTGGCCCTGAGGCTTGAACAGCACTGCCCACACCAGAGCTCAGGACCTGGCTCAGCAGCCACAGCCAGAAGGCAGCCCAGAACCCACTCCTGGGAACCCTGCAAGGCCACATTCAAGCCAGGAGTCAGGGCTCTCAGCTAGGGTCAGTGTGACCAGGACCCTGGACACCATCCACCCAGGACTGCCAGGACTGCAACAGCTCTGAGTAAGCAGGGAGGGGATGGAGAAGCAGGATCCCCTGGGAAGTAGAGCTGCCCCTCACCCTGCCAAGACTGCTATTCCAAGGTGCATGTTGGAGAGGAGAAGGGCCACCATTCTGCCTCCATTACAGCCTCACTGCTGAGCGCACATGTGGAGCCTCTGAGGAGGCATGGCCATCCCAAGTCCTCTTGAATCCTCATTGTCCTGCAAGGACATTGTCCTATAAGGCCCAAGACCGCAGAGTTGGAAGTTCTGCACCCAAAATCAGAAGGATCACTTCAGTAAGAATGAAAACAATAGAAATAATACAGTAAACAATTCTTCCCAGATGTCAGATTTGGAACTGTGAAAGCACATTGAGAAAAAATTATAAAATGACATGATGGGCCAGGACATGAAACTAAAAACATAAACATAACCCTCTGGACCTTGTCAAACTCAAAACTTTTGCTTTCTTACTCTCAAAGGAACTCCAGCTACTTTCTTTCATTTTACTTACTTCTGCTCATTGAGAAAAGAAACACAGAGAACCGCACCTCCAAAATCCAGAAATGCCACCATGCAAACCCACCTCTCCTCACAGTGTTCTCAGAGAAGCTGTCACTAAGAACAGAAGGACAACCACAGGGGTTTATTGGTACTAGAGAAACCATGACAGGGGCTTTGGCTGATCATGGCCCACACACCAACTTCCCCACTGTGTGAAGGGAGTGTCAGGACCCTGTGTCTGGTAAAGCAGCATAGCCTTGTTGGCCAAAACAACACGGGCTCACTCTGTCCCAGCCAGGGAAGAAGGAGTCTGAAATCCATGTCCCAGTGCAATGGGCCCAGAACCCTCTCACCAGTGACCCACTGGAGCAAGGCCCAGAAAATCATCAGTGCAGATGCAATCACCCTGACTTGAGGAGAACCTGGACTCAGTCCTCTTCTACTAAGGAAATCTTCTGTTAAACCCAGGACTTTGTGACACATGCTGCCCAGTGGCTCTGAAAGAAAATAGCTGCAGGGGAAATAAATGCTCTCTCATCAGTGAGAAAGAACTAACAAAGAATGTTCCCCCTTGTCCATTCTGCCCAGTGGCCACAAGGGGTTCTTCCCTGAGGAAGTGATGGGAAGACTCTGAGTGTCACACACATGAAGATGACCAAGACAGAAAGTCTACGACTTTCCAGACCTTGCTCCCAGGAATTGCACACCCACTGCCTCAGGTGAACATGTTGCTTCTCCTATTTCCATAACAGGGCTGATGGATCTCCAGCTGACACAAGGGTTCCTTCTTCCTTCCCCACCAGCTTCTTTTGACCCTTCTGCCCTTAATGCATTTACTAGGCCAGGAAAAGCTGCCATCTAACACTGTCCCTGACACTCCCCTATTTCTCCTGGTAATAGGAGACACAGAAGCTCTGCAGCTGGCTCAACTGCCTCAGGTGGCTGGAATAAAATACCTTGATGGATCCTTGTCAGGTGGCACATGTCATCTTCTCTCCTTAGCTCAGAGGGAGTAAGCCAGTTGGCATTCCTCACCTAGAGGCTGACTTAGAGACAATCTCCCTAGTCTAGGTTCAGTACTGTCCTAGGGTGGCAGCCCTGAACACCATGACCCCCACAGGGCCACGCTTCCATGACAGGGCCTTCTTCCCAGGCCACAGGCACCCAGGGCTATTTCTCTACTGTATTTCCTCCAACTATAGAAGATATCTGATGTCCCTGGGCTCACAAGGAAGGCCCTTCCCTCCCTCACTCTCCCCACCCAACACCCACCAGGACATTTGCATGCTGCTAACTGGGGAGGACCTTCCTGCAAAGCTGACATAAAAGCTCAGCTCTAACCTGCCCTTGACTCACCAGGACTCCTCAACTCAGCTTCTCAAAATGAGGCTCCCTGCTCATCTCCTGGGGCTACTGCTGCTCTGGATCCCTGGTGAGGACAGAAGGGATGAGGAGGGAGAAGGGGGAGGGAGGCGAGCCCTGAGCCCCCATTCTGCCCATGGGTGCTCTGTCCACATGAGAGAGGTACAAGTCTTGGCCTCTAGGATGTGCTTGAACTGGTTTGGTCTGTGTGAGAGAGGAACATTCCAGAATAAGCAATGACCTGCCTGTGATGAAGATTGTCACATGAAAAGAGGGGGATGTTATAGGTGAATTCTCCAGTTACTTATGGCTTATAAAACTTGATTCCTTTCTTAAAAACTGATATTTAGGCCACATAAATCAAAATCACAAATACTACTTCTATGGAAATATACAAAAAATACAAATATGTCTCATAATATTGAAAATAACTATGTTGTTTTCTTTTTCCAGGAACCAGTGGGGATGTTGTGCTGACCCAGACTCCTCTCTCTGAGGCTATCACACCTGGACAGTCAGCCTCCATTTCCTGCAAGTCTAGTCAGAGCCTCCTACACAGTAATGGAAACACCTATTTGAGTTGGGTTGTGCACAAGCCAGGCCAGGCTCCACAGGGCATAATATATAAGGTTTCCAACCCTGTCTCTGGGGTCTCAGACAGGTTCAGTGACAGTGGATTAGGGACAGAGTTCACACTGAGAATCAGCAGGGTGGAGCCTGAGGATGCTGGGGTGTATTACTGTGCGCAACATACACAAGCTCCTCCCACAGTGGTGCAGCTCCGAACAAAAACTGCCCTGCCTGGGTGGCACAGCTTCCACATGAGCTGCTGGGCTGAGCAGCAGCTCAGCAGATTCTCTGCCCTTTGAGAGGAAGGTGCTGGGAACTCAGGGAACAGGTGCAGCTGAGGTTTGTGGACCATGACTTCCTGGGCCACAGCTCAGGCCACACCCATGAGTGGCACTGTCTGCTGCAGCAGCCTGGCCTGGCATGTGGAGGACAACACAGAGTTGTCCAGGGACCTTCTGAATGAGCAGACAGGATGAGCATGGACACTGAAGGAGGAGCAGGACCTGGGCCCTGGGAAGGACTCTGGCAAAGAATCCAAGGACTCTGACTGGGTGCCATTCAGTTCTTGCCCAAGAATTTATTGTTCTGCAATTTTTTGTGAATTATAAAAATGAAAAGGAAACTATAAGAACAGGTGATGAAAATGAGAGAAAAGTACAGAGGCCAGAAGAGGAGGAAGAGCAGTTAACACTTAAGTGAATGTCACCAGAATGGCTCATCTGAGAAGCAGAGTCTTGCAAAGAGACAGCAAAGGGAGAGGGAGAGAAGGAGGGGGATGAAGAGAGAGAGAGACAGAGAGAGGGGTTTATCTAGGTGAGAGGGTTTGAACTGCTGGGTGGAGCGTCTGATTCTGGAAGCATCCAGGTGGAAAGAGATCACATGTGAAGAAGGAGACCAGGAGGACAAGGGATGAACATGGAGAAAGTTTAAATTGGAGCAGGCAAAGGGAGAATCAGTCCTCCATAAGGAACACCTGGGCAGGGACTCCTGTGGAGGAGGGGCACAAAGGACAGACACACATAGAGGGAAGTGCAGACAGAGGATGGCAGAAAAAAGTCATGTTTACTGCTCTGTGCCATCTTCTTTAATAACCCCAAAGTTACATATAGCCTCCACCAGTGACTACTTCAGCCAGTGTTCCTCCAACACAGAGTGCTGGCTCACTGAGATAGGGTCCAGGTGGATGCAAACACAGAGACCTCTCCTTCACAAGATGCCATTGTGTAAATCAGGTGGTGCATCCATACAGTTATCCTAATAGCCTCAGCGAGGAATTGCTGGGCATTCCAATCCTGGGAATCAAGGTGCCCGTTAACCACCAGGAGTTTTCTTCCTAGGGGTCCACTTCCCTGTCCTCTTCCACAGTCAGAATGAGTGTGATCCTCCTAGTGTGAAAATCACCAGATTGTCCTATGGGTTTGAGGAATAATGGTTGGCTCACTCCCCAGGTGGACATGTCCCTTCTCCTGCCTTGGGCAGGGCTACTGTCTCTCTAGCTGAAACACAGGACTCTTATCCCACCAGCTTCTCTGACACTTGGGGTCTTATTGCTTTCAACATGAAGAAACACTGTTCTTCACAGTCTCATATTTCTCCAGGTAATATCAAAACAGAAGCTTGAGACCTGGCTCCACTGGGTGTTGTCAGGGGTAAAAATTCAAAGATCAACACTTGTGAAGCGGGACTTGTCACATTGTCTCTTCCATTGTGAGGGAGCAAGCAGGGTGGATGTTCCCTATCAGAGACTGACCTGCACTCTACCGCTAGATCCTTGGGACTGTGCTGTATTATGAAGGAAAGCCCTGGGCACCTTGATGCTCACAGAGCCAGGCTTCCAAGATAGGGCCTCCTAACCACACCACAGGTAGCCTGGGCTGTTTCTCTACTGTATTTCCTCCAAATGTACAAGACTTCTGATGTCCCTGGGCTCACAAGGAGGTCCCATCCTCCCTCACACTCTCCACTCAGCACCCACCAGAGCATTTGCATGATGCTAACTGGGGAGGGTCTTCCTGCAAGGCTGACATAAAAGCTCAGCTGTAACCTGCCCTTGATTCACCAGGACTCCTCAGCTCAGCTTCTCAAAATGAGGCTCCCTGCTCAGCTCCTGGGGCTGCTGCTGCTCTGGATCCCTGGTGAGGACAGAGGGGATGAGGAGGGAGAAGGGGGAGGGAGGCGAGCCCTGAGCCCCCATTCTGCCCATGTGTGCTCTGTCCACATGAGGGATATGCAGGTCTGTCCTCAGGGACAAGGCAGCTGAGGTCGATTAATGTGAGAGAGTATTCCAGAAGGAACAAGAGATTGGGCTGTGATGAATATTGTCACATAATAAGAGGGGGATATTGTAGGTCAATTATAGAGAGGCTCTTAAAAATTACAAAATTTGAGGTGTTTTTAAACATGAAAATTTGTCTGTATAAAGCAAAATCACAAAAACAAGTTAAGTTGTAATACATAATAAAGGAAAAAACACAAATTCTCCTAAAGTATTTATATAATCTTGCATTGAATTGTAATTTTTTTTTCAGGAACCAGTGGGGATATTGTAATGACCCAGACTCCTGTTTCTGAGCCTGTCACTCCTGGACAGTCAGCCTATATCTCCTGCAGGACCAATCAGAGCCTCCTACACAGTAATGGGAACACATATTTGCACTGGGTTGTGCACAAGCCAGGCAAAGCTCCACAGGGTCTAATATATTTTGTTTCCAACCGGTACACTGGGGTCCCAGACAGGTTCAGAGGCAGTGGGTCAGGGACAGATTTCACACTGAGAATCAGCAGGGTGGAGCCTGAGGATGCTGGGGTGTATTACTGCTATCAAGGTATACAAGTTCCTCCCACAGTGGTGCAGCCCTGAACAAAAGCCTCCCTGGCTGGGTGGCCCAGCTGCCACATGAGCTCTAGTCTGGGCAGCAGCCAAGGAGATTCTCTGCCCTGTGAGAGGAAGGTGCTGGGAACTCAGGGAACAGTTGCAGCTGAGGTCTGTGGACCATGACTGCCTGGGCCACAGCTTACCCCACACATGAGTGGCCCTGTCAGCTGCAGCAGCCTGGCCTGGCATGTGAAGGAAAAGCACAGAAGTGTTCATGGATCTTTTTTATGAGAAGACAGGATGTGTGTGAGCACTGCAGGAGGAGGAGGACCTGGGCCCTGGGCAAGACTCTGGCATAGGCAGGGGATGGTGTAGGGACCTTCTGCAGGTCCCTTCATGGTTCAAATGCTGTTCTTTGTGAAATTGGGGTTCAAATCTAATCACAAACTCACACAAAATATGCCAAAGCCTATAATAACTTATGAAAAGAAAATGATGGCTTATTAATTGGGCACTGAATCTGGTATTTCTCTCTTATTATTCCAGTGTCCAGCAGGGATACAGTGAGGATGCAGTTTCCACTCTCCCTGCCTGACACCCTTGACTCCCTGCCTTCATCTTGGGAAGGATTAGAGTTGGAAAAGTCACCAAGAGGGTGGAAGGTTGTGCTGTGGTGATGAAGGTTATTTCTAGATAATAGAGCTCCTGGTGAATGTAACTGAAATTCCAAGGTTTTATTTGTGATGAGCATTAAATTTATATGCAAATATTGATTTATGTGGAAGAAAAATAATTCACAATTTTTTTTAATTTAAAAATAATGTTGTGGATAAGTAATTTTTTAAATATCTGGAATCCCAGAAATGTGAAAGAAGCAATTGTGGTGAAGGGAAACTGTGATTAAATCCAGACAGTTAGTTGTCCTTTCTTTGGAGAAACCACTAAAGAGGCTGCTCACAGAGGAGAAATCACTCAGAGAGACACGGAGGTGTGTAAAAGGCAGATGCAGGAAGGCATGAATTAGTGAATGAATGTGCACTGATATTGGCTGCACAAATGATGGTTGAGTACCTTGTGCAGACCGAGATGTAAATAAACCTGGAGAGCTTGAAAAGCAGTGTGTTAGCACAAAAAAGGGAAATAAATGTAATTATAAGGTATTCTGCTTCATACAGTAGAAAAAGTCTACTGGGGGTGCAGAGCCAAGCGGAGCCAGCACAAGTAGCAGCCTGCCACAGCGGGGAAATCCTGTGGGTCTTGGAGAGAAGCCAAGATGTAAATCATTCACCAGCAAACTTCAAGGTCAGAGTGAGAAGGCACCCTGGCCTGGCCGAGTGTTTTCCAAAGAGGGACTGCGCTCTTGCGGTTCAGCCATCACCATGTGGTTGTATTCCTGCTCATCTTCTTCAGTTGTTCATTGCTCCATGCTTCAAGAAAAACATTTAGCAATGTCAAAGTTAGTATCTCCAAGCAGTGGACCCCAAATGCTTTTAACACAACACTTGAGCTGCCTATAGAGATCTGGAGCAGCAACCATTTATTTCCCAATACAGAGGAGGCTACTCTTTTCCTTGGAATGCTGAGTATTATTTTTCTGTTCTCCTACACTTTGGGTCTTTTCATCAGTGGCATGGTTGGGGATAGGCTGAATTTACGATGGGTTCTCTCTTTTGGCATGTGCTCTTCTGCATTATTGGTGTTTGTCTTTGGCACTCTCACAGATGGCTGCACTTCTACAACAGATGGCTCTATTGTTGCCTGTGGATTGTGAATGGCCTGCTGCAGTCCACTGGCTCGCCCTGTGTGGTCGCTGTGATGGGCAACTGGTTTTGGAAAAATGGGCGAGGAGTTGTCTTTGGTCTCTGGAGTGCCTGTGCTTCTGTGGGCAATATTTTGGGAGCATTTCTAGCTTCATCTGTTCTACAGTATGATTATGAGTATGCCTTTCTGGTGACAGCGACTGTGCAGTTTGCTGGTGGGATTGTCATCTTCTTTGGACTCCTGGTGTCACCAGAAGAAATTGGTCTCCAGGTATTGAAGCAGAAGAAAACTTTGAAGAAGATTTCCACAGACTGTTAATTAATGGTACTGAAAATGAAGGTGAATATGAGCCTAATTACTCTATCCAAGAGTCCAGAACTGTTGCCCAAGTGAAGGCAATTTGCTTCTACCAGCTTCTTCCTGGTGTCAAATCGTAGTCATTGGCCTACGCCTGCCTTAAACCAGTGAATTACTCCTTCTTCTTCTGGTTGCCCTTTTATCTGAGTAACAACTTCAGATAGAAGGAGGCTGAAGCTGACCCGTTGTCCATCTGGTACGATGTTGGAGGAATCATAGGTGGGACTTTGCAAGGCTTCATCTCTGACATCCTACAGAAGAGAGCACCAGTGTTGGCCCTTAGCCTGATCCTTGCAATTGGCTCCCTTGTTGGATACAGTCGTTCTCCAAATAATAAGTCCATCAGTGTGCTTCTGATGGCGGTTACAGGGTTTTTTATTGGTGGACCTTCTAATATGATTAGCTCAGCTATTTCAGCAGACCTGGGTCACCAAGAGCTGATCCAAAGTAGCAGTGAGGCTTTAGCAATGGTCACAGGAATTGTTGATGGAACCGGAAGCATTGGAGCTGCTGTGGGCCAGTATTTGGTGTCTTTAATCCAGGACAATTTAGGATGGATGTGGGTTTTCTACTTTTTCATTCTCATGACTAGTTGTACAATTCTGTTTATCTCACCAATAATAGTGAGAGAAATAATCTCTCTTGTGTAAAGGAGACAAGCTCACATATTGAGTGAGTGACTGTGCCCACAAGAAAAAAGAACAGTGGGAGACACAAGACTATAAGATCTTTTAATTCACTACATTTGGGGTTGTCTAAGAGAGCCAGCATAAACTCGGCTTACCAGACCTCTTTCAACACTGCCAGCCACCCTGGACACTGGCCAGGAGTGAAGACTGCATTATTTTTCTACACTATAGGAATTACTATTGATGATTTTTATTGTTGTTTCATGAATGTACTGGATGGCAGATGAATCTACCGGCATCCCTGTTTATACCTTTAACCCTGATAACATATTGGCCTTGGACCCTGTACTGCAGCCTCAAGAACTGATGAACAGGAGAGAACTGCACATGGTTTCCATGAATAATGAATAAAAGGGATCATTGCATTTTGCTTTGGTAATGACTTTGCAGAGAGTGGCTCACCTCTGAAGCATCAAAGCTTGAAAAAGAGCTCCTGCAGGGTTGAGCTGCAAACCCATCATGGACTAAGAACACCTCTACCAGCTGAGCTGGGAAAGATGGTGCCAAGTGCTTGTTGGCTCGGGCACTGTCTCAGAGTCATTTGCTAAAGAAGCAGACTATCTCCCAATTATTGTCAACTTGTTCTGCCTCTTCACTCACAATTAGCTTTGACAACTGGAGGCCTTTTGTGATTTTGAGGACAATCAGGCACATTAGTTATCTTGAACATTCCATTGTGTAGCTCTCAACCCCAGATTTGCTGTCTGGGAACTTCAGGGCCCTCTGGGAAGTGAATCTGCTAAGCCCTATTTTTGGTGGATTGATCTCTGTCACTACTAGGTTCCTGGAGTTCCCTCAGCAGAAGACAGAATTAGAGGAAAATCGTGGAAGTGTTTAGAAGTGTGAAGAGTGTGATGTTGACTCATGTTGATGGGATTCTGGGTCTGAGGGGTATTTTCTTTAGAAGAAGGTAGTGTATGTATTCAAGGCTGTAAATTCTATATTAATCGGTGTTTTAAGGTTACTATATGTATTTTAAATTATGTAAACAAACTAAGAGGTAAATGTGCAATTTTGAGGGATACATAATTTGCTTTGAATTAGCAAATATTTTTCAATCTCTTGCTTTATACTTCAAAATGTGTTATGTGTGATGAACTTGTTGATGAAATTTAATTGTGTGGATTTTTGATCACTTTATTGCTTGTTTAATGACATAAAAGGAAAATACAAAACACAGGAAGGAAAAATAAAGCAACTTTTGTAGGAAAAAAATTAAAAAGGCTACTGGGAAAAAAAACAGAGCTTCTGCCCAAGAGGCACCTGCTCCTCCACTGACCAACATCCCACAACATGCTCAAGACCAACCCTGAGCCAGGGCCACACAGGAAGCCACGGCCTTATTCCTCACTCACAAAAAGGCAGGGTGGTGGGGAGGGTAAAATGCTAATAGCTTAGCTGCTGGGTTGGGGCAATATTTTACACAAAATTATTCAATGCTTGCAACCAAACAGTAAGAAGTTAAAAAAAAAAGTGATGGCAAAGCTGTATTGTCCGTTGGGCACACAAAGTTATGTTGTTTCACTGGGTAATGAAAACATGCATGTATCTTACATAATGTTAGCATCACAGAAAGAAGGTCTATGGATGGAAGGGTTGAGTAGTTCCTTAATTGTCCATGAAGTGTAAGAGTGCTAATGAGCTGACTTATCTCTGTAAAAATAAAGAGTGTCTTTTGTTTTCTCTTTCATGGTTTGCCTTGTTAAAGAGTGATTTTGGTGGTGGTGGGACAGTTTTCTTTAACAGATAAAAACAATATTCAATAAGTCAAATTCAAGGCCTCCTCTCCCACAGGAGCAGAGAGAGGAGGCCATGGGCTTCACATGGTGCTCCACATGGAGCCTCCATAACCTGGGTCCCCACATGGTTGTGTGGAGCACCCCTGCCTGGCCCAGGAGCACACAGCCTTAACAGTATGCTGTGGTGCTAGATGTGACAAGTACAGTGGTGACCTCCATCCTGAGTGCTATGAATGCACAAAAGACAACCTGAGTGACAGCATCAAGAGACCACAGGTCTCGCTGAGTTCCTATACTGATGCTGTCTTAACAGATAAAAATGTAAAATTAAATTTATGCTTGAAATATAGATCAGCCTCTCCAGGGCTGAGGCTATGGTGAGTATATATCCAGGTTCATGTCACCCTCTTGTGGTCAAGAAGTGGAACATCCTAGCACAGAATTCAGTGAGAGGAACCTACCTGAATGTGAGCCACCTCTGTGTCAACAGGGTCCTGTGCCCTCTGCTCTCCACAATAATGCTCTACAGCTCCAGGAAGAGAGCTCACTAACCTGTCCATCAAATTGGGCACACACTCACACCCAAAGAGAAGTTCAAATCCCAACTGTTATGAAGAAAAAGGAAGAGGGCAGAGCAGAGGTGTCTAACCAGGTCCCTCACTGATTTCAGGACTAACTCAGGCCAAAACCAGGTGTCAAGTCAAACCAGGTGTCCCACCCTCCTTCTCCAGTATAGAATCCAGATCCAAGAAACAGCAGGATCAACGACATACACCTTTCCAAATACACTTATTTCATGAGCTCCTTCAAGATGGACTTCTTTTGTCACCTAGGATCAGTGTGAAGTGAATAAATACCTTCCTATCCCCACTGTTGTCTCTTGGAACAGTTTGAACCTCAGCTTGTAAACTTTTTTCTCATTACATGTAATAAAATTTGCACCTATTACCCTGTCTGTGAGTGTGAACTTTAACATGTCACTTCTTCCATGAGATTTTCAAGTATGAATGTCACTCCAGAGATGCTCCCTGAGGTCAAGTGGCCTCAAGGTGCTCAGGCTCACACCATCTAGTGAGCTATAGCTTTGCCCACCCTAAAATGAGAGGAGCCATAAAAAAGTCTCCTGCTAATGAGCAGCAAGACCAGAGTCTACAGTAGCATCCCAAACCCACAAGGAGCAATGCCCAGTGTCCCCTGCACTCTCCAGCTCTCCCTAATTTTCCGCAAATGTTGCAGACATCTTCTCTTGCAGTGTCCCTGAAGGGCAGCAAGATTTGAAGGGGACCTTGATAGGAGAGTGCTCACTGCTGCCCTCTGCTGGCGCAGCCCACGCTTTGCACAGTCCCCTGAAGGTCCCTCCTTTTTCAGGGCCCTTTGCCTTCTTCTTGTGAGGATTCCTGTGATGCTGGGCCAATGGCTCAGAGCTACTTCAGCATCTCAGAATATTTGGTTATGAAGAGTCAGACCCCTCGCTTGTCCTTTGACTGCATTCTACATGTGGGAAACAGACTCAAACAGAACATGTGTGCACCAGGACCTGGACATGGTTCATCCAAAGAAACTCCTAATGTTCTGCCCTCAAGGGAGACACTCCTGAAAGCCCACAGCAGACAGCGACACACACAGGTGGCTCTATGCACTGCAGAAGCTATGCAGGCCCCTGCTGAGATGGTCCTTAAATCCCAGCTTACCACTCCTCTCTCAACCCCCTTGCATCTTCAGCTGGTGACAAAAAAAAAAAAAAAATATATATATATATATATATATATATATATATATATATATATATATATATATATAGAGAGAGAGAGAGAGAGAGAGAGAGAGAGAATAAAAGACAATCCACACATGGAGGTATCTTTCAAAATCAAAATGCCACAACACAAACCTTTCCCTATTTGTGTCTTTATGTTCAAGATAGAACCTTTTTTTTTTTGAATTCTCACTTTATTTACTACTGAAGTATATTTAAATTTTATACTCATTTATTTTTCTTTAATATTACATTCAAATATGATTCAAGAAAATATCAAAACTTGCCCTCCAAGGCCAATATCTCCTTAGCTTTGGCCTACTCTGAGCATGTGCTAGGAGGCCAGGAGCACAGTTGACTTTTAAACACCAGAGATCCCTGTCTTCATTCAGAGAGGACTGGCCTGGGAACAGAGCCCTCCACATGGAAGGTTCAGGGCTTCCAGCTCCCTGCAGAAAAGAAGCTGGGGGATAAAGACCCACCACACAGATACCTCAGCAGACAGCTACAGGGCTCTGAGAAGGTCCAGTGCCACAGAAGAACAGAGGAAGGGAGGAAGCAGCAGTTTCTGCAAGTGTAGGCAGAAGTTTTGAGAGATAAGTACTCAGCAATAGGCAAGTCAGAGAGGGGGCCAGGTAGAGAGCACAAAGGAGAGGGGCCTGCTAAGAAATACCACCAGGCAGCAACAGGGGTCAGAGTGGTCACCAAAACCACTGTGAGAGCTCACCTACATCTGAGTTCTGAGGTGCAGTTGACACGTGTTGGCTACTTACTATGTGGGAGGCTCTGGGTTAGATCTCTGTTGAGAGCCACAACCATGTCAAGATGGTGCCTGGCATTTTGCCAGAAGGAGTGGTTGAGAAGTAATGTCAGCGAGCCATTAAGATGATGATAATTAAGTTAAGCTGTGTATAATTATTAAGATAATGATGGATTGCTGTAACTGGATGATGTTAAATTAAACAAGCTGTGTATTCAGTTGTGTATATAAACCTCTGCTGTCCAGCAATAAGGTGGCTGCAGCTACCTCGGGTGCCTTCTACTTTTGAGTTCTTGCAGACTTCCCATTGAGTTCCAGTTGAGTTCCCATTGGGTTCAGGCAATAAAGTTGTTCCTGTTTTAACCTACAAGTGGCTCATTACCTCCCGGTTATTTTTGCCTAACCAAACTGTGGCAGATCTCCAGAACTGCAGGAAAAACTGAGGGAGGGGATGCCAGGCCCACCCTCATCAGGGCAGTGGCTCTCTCCATGCGCTGAGATCTAGGAAGCAGGGTTACAGAGCTCCCGTGAGGCTCCAAAACCACAGGCCAAGTGCGGGAACCATGGGTGTCCCCCTAGGACAAGAAAAATTAGCTTCTAAGCTCAGTGAGAAACCACCACAGTTACCCAGGGGAGAATGTGACATGTATCAGGCTTTGGTTATTTATATTTATTTTGATGAAAGTCCTGCTACATTTCCCAGGCTGGCCTCTAACTTGCAATCCTCCTGCCTCAGCACTCTAAGTCACTTGGATCCCAAGGATGCACCCCAAGTTCAGCTGCTTTGCTGTTTTAAGATGATAATGGTTACTATGTGAAACAGAAGAGTATGGAAAGTCATTGACCATCAACCCTTCTGTACATTTGTTTCCCAGGAAACTTGATCTAAGCAATAAAAATTAGAGATTTCTAAGAATGTGATATGTGACCAGATACTAAGGTACACAATATTCACCTATGATATCTTAGTGAATCCTCAGGCAACTTTCTAAGATATATGTTATTATTCCCATGTTGCTAATGAGAAACTGACATGTGGGGAAAGTGAAGAGACTAACCTGGTATCACACAAAATCCTTAAGACAGAGCGAAGATTCTAATCCTCTTTGGGTGGGTGCTGCATGGACCACCCCATGCCTCCTCCAGCTGGGAAGAAACCTGGGAACCAGAGGAAGCCACCAACCTGCCTATAGCAAGGCCAGGTGTCTGGTTTCTATGGTGATATCAGCATGGGGCAGCAGGATGGATCCACTGGGCTCTGAAATAGCAATATGGTGGTATAAGCAGAAAGTCAAAGGGGAGAATCCATAGGTAAATTGCAAAGACTGATGCCTGGGGGACCATTGCATAGGAGGCCACAGCATAGCTTGATCCCAGGATCCCAGGCTGCACTCCAGCCTTGCTCAGGGCGGGGAGAAGAAAGGGCTTGTCCTGGGGAAGGAAGACACAAAGTCATTGTGTGGAGGCAGACAGGGCCTGAGGCTGGGAGGCAATGGAGCTCAGCCAGGGAGCCTGAGTCCTCTGCTGAGGGGAGTGAACACCCATGGGTTGAGGAGAGAAGCAGGCCCTGTGTTTCTGAGTACTTAGGGCCTGGTGCAGCTGACAGACAGAGAAGATGGGGGAAGTCATTGTCATTCCTGTGCCAACTGCAGGTTACTTCTTTATCCTCTGCTTACCTGAAATCACCTGATCTTACTAAAAATGATTCCTACAAACAGCACCGCTTCTGAATGTCCAACAGGGATCCAGTCAATATGGTAAGTGAAAAAAAATGGTATTATGTGGACAGGATTCCATGTTGTTGGCCCCAAAGTCCAGGCCTTGTACCATCCCACTCCCCAGGTACTCAAAGAGGAATTTCAATAAAATTTCTTATGAAGGATTTTGGAGCCATAACCAAACAATTTGAATTTAAGAGAGGGAGAATACACACTAGATCTGTCTCCAACATTGAAGCCCGTCCATTTGCACATGGAGGCAGAAGAAGGAGGATCTCAGGCCATGAAGACTGGAAGTGAGGAGATGCTCTAATGCTGCTCTTGGAGGTGGCAATTGGGGCAGTGTCCAGGAGCTCTGTGCTGATGGCCACAGAAAAATTGGGACCCCACACTACAACTGTGGAAAGATGACAATGCCTCAGCCACTGGACCTGAAAGAAGACCCTGTACTTGAACAAGGAGAGCTTCCCACTGACTGCTTCATTTCAGTCTTGTCAGGCTGAGCTGAGACCCAGTCTGGACTCCTGAGGGACAGGCCTGGGAAGGAACACACTGCTCAATAGTGAGGAAATTGTTGCTCAGCCACAGAAAACTAGGAAGACTTCAAAGTGCCATGTATCATCAGAAGGATCAGAAAACTAAACACAAGAGCAATTGTCCCACATGGCTCATGGCTGAGGGGACCCTCAGCTCTCTGCACTCTCTGAGTGTAATCAGGTTCTGCCTGCTTCTGCCAAAGAGATCCTCCTGATCTGTCCACACCCACACAATCCAGGCTGAACTCAGGCCTTAAAAAAGAAGGAAATGGTGGCGTTTCAGGTTAATGGATGGAAGCAGAGAACATCATGACAAGTGAAAGAGCCAGACTCTGGAAGGTGAGGGTCCCCTGTCACCCTCCTGTGCAAAAGCTAGAGCAAAGAAAAGGGAAAGGGGGGTGATGTGTCATAGGAGAGTAGAATTACCAATGGCAGAGGAGACAGAGATGGAGGGTTAGATAGCTGGGACAGGGAGGAAATGTGGAAGGAATGTACCACAGGACACCATGTACTTGGGCACAGACACCACACCACAGCAGTGAGCCCAGCTCCACAGAGGTCTAGAGCCCATCAATAACAATGGAGCAGATGAATAAACAGAAGGAGGACAGGAGAGAAGAGGGAGGGGGTGGGGATGGAAGAAACAGAAACAGGGGGTACCAGGGACTAAGATGGAGCACAGTGTGTCCCATGCTGGCAGATTGTGTCCAGGGAACCATCTGTTTTGCAGAACTCCAATGCACCAATAGGAGCATTTAAAACAGTAAACATGACACTGAAGTATAGTCATGGAAAACGGAAATCTACTTACCGAGAAAATACCTTTATAAGTAAATCAGGAATAAACTATGGAAATCAGTTGAGATAACCAGATCTAAACTGCAACTGAGATGGTTTAGGGCCCCCATGAGACCCCCCAGGGAACACCCTGAGAAGGTCCTTAGGGCAAGGAGAAGACAGAGGAGTGATCTGCCAATCACTTTCTCCCGAGGGCTCCTGTGCTCTGGAACTTTCTGAGAGTCTGCACTTTTCCTGTTCCTGACCAGTGAGTTCCAAACCATTATCATTCATTTCATTTCCTTCTGCTCATTCACAAAAAGCAAAGGAAGACTGCAGCCTGGGGAAACTGCAAACAGGCACGTTTCACAGGTTCAGATGACCCTGCCCACTTGGGGCAGGACAGCCACAGAGGTTCAGTTAAACTAAGAGACACATGGTAGGGTCCGTGGCTGCTGGTGGCCCATGTTCCAAACAGTGGAGAGGGTGTGTTAGAGGTCCTGGGATGGGGAGAAAAGCAGCACAGCCATGTTGGCCAACACAACACAGGCTCCCTCTGTCCCACCTGTGGACGAGGAGGACTGAAATCAATGTCCCTGTGCAGGGAAAAGGACCTTCTCCCCAAGACACCTTGGGGCAAGTCCCAGGAGAACAGTAGTGCACCAGGAACCCCCTGAACATGGGGACATTGCCTGGATGCATTTCTGACCTAGGTAATCTACTTTAAAACCCAGGGTGGTGGCACTTGCTCCCTAGTGTCCCTGACAAGGAGGAGCACATGGGGAGGGATGTCTGTATCATCGATGAGAAGAAACTAATGCAGAATCCTCCTTGTCCACACCGACCAGTGGGCTCAGGGGTCCATCTCCTGGGAAATGTTTGGTGGCTCTGAGTGTCAAATGCATAGAAATGACTATGAAAGGATGGCCACCAGTTATACACCTCATCCCAGGAGCTTCACAGTGACTACCTCAGGGGACATGCTCCTTGTCCTCTTTCCTTGAGCAGGGCTACTTGTTCTTCAGCTGAAACATGAATTCTCTTCCCACCAGCTTCTTGTCACACTGCTGCTCTTATTTCATTCACTGGGCTAGGGAAAGGTGTCATCTACACTGTCTCTGATGCACTTGTATTTCTGCAGGTAACATCAGAAACCAGAAGCTCTTGAACTTCTTCAACTGCATCTGTGGCTGGAAGAAATTTCAAACATCAACACTTGTGAGATGGCACTTGTCACCTACTCTTCTCAGATGAGAGAAAGTCAGCAGGATGTTCATTTCCTCACAGAGGCTGACCTCCAGGCTACCTACCTATCTGTGCATCTGTGCTGCCTTAGGAGGGCAGGTCTTGGTCACCATGTCCCCTCACAGAGTGGGGCTTCCATAATAAGGCCTCCTGCCCACAACACAGGCACCCAAGGCTATTTCTCTGCTCTATTTCCTCCAAATATAGAAGACATCTGATGTCCCTGGGCTCACAAGGAGGCCACTCCCTCCCTCAGTCTCCCCACAGAACACCCACCAGGGCATTTGCATGCTGCTCCCTGGGGAGGGCCTTCCTGCAAGGCTGACATAAATGCTTAGCTCTAACCTTCCCTTGACCCACCAGGACTCCTCAGCTCAGCTTCTCAAAATGAGGCTCCCTGCTCAGCTCCTGGGGCTGCTGCTGCTCTGGATTTCTGGTGAGGACAGAGGGGATGGGGAAGGATAAGGAAGAGGGAGGTGAGCCAGGGACCTCTATTCTTCCCATGTTTGCTGTGTCCACATGAGGGATGTACAGGTCCGTCCTCCAGGATGAGGCAGCTGAGGTCAATTGATGTGAGAGAGTATTCCAGAAGGTGCAAGGAACTGATGCTGATGAAAGTTGTCACATTATAAGAGGAGATGTTGAAGGGAATTTTAGAGAAGCTCTTAGAGCTTACTCAATTGGAGCTCTTTATGTATATGAATAGTTTTAGTGAGTAATCAAAAACAAAAATTAATTTAGTCTGAAATATACCAAAAATAAAAAGTGCAAAATGTTTTCTTAATGTTTCCATATAACCTTGCATTACTCTATGATTTTTACAGGAACCAGTGGGAATATTGTGATGACCCAGACTCCTCACTCCAAGCTTGTCATCCCTGGACAGCCAGCTTCCAGCTCCTTCAGGTCCAGTCAGAGCCTCCTACACAGTAATGGAAACACTTATTTGCACTGGGTTGTGCACAAGCCAGGCCAGCCTCCACAGGTTCTAATGTATTTTGTATCCAACAGCTACAATCGGGTCTCAGACAGGTTCAGTGGCAGTGGGTCAGGGACAGATTTCACACTGAGAATCAGCAGGGTGGTGCCTGAGGATGCTGGGGTGTATTACTGCTGTCAAGATATACAACCTCCTCCCATGACTGCCTGGGCCACAGCTCAGGCCACACCCATGAGTGGCCCTGTCAGGTTTAGCAGCCTGGCCTGGAATGTGGAGGACAAGCACAGGAGTGTCCATGGACCTTCTGAATGAGCAGACAAGATAAGCCTGGACACTGCAAAGGCAGCAGGACCTCTCCTGGGCAGGAATTGGCCAAGTTAGTGAAGAGATGAAGTGAAATGCTAGAGTTCCCTCCAAAAGCTGCTTTCTGTGAAATTCAAATTCAAACGTAATAAAACAAACAAACATGTGAAATAGAGAAATGGCTTTGCCTGTTATAACTAATAACAGGAACTTCATGAAATTAACTTATTAATTTTGCATAAGATCTTGCATTTCTCTCATTATTACATATCACGTTCCACAACTAAACACTGATGGTCACTCCAGGTGAACTAGGCTGCAGATATACCCACAAAAGAACAGAGTAATGCCTTTTCTTTAGGTCCTGTGGTGGCTCCTCTGTCCTTAGGGGTCCCTGGAATGAGAGAGAGGAGCAAGTGCTGAACCCTTTTATTGAGAAAAAAACATTCAAATGAGGCAAGTGGGTCAGGATTCAGGGGGTAGAGTCAGCTTTGTGGTGTCTGCTGTCAGCAGATTGACTGACATCTAGGAAGGCCACATCCAAAGGCAGAGCAAGAGAAGGGGACACACAAAGGGAGTTTCCATGGAATCTTCTATCCCTAACACGCAAAGGGCAGGATTACAAAGGAAACACGTGAGTGTAACTCAACCCTAGGAGCACTCCCCACAAAGAGATAAGACCAAGTCAGGAGTCATGTAACCACCCTGCCAGACACAGTGCTCTTTTAAGTCCCCGTGGTGCATCAGAACTGGGAGGCGTGGTCACTCAATGTGGTCCCCACAGTTACAGGATTCAGCAGAGGTACAGGGATGACACAGACTCCAGTCACCTTGCCTGGAACACCTGGACTGCCTGACTCCATGTGGGGTAGAATCAGAGTTGGAAAAGTCACTCATTAGTCTCCCAGAGGGTGGAAGGTCGTCCCTGGGGACCTGTGACTCTGGGTATCTACTGCCTCAGGGCTTCCTAAAGATCCTGGCTAGATGCCCCTCAGGTCACCTCACAGTTTTCTAGTCAGACCACCAGGGCTTCTGATGCTCTGGACACCTGGTGAGGACAGAAGGGGTGAGTAAAGAGAATGTGGAGGAGAGTGAACTTTAGGGTTCCCATTCTGCCCAAGGGTGGGGACCTGAGGGCATCTGCCCACATCAGATGTCTGGGCATGACTGGAGGGAGATAGTCACTCAGGAGAGCCATTATGGTGAAGGTGAATATGATGTTGACCCAAAGGCACAGCTGGGCTGGGAAGGTCAGCAGGAGATGCAGTGGGAACCAAGGTGACCTCCACTGGCCACAGAAACCACAGCAGGCAGGATCCTGGGAGAGTCCCCTGGGAATGGGGGAGGTGTCCTCTGTTTTCTGACCCAGCCCCTTTCCTCTGCCTGAGCACAGCACATGTCCAGGGAGAATCCCAGCCTGGGGTCTAGGGCTCAGCTACTGTCCTATCTGTCAAGGAGGCTCCATGCCAGTGCCCAGGTCAGCTAGGTTCTCTTCCCTACACTCAACCTGAAACATAGATTTGTAATATTTTTTTAAAGAAATCTGAGGTTACATTCCCTGTAAGATTATAAATTCATGTATAATTAACAAGTTACCATGAAGAAAAACAATCATAAAGAAATAATTAATGCAAAGAAAAATCAAAAATCAGGGAAATACTCCACTCTACTTTTAAGATGTTATATTTTGTCTTCATTGTCTAAGGTTCAATCTTCCAAGTGGTCTCTGTGTTGGTGGTGCCTTGTTTTGAATTCTAACTTTTGGTTGTTTTCTTCATTTTGAGGATTTCTGCTTGTATTTTTCTCACAATCTCTCTTTATTTAAGTAATCTTTCACTTTCTGTATATCTTCTTTGATTTCACTCCTTATACTATCCCTTACTTCACAAATCACATTTCTTCTGTGCAATCTTAACTCTTCTTGGACATTGATTCTACTATGTTTTCAGTGGGTTCTGTCCTTGGAGCATCTTGGTTGGTTTGGGCCACTTTTTCCCCTTGATTTTCATGTTATTCCTGTGTTTTCCCATATAGCAGGATGGACCTAAGGCAGTACAAATTCTACCTGTTGACCTGAGAAAGTCACACTGCCCAATCCAGTGTCCACACCAATTCTCATCCTACTAGACCCACCAATGTCACTTAGCACCTCAGAACACCTTTCTCCTCAAGGCACTTTCTTTCTGAGCCTCAGGACATCACTCTCTCCAGCTGGTCCCCTTCCCACTACCCCTTCCCAATTACCTTCCTGATCCTCCCTCTTCACCTGTCTCAGAACTCAGGCCCTGGGCCTCTGCTCTGTGTAGCCCTCACTGCAGGGGTCATCAGAGCTCAGTCCCCAGGGCAGACCTCACCCCTGAACCTCATTCTCAGACTCTCTGTGGGCTACTTGGAAGTGCAGCAAGTCTAATGCACATGGCCAGCCCCAATATCCAGAGCCTCATGCCGCACCTCCTCCCCAATGTCACTCTCCCCACAGTCCTCTCTCTCTGGACATATGGCAACTCCACCCTGCTATCTTCTCAAAGCAAGATCTCAGAGTCATCTTGAGACTCCTTCCCTCACAACCGTTGACCTAGACACAGGAGGTTATTCACCTCCATCTCCAAAATACACCCCTCACAGCTCCCCCCACTTTAATCTCCCTGCCCCAAGGAACCCACCAGGCCACCCAGGTGTTGGCAATGGCCTCCTAACTTTGCCTTTCCTGTGTATGTCCTCTAAAGAGCCTTTTCCTTTGTCCTGTCACCCACCAAGTGAGCCTCTGACTATCTCTCATAGACACTGTGAAGAATTATGCAGTGATCATGGCAGTGTGGTCATCTTTATCAGTTGGTGACTTGGCTTCCTCGAGTTAATGTCCAGCAGAGGGATAGTTGGGTCACAGAGTAGTCCTGCTTTTCATTAGCTTAGGATCTGAAAGAGGCACGTTTTCTTAATTTTTTCCTGGGCCCTGCAAACTATCCAAGAAACAAATTAGAAAGATGTGATGTCTCAGCAAGAAGGAGACTTGAATGTTCTCTGAGGAGGAAGCAACGGGCAAACACTCACTGACCCTTGGCCTGGCAAGAGGTTCACCTCTGAGTCTGAAGCTCTGTGGAGGGAGCATGTGGTGGTGATAAGAGGAATACTCTGCCTCACCCTGGAGCCTGCTGAGGAAAACTGTCCAAGGCCCACTGCCACTAAACCTCATTGGGACCCCATCTACCTGTGGGGACACTCAGGAGAGATCAGGCCAGGAGCCTGTCATGGTGTCTGCTGGTTCCAGGCCCTGACATGCTCTGGTTGGATGAGAGACTCTGGCTGGACTTGCAGCTGATGGTGATCATCTCTCCTGCAGACACAGCCAGGGATCCTGGAGACTGGGCCATCATGCTGTCCCACAGGAACTTGCCATCAGGAAACAATGAACTATGAATACACACACACACACACACACACACACACACACACAATGTATCATTTGTACTTTGAAATACCATTTGCAATCCCTTTGCCAGGGTCTTGTGAGTCAGCAAACAGTAAGACCCATATGGAAGTGGCCACTGTTTCCCAGCCCATCTTCTAATTGCTATTCAAACTCCACAGAGTTATTACTCTGAGGCCACTGAAGTACTTAAGTTGCCCCCCTGCCCCCCGAGGCCCAGAGCCACAGCAGCATACACACCAGGGTCTGGGCCACCATCCCTGCTGCCCCTGCCTGCCTGACACAGCTCAGGTCTCATGTAAAGTCCTCCTTTATGACATGTGGGCACTGACAGGGCTGCAGGGGCCTCTGTGAAGACAGTAGCTCATGAGGAGCAAACTGCCTGGACCATAGGGCCTAGCAGAGCTTCTGACACTGTGCATAGGCCGAGGATTAATGAAGAGCTTTTATTCTAACTCCAATTACTTGGAAAGGATTCAGTAGAAAGAAATGTGAAGCCAATTACCCCAGATTAGTAACATGGGTCAAATAATAAAACAAGCTGCAAACAACAAAGCAGATAAAGAGAGAGAAAAAAATGGAGGAGGGAGGGAGAGGAGGTAGGAAGAGAGGAAGGCAGTGGTTGGAGAGGAACAGAAACCCTTCCTGAGAGTACTGAAAAATCAGGTCCAACCAAATTCTATAGTCAGAAAATTAGAATTTCCATGAAAAATGTAGAAACCTTTTAACACAGAACCTGGAGAACATGTCACCTGCACTTGTACAGGACAGCAATCACGCACATGACTCTTCTAGAAAAAGGCAGGTGGCAGCAGAGGAAGAGCTCAGTTGCAGAGGATTGTAAAATAAGAATGAGTTTGTGAATCTTTTTTTCTTATTTAAATGTTGTTTTAATATGTAATCCACTGTGTACTCATAATTAGAACAGTGATCATGGGGTGTGTAACAACCAGAGTGAAATGCCTGAGGACAGCACAGTTGACAACTGTTTTCTGCAGAATCCTGCCACTAGGAAAGCTGGGAGGATCCTCCAGGAAGGAGGCATTCAGGAGGAGACTTAGGAACAGACTCAGCCACCAGGAGGTCCCAGTGCCCTGCATCCTGAGTCCCCTCCAGCTGTTCAACACTCTTTCCTCCACACAGAATTGGTAATTCCTGTTACCAATCCAGGACCAGGAAGTCGAGTGAGTGACTCCAAAGGCCAGAACACTGAGAATGCTGCCTGCGGACCACTCTGGGAGGAGAACTGCTCCAGAGGAATCCAGAGGAATCTGTCTATGTGGGGACATATACAGCCCAGGGTAGGGCTACAGTGAGAACTCCAGGCCCTTTCTAATGGCAGCCTCAGCTGGACAACATAGGGGAGGCCCCTGGAGACCCACCAGAGAAATCCTTCCATAGCTGCCCCTGTGGTTAACACCCCACAACATCAGAGGTCAAGCCTTGAACCAGAACCACCTGGAAGCCCCTCCTGATTCCTCTCTCATAGTATGACGTGGGAGAATAAAATGTTAACATATTAAGCTGCGAGGTTGGGGCCCTATTTCACACAGGAGAACATGGGGCATGCAGAGAAAGAGCCAGACTCTCAACGAAGTATTGGGAATCACACTTTCTGTGGGTGTGGAGAGCAACAGTGCTGCACTGGGTAAGCAGACACTCTGAAGTCCTGTGCTTACTATTAGCAACTTGCAGAAGATGTCAGTTACAAGAGTTTTTCCTGGCAAAACTCAGAGTTGTTCTTTGTAATGTCTTATACAGTTTCTCTTGTGAAACAGTGAAGTTCTTTTTCTTTTTAAGAAAAGAGATTTTGAAAGAGGTAAAAATGATCTTGAATAAGTCACTCACATTCCAAGTCTTGTTTTCTGCAGCAGCAGCTGCTGGAGGCCATGGGCTCCACATGGTGCAAACACACGGCTGGAGCCCCTCAGTCTGAGTTCCCATGTGACTCTGTGGAGAAGCTGCTGCCTGGCCCTAGAGGACAGGTAAGTGTCTATGGTGCCAGCTGTGACATGTGGGCATTGATGATCTCCATCCTACCTGAGTGCTATGAATGGAAAAAAGAAAACCTTAGTGACAGTAGTGAGAGAGCCTGGTGTCTCGTTCATTTCCTATAATGTCCTCATCTGACCACTTAAAAGTGTAAAATTTAATTTATGCTTCAAAACTAGATCAACTTCTCTAGGGCTGAGGCTCTGGTGAGTTTATTTGCAGGTGCATGTTATCCTCTGGTGGGCAAAGAATGGAACATCCTAGCAGAGAATTCAGTGAGAGGAATGTGAGGTGAGCCACCAGTGTCCACAGAGTCCTGTGCCCTCTGCTCTCCACACTGATGTTCTACAGCTCCAGGAAGACAGCTCAGCCACACAGACACACTCAGAGAGAAGCCCAGAAACCAGCTGTCACTCCTGGTAATCTGGGAAGAGGCCAGAGCAGAAATGTCCACCCAGGTCACTCACTGAGTTCAGGCAGAGCTGACGTCTAAACCAGGTGTCAAGGGCTAATATTGTGTCCATCTTCCTTCTCCAGTCCAGAGCCCAGCAAAAATCATGAGATAAGAGGCCCAGCATGAAAGAAGTATTTTAAATTCTCTGAATATAACTCTTCAGATGCTTTGAGATGAGACTTCTGGTTTCTTTATCTCAGCTCAGTGGGTCGTGAATGAATAAAATCCTCTCTAGTTGTTAGGAACCTGAGGGCTGTGCTGAGGGGATTTCTAATTGGATCCCAGGTCTCTGACTCTCTGTTTCTCCATAGTTAAGGCTACATGTCAGATTCTCTTCCTCCTTCCTCTCCCCATCCCACTGTCATGGTCCTTCTCTAGGATACTTGCAGGGCAGGGCCAGATTATCTCTCCTCTCTTGATTTGTCTAATTCCTCAAGATATACATAGGAAAGATCCATGAAATTTAAGTCTGCCTAGCCACATTCATGGAGTTTCAGTTATGAGCCAAGAGCTGGGTGTAGCTCAGTGGTAGAGTGTTGCTGGGAATGTATAAGGCCCTGGATTTCATGCCCAGAATTGCAAACAAAAAAAAAGAAAAAGAAAAGAAAGAGAAACAAGCAAAATAGTGACCATACACACCATCCACACTCCTGCCTTGGCATGCTTTCAAAACATTCCAGGCTGTTAAAACTCACTTTTGTTTTGACATCTATAAATCTATCTTGCTACAAAATACATTTTATTGTTGTATTAATTTTCTCTTCAAACAGAAATTCTAAAGCTGAACAAGACACTGAATGAGAATAGAAAATGCTATAGACAGCTCAAAATCAGACTCCACCCTGGAGAAGATAGGACCTGTGAATTAGAATGTGTGAAACTATGCCCTCATAAAAGACTACAGAAAAAGAAAGAAATGGAGTGGACAAAACATACTGGATGTATGGGACAGCATCAAAATAAACAACAAATGCTTTATATGTATTCCATAAAAATAGGAGACATTTAATGAGGAAAAAAAGATTTATAAAAGTAATCATTCTTGAAAAATTCCAGATGATAGGATGAATATGGACATTCAGGTTAACTATGCTTGAAGGTCTCAAATAGGACTAACCTAAAGGTGGTCACACTAAAATATAATATAAACAAATTATGAAAATCTATAGAGATAGTTTTGAAGGCCACAGGTGAAAAGCAACTCATGTGTCTGTCTATCAGAAGAAATATGCAGGCAGAAGGAAAGAGAATAATGTCTGCAAGACCCTCAAGCAAGAATAACCAGTCATTGACCCCACTTTTCCCTATGCAATTTCTAAGCTAACTTTAAACAGTTATCAACATTTTGCTAGTATTAAGTCATAAAAATAGAATCATGGGTAATGAGCTCCAGTGTATCTAGCTCTTGCATACTCTTGCAGGGTACTTGAACTCAGTGAACATTTTCACTGATATAGAGTATTTCATTGCATGCACTTCCCTTCTTCTATTTATCCATTCTACTCTTGATTGGCATTTAGATGATTCAGGTTGCAGTTATCACCAATAATTATGTGTCTCTGAACAACATGGGGATCTGTGCACATCTGTATAAGCTCTGAGTGGAAGGCCTGGATCATAGGTACATGCATAGTTAGGGCAGGTCTCCAACTCAGGTACCACTTCACATTTCCAAACATATTATCATTCCTTAGGCTGCACTCCATGTTTTTCATAGTTCAGTTTTATGACTTTTCTTCTGAAGGTTTCTGCTGGTTTGTTGCAACATTCACTCTCTGATGATTATTGATGTTGAGGCCATTTTATATACTGGATGACTGTTTGCATATAAGGCCTACAGACAACTTTTACTATGAAGAAATTTTGTTCATAGGATTTGTAATAACATCTCTGTCATTAAAACTGACCATATATGCATGTATCTGTCTCTGAATACCTGATTCTGTTCCCTGGGAATCTTGGCTGAGCTCACCTAGCACCAGGGTCCAGCACCCACAGGGTAAGAACTCATCATGTTGCTTCTCCTGATTTGCCTTTATTTAGCTTTCTGTCACTCACTGGTTGGTGGAGCACTACTGCAGAGAGCAGGGCACACACCTTCAGGGACACCCTCATCTGGGCCTGATCTGATGGTTGAGTGCTGGGGCTGACAAGGAGAAAGAGACAGAGTACAGAGTACAGAGTTTCCTCAGGCCTAGAAAAAACCCCAGTGGCCCTCAGAGTCTAGCTACCTCTAAGCAGTGCCCTCAGCAGGTGGAGGCAGCAGGAGGAGCAGCTGGGGCAGCCCAGCCTCACACTTCTGCTCCCTGGGAGGTTTTTGTCATGGCCTGTGTCACTGTGGGAGGGAGATAGCCTTGTTGACAGAAATAAGTGGCAACATCTTCAGGCTCCAGGCTGCTGATGGTGAGAGAATAATCTGTCCCAGATCCACTGCCACTGAACCTCGAGGGGACCCCAGATTGCAAACGGTTGGTATAATAGATCAGGAGCTTAGGAGCTTGCCCTGGTTTCTGCTGGTACCAGCTTAAGTAATTGCTAATGCCCTGACTGGCCTGGCACCTGATGGTGATGGTTTCTCCTTGAGATTTAGACAGGGAGGCTGGAGACTGGGTCATCGTGATGTCACATTTGGCACCTACAATTTAATACATGAAAAGAAATATGAACACAATTAATAATGTCAAAAGAGAATTTCCCTGAAGACTAGGCAGCACTGATGAAATTGGTCTGAGCAAATCCCCAATGATGTCCTCCTTACCTGGGAGGAACAGCAGCAGAAACCCCAGGAGCTGAGCAGGGGCCCTCATGGCCATGCTGTGTCCTGCCTGGGACTGACGCCTTTACAGGGCGTGAGCAGCCTCTTAAGAAGTCCTCAGGGCAGTGGACTGTACTGTGGGCACATGCAAATCAGCAGGGCTGGGCAGGCTGGGCACAGCTGCATGGAGGCTCTTCTCAGGCCTGGCCAAGTGTCCACAGGTGTTCCAGCATAGGCCAGGGAAGCACAAATTTGCACAGAGAAAATGTGTTTTCTCAGAGGCACAGGAAAGAACCCTCCCTAGTTCCTGTGAGGAGAGAGACCTCTTGGTCTCATGAAGGTTCAGGACATACTTCTCCTGCTCACTCTCCATCCAAGATGAGGTTCATGAGCTCTGTCACAGCCCCACACCCTGCAGGAGGAGTTACTAACCTCTTCCTTTTTATTCCAGAGAGGCTTCCTCTACACCTGACTCCTTGAAGACCTGGGCATAAAAAATTATCAGTGTTACCAACCAGAAATGCAAAGGGGGGTAAGAGGGAGCAACAGAAAGGGACAAAAACATCAAGGGCAGTCATTATGATTGGTAAGGAAGGGAAGGTCATTGACCATGTGCCTGTGCTGTCCATTCATCCCAGCTGAGCTCTGGTCCTGCTCCACTCTGAAGGCTCTAACAATTCTTCTGACCTTGGCTGCCAAGGTCAGGAGTTGGCCCTTCCACACCTGAAAGGTCAGCTCCCTCCCTGTCTGTAGGCTGGGTCACCCACCAGGCCACGTGTTCCCTGAGATCCTTTCATTATTGCGTGTGCCCCTCCCCCAGCTCCACCTGAGCTTTGGCTTCAGAAGCTAAAGGTGTCTCTGGACCAGCTGATCCTCTGCCCTGACTCTACCGTGTTTCCTAACCTGTCTTTATTCTGTCACCAAATATCACCCAGGTCCTAAGAGAACACTGTCCCCAGAGGCTGGTGCAAGGCTGGGTGCACATGCTTGGTGAGGAGAAAGGTGTGTCAGAGGACTAGGCTGGAAAACCCTCCATGCTACTGCAGCAAAGGGGACACCGGGGTGGTGGAGGGTACACTGGAGCTAGGTGAGGAGGATGTCCTCTCATGCAGATGGTGTTAGTGCAGGTTCCTATGCAGGTCAAATGTGGAGCATGGTGAGGAAGACACACTGCAGTGTGGCCCCAAGTGGGCAGGTGGGGGACATAGGCAGTGGGAGGAGGGCTTCTGTTAAAGTTTACAAATGAACAGTCCCCCAAAATTCTCATGGGGTGACAACCTCATTAAGGTACACATCGATTTTATGGGTGAAAGTTTTAAATAAATTTTGGGAGGTAGAACCTAGTGGGAAGGAGGAGGGCACTGAGATTGTGCCCTTGGAGGGTCCTTCTTTACCCCAAGCCCTTCCTGGTACCTTCCTGGACCCATGGCTGAGCAGCTTTCCTCCTCCCAGCCTTTTGGCTATGATACTTCTGCCTTGGAGCCAGCTGATTATGGACTGAAACCCATGACCCAGAGTAACTCTTCCCTCCTCTAAAGTGTATCCCACATGGGGTTTATTCACAGTGACAAAAGGCAATTGACATAGCATCTGTACCTGTGTGTAAAGTAGATTGTGCCCTGACAAGGGGTATCAGAACAGGACAGGGTATGTTCATGAGTGGCTATGAGGCTGTCTAATGGAGGGCAGGCCAATGTCAAGAGGTTGCTTTCAGTCAGAGGAATGTTGGTGAGAAACAATGCACCAGAGACAATCAGAGCCACGATTCTCACTGTAGGTGGAAGGATTACAAATAAAAAGGAACATCATTAGAACAAACTAGGTTTTTGACTAGAATCAGAAATATCAGAATAAGCTCAGAATTGTATGTAGGAATAGATAGGAGTGTGCATGCAGATAGATCAGGAGACAATAGATGTTAAGGTCCATAGATGAGTTGATTGAGAGAGTAATTTATACATTCTCTTTAACCCAGGAACAATAGCCCATGCTCCCAACATGCACTCACAGTACCCATTTTCTTTACCATTAATGGAATCTTAGGATAATAAACCCCTGCACCACTTTGAGTTGGGAACTCAAGAAGTCCTCCAAAAATGATGAGACCCTGGCAAAAGTAAAGAGAAACTACCAGGAAGGAGCTCTCACTGGCCAGGTCTGGATGATCTTGAGAATCAAAATTTGTAATTATGACAAAATAATCCATTAAACAGAAGAGCTCAGCCTGATACTGACACTTTGATGAGCAATGGGATATCTATAAAGGTTTGAGGAACTTTTCAACAATTTCATGTTAACTCTTTTTGTGCTCTATTGTTAGAAATGGATCACAGTGAAGACCTTGGGCATCCTAGGTAAGTGCTCTGCCAATTAGTCACACCCCAGCCTCATGCTCATTTCAAATAGCCAATAACAAACTACAGGAGATAAGTCTGGAACATTCCTTTAACCCAGGAATCAATGTGAACATCTGCAGTAGTGAGACAGATTGAAATCAGGCACCACCCACTAGGGAGCCGTAACAGAATAGCGTCATTTATAGATATTCTTGCCAGATATGCAGCAGCTAACTTCTACCAAATATCCTAATTGACAGACATTCTTCAAAACAGCTTTGTGAGCTCTCCAAAAATATAAGATCATGAAGTTCAGGAAAAGTTCAGCCAAAGCAGGTTGCAGCAGCTCTCACCTCCTGTCTCCCAGTACAGGGTCCTGTAGGCTGCAGAGTGCTCACAGTGAATGTGAGGCTCCCAGACCAGCTCTGAGACAGAGTACCTGTGGGAAGTTACAGCTTCCAGTTGACAATCCTGAGCTGAGGGGCAGGTGTACAGTGCTGTCTTCCTCTGACCCACCATCTTGAGAGTCTCCTTTCAGGATTTGGTGTTGACAATTTGATTTTCTTGATTCAGCTTGATTTGGGTTTGGTCAGCTCTTCTCTTATTATTTTGTTGAAAGAGAAACTGGGCTACAGATTTTAAACTTTTATGCTTTCTTTACTATTAAAAACATTGAGAGTCCTATGTTTACAATATTTGCTCCTCATGTGTTTATATTTTGCCCAGAAAACAATAGAAAATCTAAATCACTTGAAAAAATCTTAGAAACACGAGGACCTAGGAAACTCGGTTAGAAATCATCTGGAAGTGAATTTCTGATGCTCGTCCAGAAGAGCTTCTATTTTTAGTAGTCTTGTCACAGGGACCATTTTGGAGAAATAATTTTTATAAATATCAAAATGATAAAAAATCTTGCCTCCTCAAGATATCTACTAGCTTGTGTTCACACTCACTAATCCCAAGATATGGGCACAGTGGACAGAACATAAGGTTTGCTTTTGGTTCAGGAAATATTGGAAAGGTGAAGAGATTTTTATGCAGACACAATTAACATGCCAAGGCAGTTCATTTTAAGTCAGTCAAAAGGAGATTATTCTGGGTGTGCCTGATTGATTCACATCAGAGCCCTTAAAAGGGAGTCAGCTTCTCACTCTGGTGGAAGGATTCTTTAGACTGGTCTCATTATTGAGCAGCCCCTATGGTAGGACCTTCTGGTGGCCTGCAGGGTCCTACAATAGCCTCTGACCAACAGCCACCAATAACCCAGCATCCTCAACCATATAAGCCCGAAGAACCTAATTCTGCAAAAACACTTAGTGTCCTTGGAAGCAGATTCTTCAAATCTGCAGATGAGGATGCAGCTAGAAAACACCTTGATTACAGCCAATGAGAAGCTGAGGAGAGGACCGAGTCTAGATCGGCTCAACTACTCTCCCACAGAAATTGTGAGATCACCAGGAGTGTGTTAATTTGTTGTGAATAATTAGAACATTAGTACAATGCCACCCATGATAGTTCACGTGTGCAATCCAAGTTACAACAGAGACTGAGGCAGGAGCGGATCTGGATTGAGGCCACCCTCAGCAACAGAGTGAGACCATGTCTCTAAATAAATAAATAAATAAATAAATAAATAAATAAATAAATAAATAAATAAATCTGCAACAGATCTCAGGGGTAAAGAATCCTGAGTTTAATCCACTGTACAGATGGAAAGAAAGAAAGGGAGGCAGGAAGGGAGGGAGGGAGGAAGGAAGGAAAAGGGCAATGGGTGCAGCTGAGGGATGTGGACTACAACTGTGTCAGCCACAGCCCAGGGAAAACCCATGCACGTACCTGTCAGCTGTAGCAGCCTTGCCTGGCATGTGGAGGACAAGCACAGAGGTGTCTAGGCTCCATCTGACATAACAAGATGATCATGAACACTGTAGCAGGAGCAGGACCCAGGCCCTGGGCAGGAGTCTGGCACAGGGAGGGTGATGGTGTAGGAAACTTCTAGAGTTCCCCTTGTTCTTGCTAATGCTGCTCTTTGTAAAATTGGGATTCAAACCTAATCACAAACTCATATAGATGACTTAGCCTGCAATCATTAATAGAGGACAAGCATCAAAATGGCTGCTAGTGCTTGACCTCAGTCTTGTGCTTCTTCCTTATTATTCCAGGACCCATCAGGGATACAGTGAGGTGCACACTCCACTCTCCCTGCCCCTCACCCTGCAGAGCCCACCCCCATCTGGGAACAATCAGAGGTGAAGAGGTCACTCTAGGCTTGCAAGTTGGTGCTCCAGTTCTCTGCAGGTTCACATGGATCAAATTGTGTCTTATTGTTGTAGGGACAAACGAGGCAAGACACCGAAGATAGCAGGAAACAGTTTTATTTGGCTGCAGCCAGGTTCAGAGGGTACA
Source organism: Ictidomys tridecemlineatus (assembly GCF_052094955.1). Classification (NCBI taxonomy): domain Eukaryota; kingdom Metazoa; phylum Chordata; class Mammalia; order Rodentia; family Sciuridae; genus Ictidomys; species Ictidomys tridecemlineatus. Next base: position 3,337,579 of record NC_135488.1, on the reverse strand, counting down.
GCCTTTGCTGTAATCAATCAACTCCTAAACTCTGAGTTCAGGGAGTTTCAGAGTTTTATACCCAGCATGTAAAAGGAAGGGCTCAGAAGTTCAGTCAGCAGAAGTTCACATAAAAGCAGCTCTTTCTTTCACTGTTCTGGGCATGTTAACCCTTCAAGGACAACACCTGAGAAGGGGAGAGCTTCTTCTCCCCTTTCTTTCCTCTCCCTGTCAGCTGTTACCATGGAGCCAATTTGTAACTTAACTTAAAAATGTAGACATCTCTGTGAAGCACAGCTCAAGGCCAGAGGCCTTGTTTGCACATTTCAACAAACTACTATACTTGAAATGTTTGTGAAAATTAGTTAGAGGATGTCCAGCACCTGGAGTACTGATATCTACTAGGCCAGTGGACAAGTAAACAGGGCAACATGAAAATAGGAAGTTTATCTACATTGAACTCTTTTGCAGAGACTCTTTTTCTGAGAGTCTCAAAATCAGCTATGGTAAAGAGGGCTTTTCTGTGAAGAAAGGGTGTGCCCACTTCATTATCACTCAAGGTGGAGGGAACTTGAGCACCACATCCTCCTATCACAACATCAGACATAACTGCCCAGGAATGGACTTGATTAGAAAGTGGACACAGGATGAGGAAAGATCAGAAATATGCCATCACCTTGTCTAGGGTGACAGAGCTAAGAAATGTTCTGTGGTAGAATGAGCACAGCTGAGGTCAAAAGAACATGTGGAGAATGGGATGATCCTCACCAGGAGCCAAGGCCTTGACCTTAGCTTTGGCCCAGGTCTTTGTTGTTTTACAATTTTGTTAAATTATGGAAATAAAAAGGAAACAATGAGAGGGAGAGAAAGGGAGGGATGGAGAGAGAGAGGCAGACAGACAGAAAGAGAGATTTCAGAAGCAAGAGGAAATACATTTTAATACATAGACTTTCACAGAAATAGTAGACTACATCCACAGACTGAAATACTGGATGGGTACATAAATAGGGAGATAGAGTTCAGAAATGGTAGGAATTGAATTTAGATGGGTTTAGTTTTTCTGAAGTGACATCTAACATCAAGAATTTTTCCATAATAATAAAAATTCTAGATAAACAACAACAAAATTGAGGAGACAAAAGGAGGGAGGAAGATGGAGCAAAGACTGAAAAAGAAAGGGAGGCAAAGGGAAGTGACAACCTTGGGGCCAGTTTCCATCTCCCGTGACCAGGACAGCCCTGAGCTTCAGCCACCTTGGCCCTGAGGCTCTGACAGCACTGCCCACACCAGAGCTCAGGACCTGGCTCTGCAGCCACAGCCAGAAGGCAGCCCAGAACCCACTCCTGGGAGCCCTGCAGGGCCCCATTCAAGCCAGGAGTCGGGGCTCTCAGCTAGGGTCAGTGTGACCAGGATCCTGGACACCATCCTCCCAGGACTGCCAGGACTGCAGCAGCCTCTGAGTAAGCAGGGAGGGGAGGAAGAAGCAGGATCCCCTGGGAAGTGGGGCTGCCCCCACCCTGCCAAGGCTGCTATTCCAAGATGCATGTTGGAGAGGGGAAGGGCCACCAGCCTGCCTCAGTTAGAGCCTCACTACTGAGTGGACATGTGGCACCGCTGAGGAGGCATGGCCACCCCAAGTCCTCTTGAATCCTCACACATGGTCCTGTAAGGCCCAAGACCACCGAGTCAGAGGTTCTGCACCCAAAATCAGAAGGACTACTCGAGTAGGAATGAAAATAATAGACCTAATGGAGAGGAGAGTTCTCCCACATGTCAGAGTGGGAATTGTAAAATCTTTTTTTTTTTAAAAGTACTCTTGTATTCTAATGCCCTTTATTTATTTATTTATTTATTTATTTATTTTTTAAAGAGAGAGTGAGAGAGGAGACAGAGAGAGAGAGAGAGAGAGAGAGAGAGAGAGAGAGAGAGAGAATTTTTAATATTTATTTTTTAGTTCTCGGCGGACACAACATCTTTGTTTGTATGTGGTGCTGTGGATTGAACCCGGGCCGCACGCATGCCAGGCGAGTGCACTACCGCTTGAGCCACATTCACAGCCCCCGGGAATTGTAAGATCTTATTGAAAAAATAAATTCTATGATGGACATGAGGGTTTAAGGACATAAAACCAAAAAGTTGAAACACATTAAAAACTAAATATTATTGACACCTTGGGCTAGTTCATATCCAAAGTGAATTATTTAACGTACTGTGAAACTTTAGCATTACATCAAAAATACTATTGACAACCAAATAAAATTTAATTTTTCATTTAATCAATATGATTATCCATTTTCCTTTCCCATAGAAGTAATAAGGTGAGATAATTTTCTCAGTAATAAAACATTAAAATAAATGCTTATGATCAGATTCACACTTCATGCAGGACTGCTCCATACTGCAACATGAGCACTTCTCAGTCCAAGGCTTGAGGAGGTTCCTAATTTCTCAGGAAAAGAATATTAAAAATCATCAAATCTCCCCTACCCACTTCTAGAAAGTTGTCCAACTCCAGACTTCTGCATTCTACTTTCTGCGATGAGCTCCACCTCATTTCATTTCATCTCAGTTACTTCTGCTCATTCAGATGAGGCAGATGGAGAACTGAGACTTGAGAGTCCAGAAACACCACCATGCCAACACTCTTGCTCCTCCACGAGTTCAGAGAGAAGCTGCTAACTCAGGACAGGAGGACGGCCTCAGAGTGACTGAGACTAAGAGAAACCACGGCTGGATCTACATCTGCTCCTTGGCTCACACTCCAAGGTCCCTCACAGTGGAGAGGGTGTGTTTGATGACCTGGGCTCTCTGGAAAAGCAGCTCAGCCTTGTTGGCCAAAACAACACAGCTCACACTCTCCAACTGGGAGAGGAAGTCTGACATTAATGTCCCTGTGCAGTGAACCCAGCCTCCTCTCCTCAGTGTCCTACTTGGACCAAGGCCCAGGAGAAGGTCAGGGAAGATGGAGTCACTGTGAGATAGTCAGAGCCTGGACTCAGTCCTGTTCTAGAAATGTAATCCCCTGTTAAACTCAGGATTGTGACATTTGCTGCCCAGTGTAACTGACATGGAGTAGCACAGGGTGGAGAAAATTCTCTCATCAATAAAAAAAGGACCAACAGAATTTTTGTTCATCCATTCTGTCCAGTGGCCTCAAGTGGTTCTTCTCTTAGGAAATGTTGGGGTGACTCTGATGTGTCACATACATTGACAGAACTAGGACAGGATGTCCACCAGTTTACATATCTTGCACCAGGGAATTTCACACTCACTGACTCAAGTGGACATGTCCCTTCTCCTCTGTGCTTGAGCAGGGTAATGGGCTCTCAGCTGAAACACAGCTTTCTTTTCCACCATCATATTTTGACCCAGGTGCTTTGATTTCATTTATTAGGACAGGAAAACATCAACATCCAACACTCTTCTTGACATTCTGCTACTTCTCCAGGTCACAGACAACACCAGAACCCCTTGAGCTACCTCTACCTGACATTGCAGGTGATAAAAATGTATGTATCAATATTGTGAGTTGGAACTTATCACCAAGCTGGAAGGGAGCCAGCAAGGGGGCTTTTCCCTTCTCAGAGGCTGACCTGCAGGCATCCTCCATATCCTGTGTCTGTGCTGACATAGAATGGCAGGCACTGGCCACCATGGCCCTCCACACAGCAAGGCTCCCATGATAAAACATAATATCCATGCCACAGGCACCCTGGGCTGCTCCTCCATTAAATTTCTTCCAACTGTAGAAGACATCTGATGTCCCTGGGCTCACAAGGAGGCCCCATCCTCCCTCACTCATCCCACCCAGCACCCACCAGGGCATTTACATGCTGCTCCCTGGGGAGGGTCTTCCTGCAAGGCTGACATAAAAGCTCAGCTCTAACCTGCCCTTGACTCACCAGGACTCCTCAGCTCAGCTTCTCTTGTATTAAACTGTGGAACTAAAAAGGAAACTGTGTTAACAGCTGACAGAAGTTAGAGCAGAGGACCACAAGAGGCTGGAGATCAGGAGACTACAAGAGGAGGGATTGCAGGGGACCATTTACAGAGGACCTCATCAGAAAGGCTCCTCAGAAGGCAGAGTCTGACCATGGATGAGAATAGAGGGATAAGTAATAATATAGAGGAGAGAGAGAGAGAGAGAGAGAGAGAGAGAGAGAGAGAGAGAGAGAGACAGAGACAGAGAGAGACAGAGAGAGACAGAGACAGAGAAAGGGTTTTTATATGAGGAGGTTGAACTGCTGGTGAAGAGTCTCATACTGGAGGGACCCAGTATGGAAGGAGATTGTATGCCATGAACAAGGCCAGGAGGAAAAGGAATAAAAATTGGTACCTTCTATATTGGACAAGGCACAGGGAAGTACTAGTCATCAGAGTGTGGAAGTCACCAGATTCTCCTTTGAGTCGAAGACTAATGTTGGCTCAGTCATGTGATCTGTCCATGGAAATACACAGAATCCTGTCACCTGAAAATATTTGTACTGTCCCCAGACAGTACAGACAGTACACACCTGCTCAGCCTTGGGCTTGGTGACTCCCATGAGATAAACAAGCAGTTACATGGCCAATAAAGGTTCCGTTCTTGATTTTCTCCTGGGTCCTGCAAATCCTCTAAGAAATCAATCAAAATATGTCACCTGTGAGGGGAGAGGAAGCAGGAAATCTCAGGGCCTTATGAGGGGGAAGCAGCTGAGCAAAGGCTCCCTGACCCTCAGCCTGGTGGAGGTTTGGTCTGAGGCTGAAATTCTTGGGAGGAGCACTGCGGTGCTGCTACAGAAACAATCTGCCACGTCCTCAACCTGGGGCTGATGATGGGGAGTGAAATCTGCTCCTGACCCACTGCCCCTGAACCTGCATGAGATTCAAGCTGCCTATGTGGATGCCCAGGAGAGGAGCCTGGGAGCCTGCCCTGGCTTCTGCTGGGGACAGGCTACATGTCCTTGTGGTTAGAGAAAAGACTCTGGCTGGACTTGCAGCTGATGATGACCATGTCTCCTGCAGACACAGCCAGGGAGCTTAGAGACTGGGTCATCACCTTGTCCCCAAAGGCACCTTCAATCAGGAAAATCAGGAATGGGCCCTGACATCTCTCTCTCTCTCTCTCTCTCTCTCTCTCTCTCTCTCACACACACACACACACACGCACACACACACACACACACACACATACACACACACACACACACATTCACACACATGCACATATTTTTCAAAATGTACTTTGAAATATCATTTAAAATCCATTCGCCAGGGATGTGTGATCAGCTTATAATTACCTCATATTGAAATTCACCTGGCTCCTTGAAGACCTGGGCATGAAAAATCATCAATGTTACCAGCCAGAAATGCAAAGGGGGGGTAAGAGGGAGCAACAGAAAGGGACAAAACACATAAAGTGCAGGCACTGAGGTTGGTAAGGAAGGAAGGACATTGATCATGTGCCTGTGCTGTCCCTTCATAACAGCTGAGCTCTGGTCCTAATCCACTCTGAAGGCTCCCACACTTCCTCTGACCTTGGCTGCTAAGGTCAGGGGTTGGCCTTTCCACACCTGAAATGTCAGCTCCCTCCCTGTCTGAATGCTGAGTCACCCATCAGGCCATGTGTTCCCAGAGATCCTATCATTATTGCTTGTGCCCTTCCCTCAGCTCCACCTGAGCTTTGGATTCAGAAGCTAAAGATCTCCTGGACTAGCTACTCTTCTATCCTGAATCTACCATGTTTCCTAACCTGTCTTTACTCTGTCACGAAATCTCACCCAGGTCCTAAGTGAACATTGTCCCTAGAGGCTGGTGCAAGGCTTTGAGCCCATGCTAGGTGAAGAGAAAGGTGTGTCAGAGGACTGGGCTGGAACACCCTCCAGGCTACTGCAGCAAAAGAGGACACCTGGGTGGTGGAGGGGACACTGGAGCAAGGTGAGGAGGGTGGCCTCTCATGCTGATGGTGTTAGTGCAGGCCTCTGTGCAGGTCAAATATGGAGCACAGTGAGGAAGACACACTGCAGTGTGGCCCCAGTGGGCAGATGAGGGACCTAGGCAGTGGGAAGAGGGCTTCTGTTACAGTTTACATGTGAAGGGCTCCCCAAAGTTTCATGGGGTAAAGACCTCATTATGATACTCATCCATTTGATGGGCAAATGATTTAAATGGTTTTGGGGGGTAGAACTTAGGGTGGAAGGAGGAGGTCACTGAGATTGTGCCCTGGAGGGTGCTTCTTTACCCCGAGCCCTTCCTCGTGCCTTCCTGGAACCATGGCTGAGCAACTTTCCTCCACCCAGCCCTTCTGCCATGATACTTCTGCCTTGGAGCCAGCTGATCATGGACTGAAACCGTGACCCAGAGTAACTCTTCCCTCCTCTAAAGTGTTTTACCCCAAGGTTTTTTTCACAGTGACAAAAGGCAATTGACATAGCATCCATACCTGTGTGTAAAGTGGGTTGTGTCCTGGCAAGGGGTATCAGAGCAGGATCAGGGTACATTCACAAATGGCCATGAGGTTGTCTAATGGAGGGCAGGCCAATGTTAAGAGGTTGCTTTCAGTCAGAGGAATGTTGGTGGGAAACAATGCACCAGAGACAATCAGAGCCACTATTCTCACTGTAGGTGGAAGGGATCCCAAACAAAAAGGGACATTGCTAGAACAAACACGATTTTGACTAGAATCAGAAATATCAAAATAAACTCAGAATTGTATATAGGAATAGATAGGGGTGTGCATGCAGATAGATCAGGAGATGATATATGTTGATGGTGCATAGATGGGTTGATTCAGAGAGTTATCTATACATTCTCTTTAACCCAGAAACAATAGCCCATGCTCCCAACATGCACTCACAGTGCCCAGATTTTTTCGCAATAATGGAATCTTAGGATAATAAACCCCTGCACCACTTTGAGTTGGGAACAAAAATGATGAGACCCTGGCAAAAGTAAAGAGAAACTACCTGGAAGGATCCTCTCACTGACTAGGTCTGGATAATCTTGAGAATCAAAATTTGTAATTATGCAAACTAATCCATTAAAAAAAAAGATTATCCATGAGTTCAGCCTGATACTGACAGTTTGATGAGGAATGGGATATCTATAAATGATTGAGGAACTTTTCAACAATTTCATGTTGACTCTTTTTGAGCTCTATTGTTGGAGATGGATCATAGCGAGGACCTTGGGCATGCTAGGTAAGTGCTTTGCCACTTAGTCACACCCTCAGCCTCATGCTCAATTCAAATGACCAAGAGGAATGACAGGAGTGAAGTCTGGAACATTCCTTTAACCCAGGAATCAATGTGAACATCTACACTAGTGAGACAGATTGAAATCAGGCACCACCCACTAGGGAGCCCTAACAGAAGAGCGTCATTTCTAGATATTCTTGACAGAGATGCTGCAGCTAACTTCTACCATGAGTGGTAGACAAACATCCTAATTGACAGACGTTCTCCAAAACAGCTTTGTGAGCTCTCCAAAAGTGTAAGATCATGAAGTTCAGGAAAAATTCAGCCAAAGCAGGTTGCAGCATCTCTCAAGTTGTGTCTCCCAGTACAGGTCCTGTAGGCTGCAGAGTGCTCACAGGGGATGTGTGGCTTGCAGAGCAGCTCTGAGTCATTGACAGACATTCTACAAAACAGCTTTTTGAGCTCTCTAAAAGTGTAAAATCATGAAATTCAGGAAAAGATGAATGGATGGTTCCAAACTACAGAGGTCACAAACCTTGGTAGGCAAATGCAGCATATGATTCATGACTAGATGTATTAACTATGAAAGACCAAATCAGGGTGATTCCCATAAACTGAAATGAATCTGAAGATCACATGGAGGGACGCACTAGAGCTGACTTTTATTTCAGCGCTGGATTGGGGTTATGCAGAAAGACGAGTCCAGGCAGTGGGCTACCAGGTCACGTTGCTCTCAGGTGACACAGTGGCATAGAGTGCTGTGTGCTGTAGTGACAACCTTTCTGTAAGTGGGAAATTTCCCCAAAATTCTGTAACATCACACAAGCATTTCCTGAGAGTTTACTAAACATATGCATAAGCATTTTACTGCCATCGGATCACCACACAGGCCCAGTCCTCACTGCAGATGCATCAGGGCAGCACCAGGTATCTATGAGGGTATTCACAATACTCCCATTACTGCCAAAGCCATAGGTCCCTTTGTCTCCCAGGGCACTGATGGCTGAACCTGCTTCTCCATTTGGGGACCTCCTCACTCTGCCCTCTTCCTGTCATTGATCCTCATTTCCCACAGCTCCTCAGCATAAATGCTCTGAAGAATGACTCTACGATGATTTTCTGAAAATATAAAAATTGAAATAAAAATAAGTTTCTCCCTCCAACTGAAGAGGATGGAATTGAGCTCTGTCTCAGGATAAGCCCAGACTCTGGATCACACAAGCTTCTGAGAATCAGGTTTCTCCAAGGTCAGCAGAAGACCAAGAGGCTGTGGCCTGGGAAACCTGCCCTGGGGTGTGACAGGGGAGGGACAGACGAGGGGTCAGGGAAACAGGACAGCCTACTCTCAGTGCAGCTCGTACAGGGCCCTGCACTCAGTGGGCAGCACGCAGCCAGGGAACACCACAGGGAGGGAGGGCCGGGCTGTGCCCAGAGGCACCACCACATCTCTGGGGAGAATAAGGCCCTTTTAGGTAACAGGGCCATGGTACTCTTCATGCTGAGTCAGCCTTGCTGCTGGGGCATTGGAGGCTTGTTGTCAATTGACTTTTAAATACATACACACATACATATAGATACAGATAAATAAAATGCATATATATTAATAATTACACACTCACACACACTCAGTGTTGCTTCTCTTCCTCTAGAGAACTCTGACTACTATGGGAGGAGGTGGGGAAACCCCTGGGGAATGATGAGAGCACATGGTGTTCCACTCCTATATACTTACATCTGAATGAACCATCATGTTATTTATAACTAAACAGAACCAGTCAATTAAAAATTATGTGACAGAAAAAAATACGAAATAGAGATATTATTCATAAAAAGATAAAAACGGTTTGCATGTTCTTTTTTCTTTTTTCACCTTAAAATCATTTTTTAATTTATATGTAACTCATATAAATCCTCTTATCTGAGACCAAATCCCAATCCTATGAACACATGGGGCCATGATACAACTTGCTGTCCATCAAGGTAATGGGCACTCAGTCCCCAGGTCCAGGGAGAACCTGTTGTTAGAGATCTGAGCACTGGCCTTGGGCCCAGGAGCGCCTGCACAGCACCAGGAGTGTGACAGCCAATGTGCCCATGCAGGGAGGCCTGAAGCCAAGGACCTAAAGAGGACATTAGAGTCCAGTGGGAAAGGAAAGAAGACTGCACCAAGTAAAGACCCAGAAATCAAGTGAAAATGACATTATCAATAAGTACCTGGAAAGAGTGCTGATATGAAATCTTTTTACATCAACTGCAAAAATGTCTTTTTTTAAGCATTTACAACAAGAATTTTTTAAAGATTTATTTTATTACTTTATTTTAGAAAAAAAATATTTATTTATTTTATTTGTTCTTTTATCTTTACATACAATAGAATTTATTTTGACATAATCATAAAAGCATGGATCATAATTTGTTCTAATTCAGTCTCTAGAACTTCCCCCACCCTCCTTCCCCACCCCCCTGTTCCTGTCCCTCCACATTACTGATCTTTCTATTTTCTTACATTAGTGTTCTGTGACACAGGTGGCACATGTCCGTAATCCCAGAAGCTCAGAAACCTGAGGCAGGAAGATGGCAGATTCAAAGGCAGGCTTAGGAACTTAGCAAGGCCCTAAACAACTTTTCAAGACCTTATCTCCAACTAAAATGTAAGAAAGGACTGGGAATGTGGCTCAGTGTCTAAGCACCTCAGTGTTCAACCCCTGTTTAAATAAATAAATAAATAAATAAATAAATAAATAAATAAATAAATAAATAAATAAGTACTTGCCTTGTGGTGTACTTGATGGTGAGATCCACTATGATTTATTCATATGTTTACACAGAAAAGTCAGGTCAGATTTATTTCATTGCCTTTCCCTGTCCCAGTCCTCCTCCCTTCCCTTCATTCCACTTCATCCACTTCACTCATCTTTCTTCCATTCTTCTCTTTACCAGCCCTCAACTTATTTGGTTTTACAGCACAGGTCTGACTTTATTGCATAGTTACCATGTTTATATACTCATGCAGGAGCTAAGCATATTACAGGAAGCCACCAATGCAATTGCTGATAACTGTCCTGACAGTGAACAATCAAGGAGCAGGCCATGGAGCAAGCACAGGGACTGCACACACATTCTCACACCCAGGGTTGTGCTTATGGCATAAGTAGCCTTGCCTAGCACTAGGAGAGTGGCCTGCTACTCAGAGGCCCTTACCATATGCCATGTATGCAGTACTACATGCATCTGTCCCACACATGTGAAGTCCCTCTGATATCTCAGTCACCTCAGCACATTTAAACCAGAGCTCTGACAATCCCCTGCCACAAGCAGGATCTCAGAGTCAGCCCACACTCCATGAATCCCTTGCCCATCACTCTGAAGGACAAGCCTGCTCCCCACAGTGTTCAGAGAGGAGCTGCACACTGAGGACAGGAGAGTCAAAGAGGTTTAATCATGGCAAGGACCTTGGATGCACATGGACACACACCAAAATAGAACACTGTGGGGAGAGGGTGTGTCAGATAACATGAGATGTTGGAAAAAGCACCTCATCCTTGTTGGCAAAAACAGCACAGTCTCACTCTCTCCTCATTTGGGAGGAGGGAGTCTGAAACTCCCTGTCCCTGTTGCATGGACCCAGCCCCCTATATCCAGTGAATTCCTCAGAGCAAGACCAATGAGAATGTGAGTGCAGATGAAATCACCCTGGGACATGAAGAGAGTGGACTCTAATGCAGGGAATCTGGTTTAAAATTAAATGTCATTATGAGGAAGGAAAAAGGGGAAAAATCATATATCATCAATGAGTAAGAACTAACAGGAAATTCTCCCTTATCCATTTTGTCCACGAGCCTCAAGGGTTTTTTTCTCCCAGAAAGGGTTTGCTTGGCTCTGATTGTCACACACTTCTAGATGATGAGGACAGGATGACCACCAATTTACAGATCTAGCCCCAGAAATTTCACATTCAAGGCATAAAGTAGCATGTCCCATCTCCTCTTGCCTTGGGCAGGGCTACTGGATCTCCAGATGAAGCACAGATTTCTTTTTTTCACCAGCTTCTTTAGACCCTTGTGCTCTTATTGCATTCACTAGGCCAGAAAAAACCTGACATCTAACACTGTCCTTAACAGTCTTGTATTTCTCAAGGTAACAGCAGACACAGAAGTTCTACAACTAGCTCAACTGCATGCTGTGGCTGAAAGAAAATTCAGAAGATCAGAACTGGTGAGGTGGAACTTCTTACTTTCTCTCTTTAGCAGGATGGCTGTTCCCTTTCTAGAAGCTGACCTATGGGCCACCTCCATATCTTACATTCTATTCTGTCATGGGAGGGACAGGTCCTGGGCTTCATGATACACCATAGAGCCAGGTTTCTATGATGGTCGCTCCTGCCCATGTCACAGGCAGCCTGGACTATTTCTCTAATGCATTTCCTCAAATTTATAGACACTTGATGTTCCTTGGCTCACAAGGAGGCCCCGCCCTCCCTCCCTATCCCCACCCAGCACCCACAAGGGCATTTGCATGCTGCTTCCCTGGGGAGGGCCTTCCTGCAAGGCTGACATAATGCTCAGCTCTAACCTCCCTTTGACTCACCAGGACTCCTCAGCTCAGCTTCTCAAAATGAGGCTCCCTGCTCAGCTCCTGGGGCTGCTGCTGCTCTGGATCCCTGGTGAGGACAGAGGGTATGAGGTGAAAGAAGGGGGAGGGAGGGGAGCCATGGACCCTCATTCTGCCCATGTGTGCTGTGTTCACATGAGGGATGAGCAGGTCTGTCGTCTAGAATGAGGCACCTCAGGTCAATCAGAAGAAGCAAGGGACTGGCTCTGATGAAAGTTGTCACATTATACGAGGGGGTATTGAAGAGAATTCTAGAGAGGCTCTTAGAGCTTACTCCATTTGAGTTCTTTATGTATATGAAAACTTTTAGTGTATAAATCAAAAACAAAAATTAATTTAGTCAGATACATACAAAAAATGCAAAAAGTATTTTTAAAGTTTCTAAATAAACTTGCCTTGCTTTGTGATTTTTACAGAAAGCAGTGGGGATATCGTGATGACCCAGACTCCTCTCTCTGAGCCTGTCACCCCTGGAAAGCCAGTATCCATCTCCTGCAGGTCCAGTCAGAGTCTCCTACACAGTAATGGAAACACGTATTTGAATTGGGTTGTGCACAAGCCAGGCCAAGCTCCACAGAGTCTAATATATAAGGTTTCTAATCGGTATACAGGGGTCCCACACAGGTTCAGTGGCAGTGGGTCAGGGACAGATTTCACACTGAGAATCAGCAGGGTGGAGCCTGAGGATACTGGAATGTATTTCTGTGTGCAAAGTCTACAGACTCCTCCCACAGTGATTCATCCCCGAACAAAAACCTCCCTTCCTGGGTGGACCAGCTGCCACATGAGCTGCTTGTCTGTGCAGAAGCACAATAGATTCTCTGACCTGTGAGAGGAAGATCCTGGGAACTCAGAGAACTGGGTGCATCTGAGGACTGTGGACTATGACTGTCTGGGCCACAGCTCACCACACCCATGAGTGGCCCTGTCAGCTGCAGCAGCCTGGCCTGGCATGTGGAGGTCAACACAGAGGTGTCCAGGCCCCTTCTGAATTAGCAGACAGGATGAGCATGGACACTGCAGGAGGAGGAGGACCTGGGCCCTGGGCAAGACCTTGGCACAGGTAGTGGGTACATTTAGAAAAATAATAGAGGTCCTTTTTGTTTCCAAAAGCTGTTCCTTATGAAATTGGGATTCAATCCTAATCACATAACACATAAATGACTTCGCCTACAATAATTAATAAAAGAAAAACCACAGGAATGGCTAATTAAGTTGACACTCCATTGTGCCTTTCCCTTGTTATTCCAGAATCCAGTAGAGACACAAGGATGATACAGACTCAGTCACTCTGCCTGACACCCCTAGATTTACTTTGTCCATCTTGGGAAGGATCATAGTTGGAAAAGTCACTAGTAAGTCTCCCAGAGGGTAGAAGTTTTCCCTGGGGCCCTGCAGACTCTGGACTCTACTGCCTCCATGACTCCTAAAGGTCCTGACTAGATGCCCCTCGGGTCATCTCACATGATCCCAGGCAGAGCAGCAGGGCACAGATGAGCTTCCAAAAGGGGGTTCTGCCCTCCTCAGATGCCTGAGGATAAAGTAACAAAGATGGTCACTCAGAAGAGCCTTTATGGTCAAGGGGAAAATAATATTGACCTAAAGGCAGAGCTGGGTGGGAAGGTAAACAGGAGATGGAGTGGAAGCCCATTTGCAAATCACTGGGCACAGAAACCACAAGCAGATAGTATCTTGGGCAGAGTCCCAGGGGAATGGAGGAGGACACCTCTGATTTCTGACACAGCCTCTTTCTCCTCCCTGACCATAGCACATGTCCAGGAAAACCAGAGGCTAGTTTTGAGGGCGCAGCTCTTGTTCCATCTGTAAGCAGGCTCCACATTACTTCCTAGGTCAGCTAGACTCTTTTCCACATGCTCCACCATTAGTCTACTCCTGCAACACACACTTGCCATATTTTTTAAAGAAATGTGAGTTAACAGTCCCTGTAAGAGTACAAATGCCTGTATAAATAACAAGGTATCATGAGGAAAAACAATAATTGGGAAAATGATTAATTCAACAAAATCATGAACGTATGGAAATGGACCACAATACAGATGGGAAAATAGAATCAATAAATGAAAAGAGGCCAAACTAAGACCAAGCATTTCCCATAATTTCCTTATATTTTAAGTATAATTTAAGAAATATGAACATCACTGGAATCAAAGCTGCATGGTATATATACAATATGCACTGCAGAGAAGAGTGTGAGGTGAATAAATGAGAATAAGGACCAAAGCACATATCATGCCCAGACCAGCTAAAGACAACGGCTTAGACCTCAAGCAGGAGACAACAGGGACACCTCGTGACAGCAGAAGGTAAGGGCACCAAAAATCTCTTCCAGTGCTGAACCTAGATGATCAAAGATGGACCCCGATGCTGGCCAGAGAGAGTAGAGCAGTCCAGTCAGCAGGTAGGAGCCACATCCTGCAAAGGCTAAGCCAACTGAAAACTCAACACCTCCTCTGGAGCCCATCATGGAACTGAGGCCCCAGGGCCAGCCACTTCCAAAGACTGGGGAGAAAGATGACAGATGCACAGAATCACACTCAACAGGACAGGAGCCTCTAAGAAACAGGGACAGAGGCAAGAAACCTGAACTGTAATTGACAAGTGGCTGGAGGCTCCACCTGGACACTGGGAGAGTTATAAACCCCAGGTCACCACATCAGGGGACAGCCCCAAACTCCCGTGAGCTATAACTCAAGGAGCCCAGAAGCAAGTCACAGAAATATCCCCATGATTCAGCAGGGGAGAGGGAAAGCGCCAATTCTGAAATGTACCAGAGCATATTGCTCTTCTTCAAAAGGATCAGGAAAACACTAGCTCAGGGGTGGAGCTCAGAGGAGTGCACTGTCCAGCATGTGGGAGCCCTGGGCTCAATCCCAGCACACAGAACAGGACAGAGACCAAGTCACAGGACCAGGGAGCATTTCATCTCTTTACCACCTCAGGATCAGAGGCTGTTCCCAGGAGCCCCTCTTACCCCGTGGGTCATGTTCTGCTGTCAGGAATACGGTGTGAGGTCCTGAAAGTCCAAGTAGCCCTGTGAAGAGACTGAGCAGCATCAGAACCAGAACCAGACCCAGCAGGAATGATGGACCCTCACACAGAGGAGTCAAGACTCTGTGGTAAGAGCTCTATGAATGGGAAAAACTCTTCACCTGACATCACCCTCCAGCATGGCCCGACTCTAAGCTTCACCATATAGATCCTGGAAACAGCTGTCCTTTTCACCATGCTCAAAATTTGTACTCAGTTCTGTTTCAAGGTGCTACCCCATGGTGTCACTGAATCTCCTGCTTAAGGGCATCTGAGACATGCCCAGTCCAGTGTCCACACCAACCCTCATCCTACTAGTCCCACCAATGTCACTTAGCACCTCAGAACACCCTCTTCCACCAGGAACTTTTTTCCTGTGCCTCAGGACATCACTCTCTCCTGCTGCTCACCTTCCCACTGCACCTTCCCAATCACCATCTTGGTCCTCCCTCTCCACCTGTCCCAGAACTCAGGCCCTGGGCCTCTCCTCTGTGCAGCCCTCACTGCAGTGGTCATCAGAGCTCAGTCCCCAGGACAGACCTCACCCCTGAACCCCAGGCTCAAACACTCTGTGGGCTACTTGGCAACACACTGCCAGTCTAATGCACATGGTGAGCCCCAATGTCCGGAGCCACATGCCCCATGTTGCTCCCAATGTCACTGTTCCCACTGTCTCCTGTCAGGACAAATAGCAACTCCACCCTTCTGGCTTCTCAAAGCAAGAGTCATCTTGAGACTCCTTCTCGCACATCCCTTGACCTAACCACAGCAGGTTGTTCACCTCCATCTCCAAAATACACCCCTCACTGCTCCCTCCAGATGCAAACCACAGGCCCAGAAAACACAAGCAGGCAACAACTTGGGAAGAGTCCCATGGGAATGGGGGAGGTTTCTTCTCCTTTGTGACTCAGCACCTCCAACTTCCTGTGCATAGCACATGTCCAGGGAGAACCTCAGCCTGGCATTCAGCTCTCAGCTCCTTTGTGGTCTGTTAAGGGAGCTCCATGCTTGGCCCAGACTCAGCCTGATTTTCTCCTTATGCTCCTCCATTGATGTTGACCTGCAACCAAGCTTTGAAATACTTTCTTAAGAAGTGTGAACTATCAATGCCTACAATATTATAAATAGGTATATAACTAATGAGTTACCACTAGATACAACAATTATCAAGTAAATGATTAATATAAAAAATTAAGAAAAAGGGAAATAGAACTGAAATCTCCAAACAATATCCACTTCCAAATGATATCAGTGATCCATCAGTACTTGTCAGTGACAAACAAAGGTAGTATTGGACAAAATTTTGAATTGATGGCCCCAAAGCCCTGTCCCTGATAACAACATATTGCAGGTATTCAAGGAGTAATTCGGTTTCTTCTGTGAAGGATTTTACAGCTTTAATGAAATAGGGCCTTTAAGAGAGGGAGAGAGTAACTGACTGCACCCCCTATCGTGGAAGCCCCTGAAATCTGGATTGAGTCAGAGGTGGGAAATCTCATGCCAGGGAAGATTGGATGTGGGGAGATTCTCTAATGCTGGTCTTGGACATGCAGGAACAGACTGCAAGTAATTAGGGCAGCTTCCAGGAGCTCTGTGCTGATGGCCACAGGGATTTTGGGACCTCACCCTATAACTGTGGAAAGATGACTCAGCCATAGGCACTGGAGGTGGGAGAAGACCCGAACTTCAGCAAGGAGAGCTGCCCACTGACTGCCCCATTTCAGTCTTGTCAGGCTGAGCTGAGGACCCAGCCTGGACTCCTGAGGGACAGGCCTGGGAAGAAACACACTGCTCAATAGGTGGGAATTTGTGGTTCAGCCACAGAAAACTAGGGGAGAAACCAATGAACCACGTGTTAGAAGCAGAATCAGAAATCTAAATACCAGCAGCAGTGTTCCCATGTGGCTCATGGCTGAGGGACGCTCAGCTCTCTGTGTAATCTGCACTGTGGATGGTTCTATGAATTTTAGTTGTACTATTTATAAAAGCTACTGTGCAGTTATTTTTGTGTACATGTTATGTGAATATCTCTATTAAGAGTAGTATATAAGTAGGGATTCCTACATTGATATACATCAAGTATTACACATGTTTGTAAAGTTTTTTCAAATTTTTTCAATGACAACTTCTTTTTTATCTAGGGAAACATCACAGGATGCTTATGTGTAAGTGCAGATTTCTTAATTTAATAAGAGCTTTATTATAACCAAACGGATTACACTATGAATTTATCTTTTCACACCCCATGAATATTTAGTATATAAGTTTTATATAAATTACTAATAATATTAACAATCATGTAAGACAAGTCACTCCCAGAACATTAATTTCAAAACACTACTGAGAAGCAATGGCAGATGGTGGACCAGAGAAGGCTCTTCCCACTTGCTCTGCTGTTTGGAACTTGAATGACAGGTATACAGTTCACAGTGAGGCAGGTGCTCAAAGACAACCATTAAATATCAATAGTCAGTGACCCAGAGAAGTCCCAAGATAGAGAGCAGTGAAAAGAGGATGGGAGCAAATCCACTGAGCCCAGCAGGGACAGTGCTGTGGGTCACCACAGAGGCAGGCCAACACAGAGGAAAGAGCAACATACACACACACACACACACACACACACACACACACACACATATGGCACAAAAGTGAGCTCTGTGGTTCTCACCTTCTGAGTGAAGAACTGCAGTGCAGGTCCAGCTGCAGGTTTATGACCCTCTCTTCTCTAGGAGCACTCAAGATCCCTTAACAGATACTTCCAGTCCGTCTCAGCAGTCTTACCATGTGACCTATAGCCACCTGGGGATTCACAATAACAAGATGGTCAGGAAATGGCAGACCCAGGGGGATTCAGCTCAGAAGTACAGGGTGGACTGTGGTTTGCTCCTCCTTGAATCCTGCAGCAGAATCACCGCCTAAAATAATGGGAGAAATTGTTCCTGCAGGTGCGATCACACTGTGGGCAGGAGAGTGACATTCAATCAACTTTGGAGCTCTGTGGTGTGATAACCCACTGAGAGGAATCAGGGAGGTGGACCAGAGGGACATGATTCCATTAGGGATGGAAATGTGGAGACACATATTTTGGTGGTGGGCAGGTGACAGAAAACCTGCATGCAACTTGTATCCAGAGTGGTCTCACAGCCTTCCACAGAAACAGTACCATAGGGAGACACAAAAGCCTAGACTCCCAGCTGAGACTGACATCTCTTCAGTCCCAGGGATGCAGTGACATAAATACTCTTGAGCACACACACCAAGCATGGCTCTAAAGTTCTGTGTAGAACAGTCCCCAGCAGCCAGAACTGCTCAAAGGGATCTCTGCATTAACTCCATTCAGGAAAAGCAACAATCTAAGATGTCAGGAAAAAATCCCCACAGAAGGCCCCTCCAGTTCTGTACAGAGAACAGAGATCCAGAGAGGCCTTTCAGCTGGCTCCAATTCCAATCTCTTCAGCATGGAAAAGGAGAACATCACACAGGGAGGTTTGGTTTAATATGGCCCAGCCCTGGCACCCTCTTCGAGGTGCACAGCCCAAAAAGAAGTGGACAGAAGGACAGTGTGGAGCAGATGCAAACACTCAACTCCAGCTACACCCCTGGAAAAAGTTAAACATTTTCAATTAGAATCATCTTTTTTTTTTTCATTGTTTTTGTTAATTCTAAATGTTTTAACTGCTATTGTGGCGACGATTGCTGATTGATCCATCTATGTACATGTAAGAGCAAAGCATCCTGTTCCCCATCTGCTTCCCTGTCTTCCTCTTCAGGGCCTCTCAACATCCTTGCCTCCACCTCCTCTCCTCTCACCTTGAGCAGCCCAATTTCTCTTTACCCTTCCTTGCCCAACAACCTTACTCACAATGAGTGTGTTTCTAGCATCCATTTGCCCCAGGTGTCTACCCCTCTGAGGAATGGAGTAAGATGGATCAGAAGAAGAAAAAGGCTCAGAGGAGCTCCCAAGGAGTGAATCACCTAGAGATGGAAGGTTTTTGTCCTGGGGGCCTGAAGGTGCAAAGGAAGAAGGCATCATGCAGACTCCAGTCTCTACTGCCTCCATGATTCTTCAAGGTCCAGCCTAGACATCCCCAGGTCATTTCACATGGTCCCAGTCAGACTAGCAGGGTACACATGAGCTTCCTAAATAGGTTCTTCCCTCCTCAGATGGGCATGATTTGAGGGAGATGGTCACACAGGAGAGCCCTTATGGTCAAGGTGAAGCTGATGTTGACCAAAAGGCAGAGCTGGGCTGCAAAGTTCAGCAGAAGATGCAGTGGGATCCCAGGTGCCCTCCACTGGCCTGCAGAACCCACAAGCAGGCAGCATCCTGGGGAGAGTCACAAGGGAATGGGGGAATATTTTTCTGCTTTCTGACTCAGCCCCTTTACCCTCCCTGCCCACAGCACATGTCCAGGGAGAATCCAAGACTGATGTCCAGGGCTCAGATGCTGTCCCATAGATTAAGGAGCCTTCATGCCACTACAAAAGTCCACTAGACTCTGTTCTTCTATAGACTCCACTGCATACAGCAACACACCTCTGGGGACTATCAAATTTGGAAAATTTCTCTGAAAAATATAATGAGAGTTGAGCAGCAACTGACCTACAATGGCTTGTTCTTCTCTGGAACTTCTCATCTTCACACCATCTACATCTCCCTGGGATCATTATTATTATAAATCTGATTTTACTTTGGTTCTCTGCTGAAGATGATGAAATGCCTCATTTAGCACCCACTCCTTTATAATTCAAAGTAGAAGTTTCTTTTAGTTTTATCTATAATATAATGTGGGGATGTAAGCTTTGGAATCAAAAAACATAAATAAAAGGCAGATAAATCAATGAATGTACTTCCCATGATCCCACCACGTTGAAAATTACTGAAAACTAAAAAGTAACAGCAATCATTTTTAGTTCATAAGATTAAATAATGAATGCAGTTTCTATAAAATAATATTCATTGTAAGTGTATAGAATACTTTTACAATATATTTTATTTACAACTCCTCAATTACATTTTTGGTCCAATAACAGGCATATCAGCATGGTATTATGCTATTAGAACATATGTGAATGTTTGCATTGTAAAATACAAAATCTTCCTGCTTCTGTGTAAAAAAAAAATGGTATTTCAGGTGAAGTTAATGACAACATAATATGTCTCATAATGAATGCCATTGAAATCCCAACGTACATTTTTTTTGTTTTTTTAAGTATTTAATTTCATATGAGGATGTTTATTTGTGTGAAAGAAAAAGAAAACACAATTGTTTAAATTTAAAAGAAAAAATTCTCAGTAAGTAGTTTTAAAAATATTTGCAATCCCAGAAGTTGAAGGAAAAGAAATAGTGGTGGAGGAAAACTCTGATTAAAACCAGGCAGTTAGATGTCCCTGGTCTGTGGAGAAAATGCTAAAGACATTGCTCACAAAGGAACCAATCCCTAAACAGAGATATGGGGAGGGCTTAAAAGATGGATACAGAAAGGCATCAATTAGAGGATGAATGGGAGTTCATATTGGCTGCATGTCAGTGTGATAGGACTTTGTGCAGATGGAGATCCACATACACCAGGGGGAGGTTGGAAACAGTGCAGGTAAAAGGAGCAAAAAATTTGTGATTAAAAGATTACACTGTTTCATAAAGTGAAAAAATTCATTTCTATGCCTCGGGAGATGGAAACCAGAGCTTGTCCCTGCAAGGCATCTGCTCCCCCACTGACAAACATCCCTACAACATTCCCAAGACAAGCTCAGAGCCAGACCCACCCAGGAAAGCCACTATAGGATTCTTCATTCCCAGGAAGAGCTGGGAGAGTAAAATGCTCACAGCTTAGCTGCTTGGTTGGGCAATATGCACGCAGTGCATGCACAAAAACAATAAGAAGTTGCATAAAGAATTGGCAGGACTTTATCTTCTATTGGCTGCATGAATAAGTAGCATGCCACTGTGTGGACATACACACTGAAGTATCATGCATAATACTAATGCATACACAGGAGGGCAGTGGATTCTAGAATTGAACAGTTCCTGATGTGTCCATAGAGTCTAAGGGTGATCCTGGATATGAGTTGTTCTTTTGTTTTCTCTTTCAAAGTTTATCTTGTTGAAGAGTAATTTTTGAAGAAACCAGTTTTCTCTAACAACTAAAAATAACCTTTAGTAAGCCACACCCTTTCCAGACCTCCTCTCCCACAGCTGCACCTAGAGGCTTCCATGTGCTGCAAATAAAAGAGGATGGAGCCTTTTCAGCCTGGGTACCTTCATGGACTTTGTGGAGCAGCCCCTGCCTGGCCCAGGAGCACACAGCCTGAGCAAGATTTTGTGGTGCCAGGTGTGACATGTGGGAATTGAGGACATCAACATTCCCTGAGTGATGTGAAGGCACCACAGAAAACCTGTGTGACAGCAGTGAGAGGCCATGGTGTCCTTCTCATTTTCTATAATGTTGCCGACACACAAGGAATCGGGGAAGCCATTGCCAATCCTGTGCCAACTGCAGGTTACCTCTTTATCCTCTACTTACCTGGATCACCTGATCTTATTAAAACTGATTTCTCCAAACAGCACCTGCTTCTGAACATCCAACAGGGATCCAGTCATTATGGTAAGTGGAAAAAAATGGTAGTATGTGGACAGGATTCCAAGTTGGTGGCCCCAAACCCCAGGCCTTGTACCATCCCATTCCCCAGGTACTCAAACAGGAATTTCAAATGAAAGATTTTGGAGATGTATTCAAATAAGTTGAATTTAAGAGACGGAGAGAGTACACACTAGATCTGTCTTCATCATTGAAGCCTGTCCATCTGCACATGGAGGCAGAAAAAGGAGGATCTGAGGCCATTAAGACTGGATGTGAGGAAATGCTGTAATGCTGCTCTTGGAGGTGGCAATTAGAGCAGTGTCCAGGAGCTTTGTACTGATGGCCACACAGAAATTGGGACCTTAGCCTACAACTGTGCAAGATGGCACTGCTTCAGCCACTGGACCTGGAAGAAGACCCTGAACTTCAGCAAAGAGAGCTGCCCACAGACTGCTCCATTTCAGTCTTGGAAGGCTGAGCTGAGGACCCAGCCTCGACTCCTGAGGGATGTGCCTAGGAACGAACACAATGCTCAATATGGGAGATTGTTGCTCAGCCACAGAAAACTAGGAGAGACATCAACTGTGATATGTCATAAGAAGTCTCAGAAAACTAAACACAAGAGCAATTATTCCACATGGCTCATGGCTGATAGGACCCTCATCTCTCTGCTCTCTTTGCAGTGTGGTCAGGTTCTGCCTTCTTCTACCACAGAGCTCCTCCTGATCTGTCCACACCCACACATTCCAGGCTGAACATTGGGCCTTGAAGAAGAAGGAAATGGTGGAATTTCAGGTAAATGGATGGAAGTGGAGAACATCATGACAAGTTAAAGAGCCAGACTCTAGAAAATTAGGGTGCCATGTCACCCCTCCTGTGCAAAATCTAGAGTGAACGAAGGGCAGGACAGCTACAGAGGTTCAGTTAAACAAAGATACACATGGCAGGGTCCTCAGCTGGTAGTGGCCCACATTCCACACAATGCAGAGAGTGTGTCAGAAGTCCTGGGCTGGGGAGAAAAGTAGCACAGCCGTGTTGGCTAACAAAACACAGGCTCCCTCTATCCCAGCTGTCTATGAAGACGGCTGAAATCAATGTCCCTGTGCAGGGAAAAGAACCTTTTCCCAAGACACCTTGGGGCCAGTCCCGGGAGAACAGAAGTGCACATGGAACCCCTGAACATGGGGAGAGTACCAGGGTGCAGTTCTGACCTAGAGAATCTACTTTACAACCCAGGGTGGTTGCACCTGCTCCCTAGTGTCCCTGACAAGGAGGAACACATGGGGAGGAATGTCTCTATCATCTATGAGAAGGAACTAATGCAGAATCCTCCCTTTCCACACTTTCCCATGGGCTCAGGTGTCCATCTCATGGGAAAAGTTTGATGTCTCTGAGTGTCAAATGCATGGAGATGACTAGGAAAGGATGGCCACCAGTTACAGACCTCACCCCGGGAGCTTCACATTGACTACCTCAGGGAACATGCTCCTTGTCCTCTTCCCTTGAGCAAGGCTAATTGATCTTCAGCTGAAACAAGATTTCTCTTCCCACCAGATTCTTGTCACACTTCTGAACTTATTTCAGTCACTAGGCCAGGAAAAGATGACAGCTAAACTATCCCTAATGCTCTTGTATTTCTCCAGGTAACATCAGACAGCAGAAGCTCTTAAACCTCTTCAACTGCATGCTGTGCCTGGAAGAAATTTCAAACATCAACACTTGTGAGGTGGCACTTGTCACCTTCTCTTCTCAGCTGAGACAAAGACAGGAAGATGGTCATTTCCTCACAGAGGCTGACCTCTAGGCAACTTCACTATCTGTGCATCTGTGCTGTCTTAGAAGGGTAGGCCCTGGGCACCATGACCCCTCACAGAGTGAGGCTTCCATAATGAAGTCTCCTGCCCAAACTACAGGCACCCAGGGCTATTTCTCTGCTCTATTTCCTCCAACTATAGAACACATCTGATGTCCCTGGGCTCACAAGGAGGCCCCGCCCTCCCTCCCTATCCCCACTCAGCACCCACCAGGGCATTTGCATGCTGCCCCCTGGGGAGGGCCTTCCTGCAAGGCTGATATGAAGCTCAGCTCTAACCTGGCCTTGACTCACCAGGACTCCTCAGCTCAGCTTCTCAAAATGAGGCTCCCTGCTCAGCTCCTGGGGCTGCTGCTGCAATGGATCCCTGGTGAGGACAGAGGGGATAAGGAAGGAGAAAGGGGAGGGAGGGGAGCCCTGGGCCCCCATTCTGACCGTGTGTGCTGTGTCCCATGAGGGATGTTGAGGTCTGTCCTCCAGGATGAGGCATCTGAGGTCAAAGGATGTGAGAGAGTATTCCAAAGGAGCAAGGAACTGGCTGTGATGAAAATTCTCACATAATACGAGGGGAATGTTGAAGGGAATTCTAGAGAGGCTCTTAGAGCTTACTCAGAGTTTCTTTATATATATGAATAGTTTAGGATGTATAAATCAAAAATAAAAACTAATTTAGTCGGAAATGCACAAAAAATGGGAAAACATTTCTTAAAGTTTCTAATGTAACTTTGCATTGCTCTGTGATTTTTACAGGAACCAGTGGGGATGTTGTGATGACCCAGACTCCTCTCTCTGAGCCCATCACACCTAGAGAGTCAGCCTCCATCTCCTGCAGGTCCAGTCAGAGCCTCCTACACAGTGATGGAAACACATATTTGAACTGGGTTGTGCACAAGCCAAGCCAGACTCCAAAGGGCCTGATATATGGGGTTTCTTATCGGTTCACTGGGGTCTCTGATAGGTTCAGTGGCAGTGGACCAGGGACAGATTTCACACTGAGAATCAGCAGGGTGGAGCCTGAGGATGCTGGAATATATTACTGTGTGCAAATTCTACATGTTCCTCCCACAGTGGTGCAGCCCCGAACAAAAACCTCCCTGCCTGGGTGGCCCTGCTGCCACCTGAGCTGCTTGTCTAGGCATCACCTCAGTAGATTCTCTGCCCTGTGAGAGGAAGGTGCTGGGAACTCAGATAACAGGGAGCAGATAAAGGCTATGGACCATGACTGCCTGGGCCAAAGCTCAGGACACACCCATGAGTGGCCTTGTCAGCTGCAACACCTTGGCCTGGCACGTGGAGGACAAGCAAAGAGGTGTCCATGAACCTTCTGAATGAGCAGACAGGATGAGTGAGGACACTGCAGGAAAAGCAGAACCTGGGCCCTGGGCAGGACTCTGGCTCAGGCAGGGATGGTGTAGGGACCTTCTGCAGGTCCCTTGTGCTTACAAATGCTGTTCTTTGTGAAATTGGGGTTCAAATGTAATCACAGACACAAAAAATGCCTAAGCCTATAATAACATATGAAAGGAAAATAATGGAAATGGCTTATTATTTGGGAACTCAGTCTGGTATTTCTCTCTTATTATTCCAGTGTCCAGCAGGGATACGGTGAGGATGCAGTTTCACTCTCCATGCCTGACACCCTTGACTTCCTGCCTTCATCTTGGGAAGGATCAGTGTTGGAAAAAATCACTCATACATCACCAAGAGGTAGAAACTTTTGCCGTGGTGATGAAGGTGATTCCTAGATAATAGAGCTCCTGGTGAATGTAACTGAAATCCCAAGGTCCTATTTGTGATGAGTATTAAATTTATATGCGAATATTTATTTATGTGGAAGAAAATATAATTCACAATTTTTTAAATTTAAAAAGAATGTTGTGAATACTAATTTTTTAAATATCTGGAATCTCAGAAAGGTGAAAGAAGCAATTGTGGTGATGGGAAACTGTGAATAAAACCAGACAGTTAGTTGTCCTTGCTTTGGAGAAACCACTGAAAATGCTGCTCACAGAGAAGCAATCACTCAGAGAGACGCGATGGTGTGTAAAAGGCAGAGGCAGGGAGGGATGAATTAGTTGTTGAATGTGCAGTAATATTGGCTGCACAAATGACGGTCGAGTATCATGTGCAGATCGAGATGTACGTAAACTTGGAGAGCTTGAAAAGCAGTGTGTTAGCAGAAAAAAGTAAAATAAATGTAATTAAAAATTATACTGTTTCATAGAGTGGAAAAAGTCATTTCTCTGGCTGTGGGAATGGAAACCAGAGATTCTGCCCAAGAGGCACCTGCTCCACCACTGACCAACATCCCCCAACATGGTCAAGACCAACCCTGAGCCAGGGCCACACAGGAAGCCACTGCCTGTATCCTCACTCACAGAAAGGCAGGGTGGTGGGGAGGGTAAAAATGCTAATAGCTTAGCTGCTGGGTTGGGGCAATATTTTACACAAAATTATCCAATACATGGAGAGAAGAAACAGTAAAAAGTTAAAAGAAAATGATGGCAAAGCTGTATTGTCCATTGGCCACACAAAGTAATGATGTGTCACTGGGTTACGAAAACATGCATGCACCTGACATAATGTTAGCATCACAGAAAGAAGGTCTATGGCTGGAAGTGTTGAGTAATTCCTGAATTGTCCAAGAAGTGTAAGAGTGCTAATGAGCTGAATTATCTCTGTATAAATGAAAAGTGTGTTTTGTTTTTCTCTTTCATGGTTTGCCTTGTTAGAAAGTGATTGTGGGGG
Organism: Ictidomys tridecemlineatus; assembly: GCF_052094955.1. Lineage (NCBI taxonomy): Eukaryota > Metazoa > Chordata > Mammalia > Rodentia > Sciuridae > Ictidomys > Ictidomys tridecemlineatus. The sequence continues at coordinate 3,311,623 of NC_135488.1, read as the reverse complement.
GACAGTTTTTGTTAAAAGATGAAAATAAAGTTCAATAAGACACTCACATTCCAGGCCTCTTCTCCCACAGGAGCAGAGGAAGGAGGCCATGATCTCCACATGGTGCACACACAGGGATGGAGCCGCCCTAGCCTGGTCCACATGGTTGGGTGGAGCACCCCTGCCTGGCCCAGGAGCATACAGCCTTAATAATATGCTGTGGTGCCAGCTGTGACAAGTACATCCTGAGTGCTATTAATGCACAAAAGACAACCTGAGTGACAGCAGTGAGAGACCACGGTGTCTTGCTTAGTTCTAATAATGATGCTGTCTTAAAAGATAAAAATGTAAAATTAAATTTATGCTTAAAATAAATTTAATTTTAAATAAACCCCTCCAGGGCTGAAGCTATGGTGAGTATATTTCCAGGTTCATGTCACCCTCTGGTGGGCAAGTAGTAGAACATCCTAGCACAGAATTCAGTGAAAGGAACCTACCTGAAGGTGATCCACCTCTGTGTCCACAGGGTCCTGTGCCCTCTGCTCTCCACAATGATGCTCTACAGCTCCAGGAAGATAGCTCACCCACCTGTCCATCAAATTGGGCACACACTCACACCCAAAGAGAAGTTCAGATCCCAACTATTATGAAGAAAAAGGAAGAGGGCAGAGCAGAGGTGTCTAACCAGGTCCCTCACTGATTTCAGGACTAACTCAGGCCAAAACCAGGTGTCAAGTCAAACCAGGTGCCCCATCCTCCTTCTCCAGTACAGAATCCAGATCCAAGAAACAGCAGGATCAAGGACATACATCTTTCCAAATACACTGAACTTATTTCATGAGCTCCTTCAAGATGGACTTCTTTTGTCACCTAGGATCAGTGTGAAGTGAATAAATACTTTCCTGTACCCACTGTTGTCTCTTGGAACAGTTTGAACCTCAGCTTGTAAACTTTCTCTTTTTCTCATCACAAGTAATAAAATGTGTGCCTTTTATCTGGTCTGTGTGTGAACTTAAACATATCTCTTCTTTCATGAGACTTCCAAGTACCAGGTCACTCCAGAGAGATGCTCCCTAAGGTCAGGTGACCTCACGGTGCCCAGGCTCACACCACCTAGTGAGCTACAGCTTTGCTCACCCTAACATGAGAAGAGCCATAAAAAAATCTCCCTCTAGTGAGCAGCAAAACCAGAGTCTACAGTAGCCTCCTGACCCTAAAAGGAGCAATTCCCAGTGTACACTGCACTCTCAAGCTCTCCCTAATTTTTCACAAATGGTGCAGACACCTTCTCTTGCAGGGTCCCTGAACAGGGGACCTTGAAAGGAGAGTGTTCACTGTTGCCCTCTGTTGGCCCTGCCCAAACTTTGCACAGTCCCCTGAAGGTTGCTCCTTTCTCAGGGGTGCTTTGCCTTCCTCTTGTGAGGATTCCTGTGATGCAGGGCCAATAGCTCAGAGCTGCTTCTGCATCTCAGAGCATTGGGTTATGAAGAGTCATAACTGTCCTTTGTCTGTATTCAACATGTGGGAAAAGATTTGAACAGTACCTATTTGTGCAAGGACCTGGACTTGTTTCACCCAAAGGGACTCCTAGTGCTCTTCTCTCATGGAAGACACTCCTGACAGCCCACAACAGACAGCACCACACACAGGTGGCTCTATGCACTGCAGTAGCTATGTAGTCCCCTTCTGAATTGGTCCTTAAATGCAAGCTTACAACTCCTTTCTGAACCCAATTGCATCTCCAGGCTGTGACAAAAAAAATAAAGAGAGAGAGAGAGAGAGAGAGAGAGAGAGAGAGAGAGAGAGAGAGAGAGAATAAAAGACAATCCACACATGAAAGCATCCTTCAAAACCAAAATGCCACAACCCAAACCTTTCCCTATTTGTCTTTATGTTCAAGATAGATCCTGTGTTTTTTTAAAATTCTCACTTTATTTAATACTGAAGTATATTTACATTCATTTAGTTTTCTTTAATATCACATTTAAATATGACTCATGAATATACCAAAACTGAGGAGCTTGTTAATGTTGGCCTTCAGGACCAATGCCTCCTTACTTTGGCTCACTCCGAGCATGTACTAGGAGGCCAGGAGCACAGGTGAGTTCTAAACAACAGAGATTCCTGTCTTCATGCAGAGAGGACTGGCCTGGGAATGGAGCCCTCCACATGAAAAGTTCAGGGTTCCAGCTCCCTGCAGAAGAGAAGCTGGAGTATAAAGGCCCACCACCAGACTCCTCAGGAGACAGCTCCAGGGCTCTGAGCAGGTCCAGAGCCACAGAAAACCAGAGGAAGGGAGATAACAGCAGTTTCTGCAAGTGTAGGCAGAAGTCTTGAGAGAGAAGGACTCAGCGATGGGCAGGTCAGAGAGGGGACCATGTAGAGAGCTCCAGGGAGAGGGGCCTGCTAAGAAATACCACCAGGCAGCAACAGGGGTCAGGGTGGTCACTGAAACTATCATCAGAGCTCACCTATGTCTGAGTTCTGAGGTGTGGTTGGCAGGTGTGGGCTACTTAATATGTGGGAGACTCTGGGCTTGATCTCCAGAACTGCAGGAAAACCTGGGGGGGGATGCCAGGCCCACCCTCAACAGGGCAGTGGCTCTTTCCATGGGCTGAGATATAGGCAACAGGTTTACAGAGCTCCTGTGAGGCTCCAAACCCACAAGCCAAGTGCAGACACTATGGGTGTCTCCCTAGGACTAGAAAAATACGCTTCTAAGCTCAGTGAGAATCTACCCAAGAGTTACCCAGGGCAGAATGAGACAGGTATCAGGGATTGGTTATTTATGTTTATTTTGATAAAAGTCCTGCTAAGTGGCCCAGGCTGGCCTCTAACTTGCAATCCTCCTGCCTCAGCACTCTAAGTCACTAGGATCCCAAGTTTGCATCCCAAGTTCAGCTGCTTTTTTGTTTTAAGATGATACTGGTTACTGTGTAAAACAGAAGAATATGGAAAGTCATTGACCATCAACCCCTCTGTACATTTGTTTTCCAGGAAACTTGATCTAAGCAATAAAAATTACTGATTACTAAGAATGTTTTATGTGCCCAGATTCTAAGGTACACAATATTTGAGTAAGTTACTTTAGTGAAACCCCAGGCAACTTTCTAAGAGATATGTTATTATTCCCATGTTGCTAATGAGAAACTGAGATGTGGGAAAAATGAAGAAACTAACCTGATGTCACACACAGTCATTAAGACAGAGCCAAGAATCTAATCCTCCCTGGGTGGGTGCTGCATGGAGCAAGCCATGCCTCCTAGAGTTAGGAAGAAACCTGAGGACCAGAGGAAGCCACCAGCCTGCCTACAGCAAGGCCAGGTGTCTGGTTTCCATGATGACATCAGCATGAGGCAGCAGGATGGATCCAGTAGGCTCTGAAATAGCATCAAGGTGGTATAAGCCAGCAGGTCAAGGGGAGAATCCATAGGTGAATCTGCAGTACTGAAGCCTGAGAGAACATAGCACAGGAGGCCATGGAATGGCTTGTTCCCATGTTCCCAGGCTGCGCAGCAGACTTGCTCAGGGCTGGGAGAGGAAAAGGCTGGTCCTGTGGAAGGAATTCACAGAGTCAGTGTGTGGAGGCAGATAGGGCCTGAGGCTCGGAGGCCATGTAGCTCTTCCAGGGAGCCTTAGGCCTCTGCTGAGGGCAATGAGTGCCCAAGGGTCGAGGAGAGAAGCAGGCCATGTGTTGCTGAGTACTTAGTGCCTGGTGCAGCTGACACAAAGGAAGATGGGGGAAGCCATTGTCATTCCTGTGCCAACTGCAGATTACTTCTTTATCCTCTGTTTACGTGGATAACCTGATCTTACTAAAACTGATTCCTCCAAACAGCACCTGCTTCTGAATATCCAACAGGGATCCAGTCATTATGGTAAGTAAAAAAAAAATGGCAGTATGTGGACAGGATTCCAAGTTGGTGGCCCCAAACCCCAGGCCTTGTACCATCCCAATCCCCAGGTACTCAAACAGGAATGTCAATAAAATTTATCATGAAGGATCTTGGAGACATAATCAAATAAGATGAATTTAAGAGAGGGAGTGAGCACACACTAGATTTGTGTTCATCATTGAAGCCTGTCCATCTGCACATGGAGGCAGAAGAAGGAGGATTTCAGCCCATGAATACTGGATGTGAGGAGTTACTCTACTGATGCTCTTGGAGGTGGCAATTAGGGCAGTGTCGAGGAGCTCTGTGCTGATGGCCACAGTGAAATTGGGACCTCACCCTACAACTGTGGAAAGATGACTCTGCCTCAGCCACTGGACCTGGAAGAAGACTCTGAACTTCAGCAAGGAGAGCTGCCCACTGACTGCTCCACTTCAGTCTTGTCAGGATGAGCTAAGGACCCAGCCTGGACTCCGAAGGACAGGCCTACATGGAACACACTGCTCAAAAGGGGGTATTTGTTGCTCAGCAACAGAAAATTAGGAGAGACATCACTCTGCCATATCTCATCACAAGGATCTGAAAACGAAACACAAGAAGTAATTGTCACACATGGCTCATGGCTGAGGGGACCTTAAGCTCTCTGCTCTCTCTGCAGTGTGGTCAGGTTCTGCCTTCTCCTGCACAGAGCTCCTCCTGATCTTTCCCCACCCACACAATCCAGGCTGAACTCTGGTTCTTAAAGAAGAAGGAAATTGTGGCATTTCAGGTAAATGGATGGAAATGGAGAACATCATGACAAGTGAAAGAGCTAGACTCTGGAAGGTGAGGATCCTATGTCACCTTTCTGTTCAAAAGCTAGAGCAAAGGAAGGGGAAAGGGGGGTAAGTGACATAGGAGAGAAGGACGACCAGTGGCAAAAGAGACAAAGATGGAGTGTCAGGGGACTGGGACAGGGAGAAAATGTGGAAGGAATGCACTACATGACACCATGTGCTTGGTCACAGAAACCACAGTACAGCAGTGAGCCCAGCTCCACAGAGGTCTAGAGCCTACCAATGACAAAGGAGAAGATGAATAAACAGGAGGAGGACAGTAGAGAAGAGGGAGGTGAGTGGGAATGGAAGAAAGGGAAAAAGGGGGCATCAGGGACTAAGATGGCGCACAGTGTAACCCAGGCCTTCAGATTGTGCTGAGGGAACCATCTGTTTTGTAGAACTCCAGTGCACCAATAGGAGCATTTAAAGTAGTAAACAGGGCACTGAAGAATAATCATGGAAAATGGAAATCTACTACTAGAGAATATTTTTATAAGTAAATCAGGTATAAACTATGGAAATAAGTTGAGATAACCAGATATAATCTGCACCTGAGATGGCTCAGGGCCATCAGGAGATCCCCCAGGAAACACCTTGAGGACATCCTTTGGGCAAGGAGAAGACACAGGAGTGATCTGCCCACCACTTTCTCCCAAGGGTCCTGTGCTCTGGAACTTTCTGAGACTCTGTACTTTTTCTATTCTGCCCAGTGAATTCCAACCCATTCTCCTTCATATCCTTTCCTTCTGCTCATTCAGAAAAAGCATTGGAATCCCGCAGCCTGGGGAAACAGCAAACAGACATGTTTCACAGGTTCAGAGGATGCTGCCCACTCTGGGCAGGACACCCAAAGAGGTTCAGTTAAACCAAGAAACACATGACAGTGTCCTTGGCTGCTGGTCGCCCAAGGTCCACACAGTGGATAGGGTGTGTCAGAGGTCCTGGGCTGGGGAGAAAAGCAGCACAGCCATATTGGCCAACACAGCACAGGCTCCCTCTGTTCCACCTGTGGACAAGGAGGGCTGAAATAATTGTCCTTATTCAGGGAAAAGGACCTTGTTTCCATGACACCTTGGAGCAAGTCCCAGGAGAACAGTAGTGCACATGGAACACCCTTAACATGGGGAGAGTGGGTGCAATTCTGACTTAGGGAATCTACTTTAAAACCCAGGGTGGTGGCACCTGATCTCTAGTGTCCATGACAAAAAGGAGCACATGGGGAGAAATTTCTATTTCATCTATGAGAAGGAACTAATGCAGAATCCTCCCTGTCCACACTGTCCAGTGGGCTAGGGGTCCATCTACTGGGAAACGTTTGGTGACTCTGAGTGTCAAATGCATGAAGATGACTAGAAAAGGATGGCCACCAGTTACAGACTTCACCCCAGGACCTTCACAGTTACTACCTAAGGGGACATGCTACTTGTCCTCTTCCCTTGAGCAGGCCTACTTGAAACAAGATTTCTTTTTCCTCCAGCTTCTTGTTACACGTCTGCTCTTATTTCATTCACAGACTTCACCCCAGGACCTTCACAGTTACTACCTAAGGGGACATGCTACTTGTCCTCTTCCCTAGAGCAGGCCTACTTGAAACATGATTTCTTTTTCCTCCAGCTTCTTGTCACACTTCTGCTCTTATTTCATTCACTGGGCCAGGAAAAGGTGACATCTACATTTTCCCTGATGCTCTTGTATTTCTGCAGGTAACATTAGATACTAGAAGTGCTTGAACTTCTTTAATGGCATGCTGTGGCTGGAAGAAATTTCAGAGATCATCACTTGTTAGGTGGCACTTGTCACCTTCTTTTCTCAGCTAAGAGGAAGACAGCAGGATGGTCATTTCCCTCACAGAGGCTAACCTGCAGACCCCTCCCTATCTGGGCATTGTGCTGTCTTAAGAGGGCAGGCCCTGTGCACCATGACTCCTCACAGAATGAGAAATCCATTATGAGACCTCTCCCCACACCACAGGAAACAGTGCTATTTCTCTGCTCTATTTCCTCCAACTGTAGAAGACATCTGATGTCCCTGGGCTCACAAGGCAGGCCCCACCCTCCCTCATTCTCCCCACCCAGCACCCACCAGGGCATTTGCTTGCTGCTCCCTGGGGAGGGCCTTCCTGCAAGGCTGACATAAAAGCTCAGCTCTAACCTGTCCTTGACTCACCAGGACGCCTCAGCTCAGATTCTCAAAATTAGGCTCCCTGCTCAGCTCCTGGGGCTGCTGCTGCTCTGGATCCCTGGTGAGGACAGAGGGGATGGGGAATTAGAAGGGGGAGAGAGGGGAGCCCTGGGCCCCCATTCTGCCCATGTGTGCTGTGTCCACATGAGGGATGTACAGATCTGTTTTCAAGGATGAGGAGGCTGAGATTGATTAATGTGAGAGAATATTCCAGAAGGAGCAAGGGAAAGAGCTCTGATGGATATTGTCACATAATATGAGAGGGATGTTGAAGGAAATTCTACAGAGGCTCTTGGAGCTTAATCAATTGGAGTTCTTTATGTATATGAATAGTTTAGTGTATAAGTAAAAAATTAAAATTAATTTAGTCTGCAATGTACAAAAAAAGGAAAATATTTCTTAAAGTTTCTACATAACCTTAAATTTTTCTGTGATTTTTATAGGAACCAGAGGGGATATTGTGATGACCCCGACTCCTCTCTCTGAGCCCATCACGCCTCGACAGTCAGTGTCCATCTTCTGCAGGTCCAGTCAGAGCCTCCTACGCAATAATGGAATCACTTATTTGAATTTGGTTGTGCCCAAGCCAGTCCAGGCTCCACAGGGCCTAATATATGGGGTTTCCAACCAGTACACTGGGGTCCCAGAAAGGTTCAGTGGCAGTGGGTCAGGGACAGATTTCACACTGAATATCAGCAGGGTGGAGCCTAACAATGCTGGAATATATTACTGCCAGCAAGGTAAACAGTTACCTCTCATAATAGTGCAGCCCCAAACAAAAACCTACCTGCCTGGGTGGCCCAGCTGCCACATGAGCTGCTGGTCTGGGCAGCAGCACAGCAGATTTTCTGCCCTGTGAGAGAAAGGTGCTGGGAACTCAGGGGAGAAGTGCAGCTGAGTATTGTGGACTATGACTGCCTGGGCCACAGCTCAGGACACACCCATGAGTGGCCCTGTAAGTTGCAGCTGCCTGGCCTGGCATGTGGAGGACAAGCACAGAGATCTCCAGAGACCCTCAGAATGAGCAGACAGGATGAGCGTGGACACTGCAGAGGGAGCAGGACCTGGGCCCTGGGCAGGACATGGCCAAGTTAGTGAAGAGATGAAGTGAAATGCTAGAGGTCCCTTCAAAAGCTGCTCTGTGTTAAATTCAGATTCAAACCTAATAAAACAAACAAACAAATGAAACAGAAAAATGACTTTGCCTGCAATAACTAACAAAAGGAATTTCATTAAATTGACTTATTACTTTTGCATAAGATCTTGTATTTCTTTCATTATTACATGTCACTTTCAACAACTAAACACTCAAGGTCACTCCAGGTGAACTGGGCTACACAAGATACCCAGAAATGAACAGAGTAATGCCTTTTTCTTTGGGTCCTCTGGCAGCTTCTCAATGAGAGAGGAGCAAATGCTGAACCCCTTTTTTTGGGGAAAAACCATTTAAATGAGACAAGGGGTCAGGATTCAGTGGGTGGAGTCTAGCTTGTAGAGTCTGCTGTCAGACTTCCAGCAGATCTAGGAAGGCCACACCCAAAGGCAGAGCAAGAGAAGGAGACACACAAAGGGAATTTCCATGGAACCTTCTATCCCTAAAAGGCAAAGGGCAGGATTATAATGGAACAGGTGAGTGTTACTCAACCCTAGGGACATGCCCCACAAAGAGAAAAGACCAAGTCAGGAGTCATGCCACTACCCTGCCAGACTACAGTGATTTTTCAGGTCCCAGTTGTGCATCAGGACTGGGAGGCATCATCATACAATGTGGTCCCCACAATTATAAGATTCAGCAGAGGCACAGAAATGTTACAGTATCCAGTCACCCTGCCTGGAAATTCTCAACTGCCTGCCTCCATGTGGGGAAGGATCAGAGATGGGAAAGTCACTCAGTAGTCGCCCAGAGGGTGGAAGGTTGTCCCTGGGACCCTGCAGACTCTGGGTCTCTAAGGCCTCGGTGACTCATAAAGATCCTGTCTAGATGCCCCTCAAGTAACTTCACAGTTTTCTAGTTGGGCCACCAGGACTTCTGATGCTCTAGACCCCTGGTGAGGACAGAAGGGATGAGAAACATAATGGGGAGGAGGGTGAGCTCTGGGGTTCCCATTCTGCCCAAAAGTGGGGCCTGAGGGCATCTTCCCACCTCAGATGCCTGGGCATGACTGTAAGGATATGGTCACTCAGGAGAGCCATTATGGTTAAGTGAATATGATTTTGACCTAAAGGCAGAGGTGGGCTAGGAAGGTCAGCAGGAGATGCAGTGGGAGCCCAGGTGGCATCCAATGGCCACAGAAACCACAGCAGGCAGGGAGAGTCCCCTGGGAATGGGGGAGGTGTCCTCTGCTTTCTGACCCAGCCCCTTTCCTCTCCCTGAGCACAGCACATGTTCAGGGAGAATCCAAGCCTGGTATCCAGGGCTCAGCTCCTGTCCTGTCTGTCAAGGAGGCTCCATGCCACTGCCCAGGTCAGGTGGATTCTCTTCCCCACACTCAACCTGAAACATAGATTTGTAAAATTTTTTTAAAGAAATGTGAGGTAACATTCTCTGCAAGATTATAAATTCATGCATAATTAACAAGTTACCATGAGGAAAAACAATCAAAAAGAAATGATTAATGCAAAGAAAATACAAAATCAGGGAAATACTCCACTCTACTTTCAAGATGTTATATTTTGTCTTCATTGTGTGAGGTTCAGTCTTGCAAGTGGTCTCTGTGTTGGTGGTGCCTTCTTTTGCATCTAACATTTGATTTATTGATTCCTTCATTTTCAGTTTTATTTTATTTTATTTATTTTTTGTAAAATATACCATATCTATAAAGCTCAATATAGCTTAGTGCAACAAAATGGGGCATGCATATATATTATAAGTTTTGATCAGATTCATTATGTTTACAGAAAGTTCAGTGAATAAAAGAATGTGTAAATCAGTAATGACACCAGAGAGATATTTTCTTTCTTTTTTTAGTTAATATTTTTTATTGATTTTATATTTTAAATACATGACAGCAGCATATATTACAATTCTTATTGCACATATAGAGCATGATTTTTTATATCTCTGTATATAAAGTAGGTTGACAACCAGTTCATGTCTTCATACATGGACTTTGGATAATGATGTCCATCACATTCCACCATCCTTGCTAATTCCCTGCCTCCTCCCTTCCCCTCCCTCCCCTCTTCCCTATCTGGAATTCATTTATTCCTCCATTTGTTTTTAATATGTATCTGTCTGATATTTAAAGTGGGTCTTCTTATAAACACCATATAGTTGGCTTTCACTCTTTACCCACTCTGAATGCTCTGTCTACCTCTCTCTTTCTTAGTTGACACATTCACCATTCACAATATTAAAATGATATTCCTGTATTTTATATAATAGTAATTAATTTAGCTGTGTTTAATCACCTAGAAGAATCAACAATAAACAAAATTAATTTTGGAGAGCCCTTTTCTCACAAAGAAAGATTTTGCATCAGAGTGCTGTATTGCACAGGTAATGGAAGAAAACTGAAGTCCTTAATTTCTTCTAAATCTGGCAAATCTTCTCATACTAAGTCAAGACATGGGGCCTTGGGAAGAGAGGGAAAGTGGGCAGCTGCTATTCACCCACTGACAGGTGGATCTGGAGCAGAGCTTTGGGCTGGAGCCTGAATTCCTGTGGGTGGAGCACTGATCCAATGCTGAAAGTAATAATCAGCCATGTCCTCAGCCTGCAGGCTGCTGATAGTGAGAGTGAAATCTGCCCCTGACCCACTGCCACTGGATCTCCATGGGACCCCAGATGCCCTTGTGGATGCCCAGTACATGAGCAGCTTAGGAGCCTCTCCTGGCTTCTGCTGGTACCAGGCCAACTAGTCCTTTTTATCAGAATCCCATAAATGACTGTGGCTGGACTTAAGCTGAGAGTGACCTTCTCTCCTGCAAACATAGCCAGGGAGCCTGGAGTCTGAGTCATCAGATGTCCCCACAGGCCCCTGAAATCCCGAGTGAATAACAAAGTTATTGTGTTGTGGTCTATTTGACTCTTGAACTTGAGGAGAGTTTGTTTTATGAACATTGCAGCTCCATTGTTTGGTGCATACAAATTGATAATTGTTATGTCTTGTTAGTGGATGGTTCCTTTTAGCAGTATATAGTGTCCTTCTTCATCCCTTTTGATTAACTTTGGTTTGAAGTTGATTTTATTCAATATGAGTATGGCCACTTCTGCTTGCTTTCGAGGGCCATGTGAGTGATATGATTTTTCCCAACCTTTTACCTTCAGTCTGTGTATGTCTTTTCCTATCATATGAGTCTCCTGAAGGCAGCATATTGTTGGATTTGTTTTTTTGATCCAGGTTACTGGCCTATGTCTCTTGATTGGTGAGTTTAGGCCATTAACATTTAAGGTTACAATTGAAATATGATTTGTACTTCCAGTCATGTTTATTTATTCATTTATTTTAGTTTGGCTAGTTTTTACTTTTTGGTTATTTTCCTCCCCCTTTACTGAGATACCTCCTGCTGTTAGTTTTGGGCACTATTTTTCAATTCCTCTTCTTGTAGTATTTTGCTCAAAATGCTTTGCAGTGCTGGTTTTCTGGCTGCGAATTCTTTTAGCTTTTGTTAATCGTGAAAGATTTTAATTTCATTGTCAAATCTGAAGCTTAATTTTGATGGATACAGTATTCTTGGTTGGAATCCATTATTTTTCAGCATTTGAAATACATTGTTCCAGGATCTTCTCGCTTTCAAAGTCTGTGATGAAAAATCAGCCGTTAACCTAATTGGTTTACCCCTGAATGTAATCTGCCTCCTTTCTCTCATAGCTTTTAATATTCTCTCCTTGTTCTGTATGTTGACTATCTTCATAATTATATGTCTTGGTGTTGGTCTATTACGGTTTTGAATGTTTGATGTCCTGTAGGCTTCCAGGATTTGGCAATCCATTCCATCTTTCATCTCTGGAAAGTTTTCTAGAATTATTTCATTTAATAGGTTGTCCATTCCTTTGGTTTGATTCTCCATGCCTTCTTCTATCCCAATGACTCTCAGATTTGGTGTTTTTATGAAATCCCATATCTCTTGAATAGATTGCTCATGGGATTTAAGCATCTTTTCTGTGTTGACTATAATCTTTTCAAGTTGATAAACATTGTCTTCATTATCTGATGTTCTGACTTCTACCTGATCTAGTCTATTTGTAATATTCTCATTTGAGTTTTTAATTTGGTTTATAGTTTCCTGCATTTCTAGGATTACTGTTTGATTTTTTTACGATCTCTATCTCCTGGTAAAGCTCATTCTTTGCCATTTGAATTTGTTTGTTTAATTCATTTTCAAAATATACTTTTATTGCTTGGACTTGCTGTCTCATGTCTTCTCTAACATTCCTTTCCATCTGAGTTAGGTATGCCTTGAGTTCTTTCTCTATCCCTGTTTCTGATGCTTCTAGGTCCTCCTGCATTGTTTGTAATCCTTTTTTCATTTGTTTTTTCATGATGTCCACGCTACTTTCCAGCTCTATTTCTGCTCTCATCTATAAATTTGTTTTGGTTTTTTTATATCTCTGTTATATCTCCTTTGTGTTGGTAGACTATGCTTGCTAAAGTGTTCCGCTGGGAAAGAATTCCGATGGCCGAGCTCCAGTGATGTCACCTCTCTGCTATGGCGGGCCCCAGGCTCCTTACTGGGGTGTCTAAATAGAGGGGTGGGACTGGATTATCTCTGATTGTTTTCAGCTCCCGGATGCCAGCGGCTGGGCGTTCTCCAGCCGCCAAGTCACTCTGGCAGCTGGTAGGCAATCAGTCGCTGGTGGGCAGGCGGACTCCAGCCACCCAGTCGCGCGGACAGTGGGTGGGCTGTTGCTGGAGGGCAGGCAGTCTCCAGCCTCCCAGTCCCAGCGGCAATGGGCCTGCTGTCGCTGGTGGGCAGGCGATCTCTAGCCGCCCGGTCGCGAAGTCGGATGCCGGCGGGCGGGCGGTCTCCAGCTGCCCAGTTGCATGGGCAGCCAGCGGGCAATCGGTCACCAGTGGGCGTGCGGTCTCCAGCCACCCAATTGCAGCGGCAATGAGCTGGCTGTTGCTGGTGGGCAGGCGATCTCTAGCCCCCGAGTAGCAGGGGCAATGGGCCGGCTGTCGCAGGTGGGCATGCGGTCTTCAGCCACCCAGTCTCAGGGGCAACAGGCTCACTGTTGCTGGTGGGCAGGCAATTTCTAGCCGCCCAGTCGCGCGGTCACCGGCGGGGTGCAGACTCCAGCCACCCAGTCATGCGGGCAGCGGGTGGAGTTTTGCCAGTGGGCATGTGTTCTCCAGCCGCCCTGTCGTGAGGGCCTGGCCTCTAGTCCTCTGGTTTCTCCTGCTAGACCAGATTTCCACTGAGTGATGCCTCTAGGTGGCTATTGAGAACCCCCCCACACTCTATTGTTTTGATTTTTTCCGCTTGCCCCTCCCCCCATGCTGACAATACAGGTTTCATTATCCCGGCTGATGGGAGGAGGAGTTGAAGGTCAGATGTCTCTAGTTTTCCCCGCGTCTTTATGCAGGCTTGCTCTGATAATCCCTCCCCTGAAGAGCCTAGGAGAGATTTTATTCTAATTCCCCACTGTATGGGAGATGAGCTGAGTAACACTCACCTGTTTTATTGTTGCAATCTGTCGGAGAGTGATAGTTGTTACTTCAGCTCTTCAAGATGGTGGCCACTGGTTTCCTTGGTGGAGTTTCCATTGTGGGGGATAGAACTGTCCTGCTTCCTTCCCCGTCTGAAATCCTGAACTCAGCCTGGGGCTCCCTGCTTGCTGGTCGCTTCTCGGCGGCTTGCCGTCTATAGACTCGGGGCTGGCTACGTGGATCAGTCAGCCCGGATCTCGGGTCGCACAGTTGGCTAGTGTATGAGACTCAATTACCGGACCTCGGTGCTGGAAATCCTTCCTCTATGTTTTGCTGCATTCCCATTTTGCTGTAAGTTCCTAACAAGATAGTTTTTTGTCATTCTAACTCATTATTCACCCGCACAGTGGCTTGGTACATGGGGTGTGATGCATTCTATTTGCGGCCATCTTGGGGATCAATACACACAATTTAAACAGACTAATAACAAAGGAGGAAATAGAAGAAGCCATCAAAAGACTACCGACCAAGAGAAGTCCTGGACCAGATGGATATACAGCAGAGTTTTATAAAACCTTCAAAGAAGAATTAACACCAATACTTTTCAAGTTCTTTCAAGAAATAGAAAAAGAAGGAGCTCTTCCAAATTCATACTATAAGGCCAACATCACCCTGATCCCGAAACCAGACAAAGACACTTCAAAGAAAACAAACTACAGACCAATATCTCTAATGAACTTAGATGCAAAAATCCTCAATAAAATCCTGGCGAATTGAATACAAAAGCATATCAAAAAAATTGTGCACCATGACCAAGTAGGATTCATCCCTGGGATGCAAGGCTGGTTCAATATATGGAAATCAATAAATGTTATTCACCACATCAATAGACTTAAAGATAAGAACCACATGATCATCTCTATAGATGCAGAAAAAGCATTCGACAAAGTACAGCATCCCTTTATGTTCCAAACATTAGAAAAACTAGGGATAACAGGAACTTACCTCAACATTGTAAAAGCTATCTATGCTCAGCCTCAGGCTAGCATCATTCTGAATGGAGAAAAATTGAAGGCATTCCCTCTAAAATATGGAACAAGACAGGGATGCCCTCTCTTACCACTTCTATTAAATTTAGTTCTCGAAATACTAGCCAGAGCAATTAGACAGAAAAAAGAAATTAAAGGCATTAAGATAGGAAAAGAAGAACTTAAATTATCTGTATTTGCAGATGATATGATACTATATCTAACAGACCCAAAAGGTTCTATAAAGAAACTACTAGAGCTAATAAATGAATTCATCAAAGTGGCAGGATATAAAATCAACACGCATAAATCAAAGGGATTCGTGTATATCAGTGATAAATCTTCTGAAATGGAAATGAGGACAACCACCCCATTCACACTATCCTCAAAAAACAAATAAAATACTTGGGAATTAACCTAACAAAAGAGGAGAAAGATTTTTACAATGAAATCTACAGAACCCTAAAGAGAGAAATAGAAGAAGACCTTAGAAGATCGAAAAATATACCCTGCTCATGGATAGGAAGAACTAACATCATCAAAATGGCGATATTACCCAAAGTTCTCTATAGGTTTAATGCAATGCCAATCAAAATCCCAATGGCATTTCTTGTAGAAATAGATAAAGCAATCATGAAATTCATATGGAAAAACAAAAGACCCAGTATAGCAAAATCAATTCTAAGCAGAAAGTGTGAATCAGGCAGTATAGCGATACCAGATTTCAAACGATGTTACAGAGCAATAGTAACAAAAACAGGATGGTACTGGTACCAAAACAGGCAGGTGGACCAATAGTACAGAATAGAGGACACAGAGCCCAATCCACAAAACTAAAACTTTCTTATATTTGATAAAGGGGCAAAAAGCATGCAATGGAGGAAGGATAGCATCTTCAACAAATGGTGCTGGGAAAACTGGAAATTCATATGCAACAAAATGAAACTAAATCCCTTTCTCTCACCATGCACAAAAGTTAACTCAAAATGGATCAAAAAGCTTGATATCAAATCAGAGACTCTGTGCCTGATAGAAGAAAAAGTTGGCTCCAATCTACATATTGTGGGGTTGGGCTCCAAATTCCTTAATAGGATTCCCATAGCACAAGAGTTAATAACTAGAATGAACAAATAGGACTTACTCAAACTAAAAAGTTTTTTTTTCTCAGCAAGAGAAACAATAAAAGAGGTAAATAGGGAGCCTACATCCTGGGAACAAATTTTTACTCCTCACACTTCAGATATAGCCCTAATATCCAGAGTATACAAAGAACTCAAAAAATTAAACAATAAGATAACAAATAACCCAATCAACAAATGGGCCAAAGATCTGAACAGACACTTCTCAGAGGAGGACATACAATTAATCAACAAGTACATAAAAAAATGCTCACCATCTCTAGCAGTCAAAGAAATGCAAATCAAAACCACCCTAAGATACCATCTCATTCTAGAAAGATTGGCAGTCATTATGAAGTCAAACAACAACAAGTGCTAGTGAGGATGTGGGGAAAAGGGTACTCTTCTACATTGCTGGTGGGACTGCAAATTGCTGTGGCCAATTTGGAAAGCAGTATGGAGATTCCTGGGAAAGCTGGGAATGGAACCACCATTTGACACAGCTATTGCCCTTCTTGGACTATTCCCTGAAGACCTTAAAAGAGTGTACTACAGGGATACTGCCACATGGCTGTTCATAGCAGCACAATTCACAATAGCTAGACTTGGAACCAACCCAGATGCCCTTCAATAGATGAATGGATAAAAAAATGTGGCATTTATACACAATGGAGTATTATGCAGCACTAATAAATGACAAAATCATGGAATTTGCAGGGAAATGGATGGCATTAGAACAGATTATTCTAAGTGAAGCTAGGGAATCCCTGAAAAACAAATGCCAAATGTCTTCTTTGATATAATGAGAGCAACTAAGAACAGAGCAGGGAGGAAGAGCAAGGGGAAAAGATTAACATTAAACAGATATTAGAGGTGGGAGGGAAAGGGAGAGAGAAGGGAAATTGCATGGAAATGAAAGGAGACTCTCATTGTTATACAAAATTACATATAAGAGAATGTGAGGGGAAAGGGAAAAAAACAACAAGGGAGAGAATTGAATTACAGCAGATGGGGTAGTGAGAGAAGATGGGAGGGGAGGGGAGGGGGGATAGCAGAGGATAGGAAAGGTAGTAGAATACAACAGTCACTAATATGGCATTACATAAAACATGGATGTGTAACCGATGTGATTCTGCAATCTGTATTTGGGGTAAAAATGGGAATTCATAACCCACTTGAATCTAATGTATGAAATATGAAATGTCAAGAGCTTTGTAATATTTTGAACAACAAATAAAAAAAGAAAAAAAACTAAAAAAATATTTAAAAGTGTGAAATTAAATTTATGCTTTAAAACTAGATCAGCCTCTCCAGGGCTGAGGCTCTGGTGAGTTTATTTGCAGGTACACATCACTCTCTGGTGGGCGAAGAATGGAACATCCTAGCAGAGAATTCAGTGAGAGGATCCTGAGGTGATCCATGCCTGTGTCCACTGGGTCTGTGCCCTCTGCTGTACACACTGATGTCCTGTAGCTCCAGGAAGACAGCTCAGACACCTGTCCACCTCATGACTCAGAAACTCACACTCAGAGAGAATCCCAGAAACCAGCTGTCACTCCTGAGAACCCAGGAAGAGGCCAGAGCAGAAATGTCCACCCAGGTCACTCACTGAGGTCAGGCAGAGCTGAGGTCTAAACCAGATGTCAAGTGCTAATGTGGTATCTATCCTCTTCTCCAGTCCTGAGCCCAGCAAAAAGCAGGAGACAAGAGGCCGAGCATGAAAGTAGTATTTTAAATACTCTGAATATATCTCTTCAGATGCTTTAAGATGGGTCTTCTAGTTTCTTTATCTCAGCTCAGTGTGACATGAGTAAATAAAATCCTCTCTAGTTATTGTAACCTGAGGGCTGTGCTGAGGGGATTTCTCATTGGATCCCTGGTCTCTGACTCTCTGTTTCTCTATAGTTAAGGCTACATGTCAGATTTTCTTCCTCTTTTCTCTCTCCATCCCACTGTCATAGTCCATCTCTAGTATACTTGCAGGGAAGGCCCAGATTGTCTCTCCTCTCTTGATTTGTCTAATTGCTCAAGATATAGTTAGAATGAATCCATGAAATCTAAGTCTGCCAAGCCACATTCCTGGAGTTTCAGTTATGAGCCAAGAGCAGGGTGTAGCTCAGTGGTAAAGTGTTGCCTAGGATGCACGAGGCCATGGATATCATGTCCAGCATTGCAAAGAAAAAAGAAAAAGAAAAGAAAGAGGCACATGTCAAAGTAGTGATCACACACATCATTCACACTCCTGCCTTGGCATGCCTCAAATCATTCCAGGCTACTCAAACTCACTTTTGTTCTGATATCTATAAATCTATCTTGCTACAAAGGAAATTTTATTGCTGTATTAATTTTCCCTTCAAACAGAAATTCTAGATCTGAAGAAGATATTGAATGAGATAAGAAAATGCTATAGAGAACTCAACAGCCCATTCCACCCAGGATAAGAAAGCACCTGTGAATTAGAGCATGTGGAACTATCCCCTCAAATGAAAATAAAGAAAAAGAAACAAATGGAATGTACAAAACACACTGGATGTATGGGACAGGGTAAAAAAAAAAACAAGAAATGCTATATATGTATTACATAAAAATTGGACACATTTAATGAGGGACAAAAAGATTTTTAAAAGTAATATTTCTTGAAAATTTCCCAGATAATAAGAGGAATATGGACATTCAGGTTAACTATGCTTGAAGGTCCCAAATAGGACTATCCTAAAGATGGTCACACTAAAATATAATATAAACAAATTACGAAAATTACAGACAGGGATAGTTTTGAAAGCCACAAGAAAAAATCAACTCACAACATCCAAGGGAACTTTCATGTGGCTGTCAGAGATTCTCAGAAGAAATATGCAGGCAGGTGGGAAGAGAATAATGTCTGCAAAATATTAGGAAAAAGACTGTCAAGGAAGACTAACCAATCATTGACCCCATGTTTCCCTATGCAAAATTTAAACTAAATTTAAACAGTTATCAAAATTTTGCTAGTATGAGATCCTCATGAAAATAAAATCATGGGTAATGAGCTCCAGTGTATCTAGCTCTTGTGTACTCTCACCGGGTACTTGAACTGAACGAACATTTTCACTGGTGTATAGTATTTCATTGCATGCACTTCCCTTCTTCTATTTATCCATTCTACTCTTGATTGGCATTTAGCTGATTCAGGTTGCTCTTGTCACAGATAAAGTTGTGAGTTCCCTGCACAACATGGGGATCTGTACACATCTGTATGTGCTCTGAGGGAAAGGCCTGGATCAAAGGTACATGCACAGTAAAGGCGGGTCTCCAACTCAGATACCACTTCACATTTCCAAACACAGGAGAGTGTTCTAGATCTTTTCCCAGGCTGTGCTCAATGTTGTTCATGGTTCAGTTTTATGATCTTTCTTCTCAAGGTTTCTGCTTGTTTGTTGCAACTTTCACTCTCTGATGATTATTGATGTTGAGCCCTGCACATGAGGCTGACAGAACTTTTCTGCACATGAGGCTGACATGACTGCACATGAGGCTGACAGAACTTTTACTATGAAGTTCTTCCTATGAAGAAGTTTTATTCATAGGTTTTGTAATAACATCTCATCATAAAAAACTGACCTTCTATGCATTTATCTGTCTCTGAACAGAAATTCTATTCCCTTGACATATTGGCTGAGTTCACCAAGCACCAGGGTCCTGCACCCACAGGGTAAGAGTTCATCATGGTGCTTCCCCTGTTTTGCCTCCTTTTACCTTCCTGTAACTCACTGGTTGGTGGAGCACTACTGCACAGAGCAGAGCACACACCTTCAGGGACACCCAATCATGTGAGCCTGATCTGATAGTTGAGTCCTGGGGCTGACAAGGAGAAAGAAACAGGGTGCAGAGGAACTTGTCCAGGACTACAAAACCCCCCAGTGGCCCTCAGAGTCTGGCTGCTTCTGAGCAGTTCCCTCAGCAGGTGGAGGCAGCAGGAGGAGCAGCTGGGGCAGCCCAGCCTCACACTTCTGCTCCCTGGGAGGTTTCTGTCATGGCCTGTGTCACTGTGGGAGGGGAACTGCTACTCTGATGACAGTGATAATTGGCAACATCTTTAGGTTCCAGGATGCAGATGGTGAGAGAATACTCTGTCCCAGACCCACTGCCACTGAACCTCGAAAGGACTCCACATTACAAAAGGTTGGTATAACAGATCAAGAGATTAGGAGCTTGCCTTTGTTTCTGCTGGTACCATTTTAAGTAATTGCCAGTGCCCTGACTGGCCTGACAACTAATGATGACTGTTTCTCCTTGAGATTTAGAAAGGGAGGTTGGAGACTGGGACATTGTGATGCCACATTTGGCACCAAAAATTGAACACATAAGAAGAAATATGCACACAGTTAATAATGTCATAAGAGGATTTCCCTGAACACCAGGCAGCACTGATGAAATTGGTTTGCACAAATCCCCAGTGCTTTCCCTCCTTACCTGGGAGGCAGAGCAGCAGGAGCCCCAGGAGCTGATCAGGGGCCCTCATGGCCACCCTGTGTCCTGACTGGGACTGACTCCTGCACAGGGTGTGAGCAGCCTCTGAAGAAGTCCTCAGGGCAGTGGGCTGAGCTGTGGGCACTTGCAAATCAGCAGGGTTGGGCAGGCTGCACACAGCTGCAGGGAGGCTCCTCTCAGTCCTTGCCAAGTGTCCACAGGTGTCTCAGCATAGGTCATGGCAACACAGATTTGCCTAGAGAAAATGTGTTTTCTGAGATGAACAGGAGAGAATCATCCTTCCTTCCTGTGAGCAGAGTGACCTCTTGGTCTCATCAAGGTTCAGGACACATTTCTCCTGCTCACTCTCCAACCAAAATGAGGTTCATGAGCACTGTCACAGCCACACACCCTGCAGGAGGAGTAACAGACCTCTTCCTTTTTATACCTGAGCACAATATTTATTCCAGAGAGGCTTCCCTTACACCTGGCTCCTTGAAGACCTGGGCATGAATAAATATCAGTGTTTACAGCCAGAAATGCAAAGAGGAGTAAGAGGAATAAACAGAAAGGAATACAACACATCAAGCACAGGCACCATGGTTGGTAAGAAAGGGAAGGACGTTGACCATGTGCCTGTGCTGTGCCTTCATCCCAGCTGAGCTCTGGTCCTGCTCTACTCTGAAGGCACCAACACTTCCTCTGACATTGGTTGCTAAGGTCAGGAGTTGGCCCTTCCAGGCCTGAAAGGTCAGCTCCCTCCCTGTCTGCAGGCTGAGTCATTCATCAGGCCATGTGTTCCCTGAGAGCCTCCCATTATTACGTGTGCCCCTCCCCCAGCTCCACCTGAGCTTTGGCTTCAGAAGCAAAAGTTCTCCTGGACCAGCTGCTCTTCTGCCCTGAGTCTACAGTGTTTCCTAACCTGTCTTTATTCCATCACCAAATCTCACCCAGGTCCTAAGAGAACACTGTCCCAGAGGCTGGAGCAAGGCTGGGGGCACATGCTTGGTGAGGAGAAAGGTGTGTCAGAGGACTGGGCTCGAACATACTCCAGACTACTGAAGCAAAGAGGACACCTGGGTGGTGGAGGGGACACTGGAGCAAGGTGAGGAGAAGTCCTCTCATGCAGATGGTGTTAGTGCAGGCCCCTGTGCAGGTCAAATGTGGAGCACAGTGAGGAAGACACACGGTAGTGTGGCCCCAGTGGGCAGGTGGGGGACGTAGGCAGTGAGAGGAGGGCTTCTGTTACAGTTTACAAATGAAGGATCCCACAAAGTCTCATGAAGTGAAGACCTCATTATGGTACTCATCAATTTGATGGGTGAATGACTTCAATGATTTTGGGGGGTAGAATGCAGTGGAAAGGAGGAAGTCACTGAGATTGTGACCTGGAGGGTGCTTCTTTACCCTAAGCCCTTCCTTGTACTTTCCTGGGTCCATGGCTGAGTAGCTTTCCTCCACTCAGCTCTTCCACCATGATACTTCTGCCTTGGAACCAGCTTATCATGGACTAAAACCTTGATCCAGAGTAACTCTTCCCTCCTCTAAAATGTTTCCACCCAGGTTTTTTTCATAGTGACAAAAGGCAATTGACATAGCATCCGTACATGTGTTTAAAGTGGGTTGTGTCCTGGCAAGGGGTATCATAGCAGAATCAGTATACCTTCATGAGTGGGCATGAGGCTGTCTAATAGAGGGCAGACCAGGGTCAAGAGGTTGCTTTCAGTCAGAGGAATGTTGGTGCAAAACAATGAACCAGAGTCAATCAGAGCCATGATTCTCACTGTAGGTGGAAAGGATCCCAAACAAAAAGGGACATAGCTAGAACAAACATGATTTTGACTAGAATCAGAAATATCAGAATAGCTTTAGAATTCTATATAGGAATAGATAGGAGTGTGCCTACAGATAGATCAGGAGATGTTAGATGTTGATGTCAATAGATGGGTTGATTTAGAAAGTTATCTATACATTCTCATTAATCCAGGCACAATAGCCCATACTCCAAACACACACTCACAGTGCCCAGATTTATTTGCCACTAAAGGAAACTTAGGATAAGAAACCCCTGTACCACCTTGAGTTGGGAACACAAGAAGTCCTCCAAAAATGATGAGACTCTGGCAAAAGTAAAGAGAAACTACCAGGATGGAGCCTCTCACTGGCCAGGTCTGAATAATCTTGAGAATCAAAATTTGTAATCATGACAAGCTAACCCATTAAACAAATGATGATCCATGAGTTCAGACTCCTACTAAAACTTTGAAGAGGAATGGGATATCTATAAATGATTAAGGAACTTTATATTAATTTTATGTTAACTTCTTTTGAACTTTATTGTTGGAGATAGATCTTAGGGAGGACCTTGGGCATGCTAGGTAAGTGCTCTGCCACTTAGTCACACCCCAGCCTCATGCTCATTTCAAATAGCCAAAGAGGAACTACAGCAGAGAAGTCTGAAACATTCCTGTAACCCAGGAATAAATGTGAACATCTGCAGTTGTAAGACAGATTAAAATCAAGCACCACTCACTAGGGAGCCCTAACAGAAGAGCATCATTTCTAGATATTCCTGCCAGAGATGCTGTAGCTTACTTCAACCCTGAGTAGTAGACAAACATCCTAATTGACAGACATTTGAAAAAAAACAGCTTTGTGAGCCCTCCAAAAGTGTAAGATCATGAAATTCAGGAAAAGTTCAGCCAAAGAGTCTCCCAGGACAGGTTGCTGTAGGCTGTACAGTGCTCACAGGGGCTGTGTGGCTCCCAGAGCAGCTCTGAGGCAATGTCCTCATGGGAAGTTACAGCTTCCCATTGACAATCCTGAGCTGAGGGGCAGGTGGACAATGCTGCCTTCCTCTGACCCAAAATCATCTTGAGAACCTCTTTCAGGACTTGGTATTTATAATTTGATTTTCTTCATTTGGCTTGATTTGGGTTTGGTCAGCTCTTCTTTTATTAGTTTGTTGAGAAACTTGGCTATGGATTTTAAACTTTTCTTCTTTCTTTACTATTAAACACATTGAGAGTCCTAGGTTTACATTATTTGTTCCTTCAGGTGTTTATATTTTGCCTAGGAAGCAATTGAGAATCTGAGAAACACAAGGACCTGGGAAACTGGGTTAGAAACCACCTGGAGGTATATTTCTAATGCTCTTCACCTGAAGGAATGTCTATTCTTTATGGTTTTGTCACAGGGATCATTTTGGAGAAATAATTTTTTTAAAATATCAAAAAGATAAGAAATCTTGCCTCCTGAAAATATCTACTAGCTGGTGTTCCCACTCACTACCCTGAGATATGGGCACAGTGGACAGAACATGAGGTTTGCTTTTGGTTCATGAAATATTGGAGAGATGAAGGGATTATTATGCAGATACAATTAACATGCCAAGGCAGTTCATTTTAATTCAGACAAAAGGAGATTATTCTGGATGGGCCTGATTGAGTCACATCAGAGCCCATGAAAGGGAGTCAGCCTCTCACTCATGTGGAAAGATTCTTTATCCTGGACTCATTACTGAGCTGCCCATATGGTAGAACATTTGGTGACCTGCAGGGTCCTACAATAGCCTCTGACCAACAGCCACCAATAACCCAGCATCCTCAACCATGCAATCCCCAAGAACCTAATTCTGCCAATAACCTTAGTGTCCTTGGAAGCAGATTCTTCAAGTCTCCAGATGAGGATGCAGCTGTGAAAAGACCTTGATTGCAGCCAATGAAAATCTGAGGATAGGACCCACTCTAGGTCGGCCCAACTTCTCTCCCACAGAAATTGTGAGATCACAAGGGAGTGTGTTAATTTGTTATGAATCAATAGAAAATTAGTACAATGCCAGGCATGGTGGTTCATGTGTGCAATCCAGTTTACAACACAGATTGAGGCAGGATTCGATAAGGATTGAGGCCAACCTCAACAACTGAGTGAGATCAAGTCTCAAGTTAAACAAATATATAAATAAGTAAGTAAGTAAATAAATAAATAAATAAATAAAAAGTGCTGCAACAGAGCTCAGGGGTAAAGAACCCTGAGTTTAATCCACTGTACAGATGGAAAGAAAGAAAGAAAGGTAGGGATGGAGGGAGGAAGGGAGGGAGAAAAAGAGGGATGGAGGGAGAAAAGGAGGGAGGGAAGGAGAAGAATGAGGAAGGGAGGGAAAAAAGGAGGGTGGAAGGGAGTAAGGAAGGAAGAAAGGAAGGAAGGAAGAAAGGAAGGAAGGGAGGGAGGGAGGGAGGGAGGGAGGGAGGGAGGAAGGGAGGAAGGAAGGAAGGGAAAGGGAAACGGGTGTAGCTGATGGCTGTGGTCAACAACTGTGTCAGCCATAGCTGAGGGAAAACCCATGCCTGGCTCTGTCAGCTGCAGCACCCTGGCCTGGCATGTGGAGGACAAGCACAGAGGTGTCCAGGCTCCATCTGACAAAACAAGATGATCATGAACACTGCAGGAGGTGCAGGACATGGGCCTTGGGCAGGACTCTGGCACACAGGCAGGGGGATGGCATAGGAAAGTTCTAGAGGTCCCCTTTTTTCTTGCTAATGCTGCTCTTTGTGAAATTGCTGTTCAAACCTAATTACAAAATTCACACAGATGGCTTAGCTTGCAATCATTAATAGAGGACAATCATCAAAATGGCTGCTAGTACTTGATCTCAGTCTTGTGCTTCTTCCTTATTGCTCCAGGAACCAGCAGGGATACAATGAGGTGCACACTCTACTCTCCCTGCCCCTCACCCTGCAGAGCCCACCCCGATCTGGGAACAATCAGAGATGGAGAGGTCATTCTTGGCTTGCAAGTTGGTGCCCTGGTGCCCTGCATGTGCACATGAATCAAATTGTGTCTTAACACTCAAGGTGGAGAGGACTTGAGCACCACCTCCTCCCATCACAACATCAGACACAACTCCCCAGGAATGGACCTGAATAGAGAGTGGACACAGGATGAGGAAAGGTCAGGAATATGACATCACCTCTGTGACAGAGTGACAGAGCTAAGGAACTAGAGAATGGCCTGTGGGAGAATGAGCACAGCTGAGGTCAGGAGAACATGTAGATTATGGGATGATCCTCACCAGGAGCCAAAGGCTTGAACTGCAGTGGTTACTTAGCTTTGGCCCAGGTCTTTGTTGTTTTACAATTTTGTAATAAATTACAGAATTGAAAAGAAAATGATGAGAACAGCTGATAGAAATGAGAAAGGGACAGGGGCCAGAGGAGGGGGCAGAGCAGGAACCACTTAGAGTGAACCTCACCAGAAAGGCACATCTGACTGCAGGTTCGGAGGAAGGGAGAAAGAGAGAGGGGGAAAAAGAGAGAGACACACACAAAGAGAGAGACAGAGAGAGAGAGAGAGAGAGAGAGAGAGAGAGACTGACAGACAGACAGACAGGTGTCAAGGGTTGTGAAACCCAAGGCAGGGTGAAGCAATACTTGAAGGAAACAAATGAAAGGTGATTACAGGTCAAGAAGGAGCCAGGAAAACAAGAAATCAAAATGTTAAGGTCCAGGTTGGAGGAGGCACAAGGAGAATCAGTCCTCAATATGTGAATGTCACTAGGTTTTTCTGTGAGAGTAAAGACTATATTGACTGAGTCATGTGACCTGTCCATGGAAACAGGATCATCTAACATGAAAACTCTGTACTGTCCCAAGGAGACTTGCCCAGCACTTGTGCTTGATGACTCCCACTAAATAAATAAACAACCCATACAGGCCCAGTTCTTGAATTTTCTCCTGGGCCCTGCACAACCCCCAAGGAATGATTAAAACATGTGACCTGTCAGGATAAAAGGCAGGAGAGCTCAGGGCTGTGGGAGGGGGAAGCAGACAGAGCAGGAAAGGCTCCCTGACCCTCAACCTGGGGGAGGCTTGATCTCAGGCTGAGGCTCTTGGGAGAAGCACTGTGGTGCTGCTATAGGAACAATTGGCCATATCCTCAGCCTGAGACTGCTGATGGAGAGTGAAATCTGTCCCTGACCCAATGTCCCTGAACCCCCAGGGGACACTAGTGCCCACATGGATGCCCAGGAGAGCAGCAGCCTGGAGCCTGTCCTGGCTTCTTTTGATACCAGGCCTTATAGTCCTTGTGGTTGTATAAGAGACTCTGGCTGAACTTACAGCTGATGGTGACCATGTCTCCTGTAGACACAGCCAGGGAGCCTGGAGACTGGGTCATCACCTTGTCCTCACAGGCACCTGCAGTCAGAAAAATGAGGAATGGACCATTAACTTTCTCTCTCTCTCTCTCTCTCTCTCTCTCTCTCTCTCTCTCTCTCTCTCTCTTTCTCTCTCTCTCTCTCTCTCTCTGTCTCTCTCTCTTTCTCTCTCTCTCTCTCTCTCTCTCTCTCTCTCTCTCTCTCTCTCTCTCACACACACACACACACACAAATTTTTCACATATGCATTGGATCATTTCATTTTATATTCACTTTCAATTAGTATTAAAATTCAGCACACAATTAGATCCATTTGGGAAGTAATCATTTTTTTCTCACTATATCTTAAAATTAGCTTACCAGCCCTATAAACCTATTAATCTGAAGATATCCAGCACTTAAAACTCTCATCAGAGGCCCAGAGCCACGGGAACATGCACACCAGTGTATGAGACAACAACCTGCTGACCCTGTCTGCCTTTGAGCTCAGGTCTCATTGCAAAGTCCTCATGTATAAACAGTGGGCAGCAGGGCTGAGTCTGCAGGAGCCTTGCGAATCCATTAGCAAATAAGAAAGCAAAAAACCTGTACTGCAGAGGTGGGGGGAGTATTTGTTATCATTCAAGACATAAAAATACCAGAAAGTATAGTTTAAGGAACAAAAAGCACAGAAGTCAACATAGAAGTTCAAAGAATCCAATCTACTCTATAATGGAAGGAGGGGCTTAGTTTAAATCAAAGTGATATTTATAGGTTTAATTGTACAGAAATGATATCTAAGTACATAAATTAAAATACATATTATACATGTATACATACATATATACATACATAATAGAGAAAGACAGAGAGATAGAGAGAATTCAGAAATGTTAGGAAATATATTAGGATGCATTGACTTTTAAGAAATGATAGGCTATATATACAGGCTGAAATACCAGATAGATATGTAGATAGATATAGATAGATAGATAGATAGATAGATAGATAGATAGATAGATGTTCAGCAATCATAGGAAATATATTTGAGTTGAGTTTTTCAGAAGTGACACCTAAAATCAAATATTATTGTATAATAACTTAAAAGCTAAAAACACACAACACAATATAGAAAAAAATGTGGAAATGAAGGGATAGAGGGAGGGAGGAACGAAGATTGAGGAAATGGTAAAAAAAAAAAAAGAAAGAGAGATAAAGGAAAGTAACAACCTTGGGACCAGTTTCCATAACCCATGACAAGGACAGGCCTGAGCCGAGGCCATCTTGACCCTGAGCTTGTGACAGCAATGCCCACAGCAGAGCTAAGGACCAGGCTCTGCAGCCACAGCCAGAAGGCAGCCCAGAACCCACCCCTGGGAGCCCTGCAGGGCCCCATTCAAGCCAGGGGTTGGACTCTCTGCTAGGGTCAGTGTGACCAGGACTCTGGACACCATGCTCCCAGGACTGCCAGGACTGCAGCAGGCTCTGAGTAAGCATGGAGGGGAGGGAGAAGCAGGATCCCTGGGAAGTGGGGCTGCCCCCACCCTGCCAAGGCTGCTATTCCTAGTTGCATGTTGGAGAGGGGAAGGGCCTCCAGCCTGCCTCAGTTAGAGCCTCACTGCCGAGTGGCCACATGGAGTCTAGGAGGAGGCTCAGCCACCCCAAGTCCTCTTGAATCCTAACACATGGTCCTGTAAGGCTCAAGACCACATATTCGGAGGTTCTGAACCCAAAATCAGAAGGATCACTTGAGTAGAATGAAAACAATAAACATGATGGAGAGGAGAGTCCTCCCAGATGTCAGATTTGGAGCTGTGAAAGCAATTTGAAAAAACAAATTATAAAATGACATGATGGGCCAGGACATGGAACTAAAAACATAAAACACATTAATAAACCAAATATTATTGACATCTGAGAACATTTCATATCCAAAGCAAACTGTTTAACATTTCATGAAATTTTAGCATGAAACCAGAAATATTATTAACAACCAAGTAAATTTTAATATTTTCATTTATTCAATGTGGTCAATAACCTTTACCCAAAAGAAATAATATGGTGACATCACTTTTTTTTCCTTTATAAAACATTAAAATCAAGGCTTATAATCAATCAGATTCACACATTACATGGGGGCTGGTGACTTAGCATAGTTGGTAGAGTACTGGCCTCACATGCACAAGGTGCTGGGTAAATAAAAGAAAAAAAGAGAGAGACAGAGAGAGAGAAAGGAGATTCACAGTCCATCAGCTTCTGCAACATGAGTGCCCCACAGTCCATGGAAGGAGGACATTCCCATATTCCCAAGGATAGAATTTGAAAGACAAGCAAATCTTCACGACCTACACACTTCCTACCAAGTTGTTCAGCCCTCTGGACCCTGTCAAACACAAAACATTTGCTTTCTTCCTCTCAAAGGAACTCCAACAATTTTCTTTCATTTTACTTACTTCTGCTCATTAAGAAACACAGAGAACTGCACCTCCAAAATCCAAAAGTACCACTATGCAAACCCACTTGCTCCTCACAGTGTTCTCAGGGAAGCTGTCACTCAGGACAGGAGGAGAGTCACAGGGGTTTATTGGTAGTAGAGAAATCATGACAGGGGCCTTGGCTGGTGATGGCCCACACACCAACTTCCCCATTGTGTGGAGGGAGTATCAGAACCCAGGCTGTCTGGAAAAGCAGCACAGCCTTGTTGACCAAAACAACACAGGCTCACTCTGTCCCAGTCAGGGAAGAAGGAGTCTGAAATCCATGTCCCAGTGCAGTGGGCACAGAACCCTCTCACCAGTGACCCACTGGAGCAAAGCCCAGGAGATCATCAGTGCAAATGCAATCACCCTGAAACGAGGAGAACCTGGACTCCCAGGAATTGCCCACCCACTGCCTCAGGTGGACATGTCACTTCTCCTATTGCCTTAACAGGGCTGCTGGATCTCCAGCTGACACAAGGGTTCCTTCTTCCTTCCCTTCACCTTCTGTTGACCCTTCTGCCCTTATTGCATTCACTAGGTCAGGAAAAGGTGCCATCTAACACTGTCCCTGACACTCTCCTGTTTCTCCAGGTAACAGCAGACACAGAGCTCTGCAGCTGGCTCAACTGTCGGAGGCGGCTGGAACATAATCCATTGACGGATCCTTGTGGGGTGGCACTTGTCACCTTCTCTCCTTAGCTCAGAGGGAGCCAGCCAGTTGGCATTCCTTACCTAGAGACCGACCTGGAGACAACCTTCCTAGCTTAGGGTCAGTACTGTCCTAGGGTGGCAGCCCTGGACACCATGACCCCCACAGAGCCAGGCTTCCATGATATGGCCTTCTACCCAAGCCACAGAGAGCCTGGGCTGCTCCTCTATTGTACTGGCTCCAACTATAGAAGACATCTGATGTCCCTGGCTCACAGGGAGGCCCCTCCCTACTATAACTCTCCTCACCCAGCACCCACCAGCGAATTTTTATGCTGCTCCCTGGAGAGGGCCTTCCTGCAAGACTGACATAAAAGCTCAGCTCTAACCTGGCCTTGACTCACCAGGACTCCTCAGCTCAGCTTCTCAAAATGAGGCTCCCTGCTCAGCTCCTGGGGCTACTGCTGCTCTGGATCCCTGGTGAGGACAGAGGGGATGGGGAAGGAGAAGTGGGAGGGAGATGAGCCCTGAGGCCCCCATTCTGCCCATGGGTTCTCTGTCCACATGAGAGAGGTACAAGTATTGGCCTCTAGGATGTGCCTGCACTGGTTAGGTCTGTGTGAGAGAGGAACATTCCAGAACGAGCAATGACCTGCCTGTGATGAAGACTGTCACATGAAAATAGGGGGATGCTATAGGTGAATTCCCTGGAGTAACTTATGGCTTAGAAAACTTGATTCCTTTCTTAAAAGCTGATATTTAGGCCACATGAATCAAAATCACAAATATTACTTCTATGGAAATATACAAAGAAATATGTCTCATAATACTTGACAATAATCATTCTTTTCTCTTTTTCCAGGAACCAGTGGGGATATTGTGATGATCCAGACTTCTGTCTCTGAGCCCATCATCCAGGGACAGCCAGCCTCCATCTCCTGCAGGTTCAGTCAGAGCCTCCTACACAGTAATGGAAACACCTATATGAGTTGGGTTGTGCATAAGCCAGGCCAGGCTCCACAGGCCTAATATATTGAGTTTCCAATAGGGAAACTAGGGTCCCAGACAGGTTCAGTGACAGTGGGTCAGGGACAGATTTCACACTGAGAATCACCAGGGTGGAGCCTGAGGATGCTGGGGTGTATTACTGCACACAACATACACAAGCTCCTCCCTCAGTAGTACAGCCCCTAACAAAAACCTCCCTTCCTAAGTGGCCCAGCTGACACATGAACTGCTGGTCCAGACAGCAGCTCAGCAGATTCTCTGACCTGTGAGAGAGATGTGCTGGGAACTCAGGGAACAGGTGCAGCTGAGGGCTGTGGACCATGACTGCCTGGATCACAGCTCAGGCAAAACCCACGAATGGCCTTGTCAGCTGCAGCAGGGTTGCCTGGCATGTGGAGGACAACACAGAGGTGTCCAGTCCCCTTCTGAATGAGCAGACAGAATGAGAGTGGACATTGCAGAGGAAGCAGGATCTGGGGCCTAGGCAGGACTCTGGCACAGGAAGAGTGATGGTGTAGGGAACTTATCAAGGTCTCCCCTGTGCTTGCAAATGCTATTCTTTGTGAAATTGGGGTTTAAACCTAATCGCAAACTTGCAAAATTGATATATCCTATGATGATTACATGACTTGAAAATTTTTCATTAAGCTGGCCCTCAACTTTGCATTTCTATTAGTATTTCAGGATGCAGCAGGGACACAGGGATTATACAGACTCCACTAACCCTACCTGTAACACCTCGACTGCCTGCCTTTATCTCTGGAAGGATCAAAGTCGAATAATACATTTCTAAGTCTGCTAGTTGGTCAAATGTGTGCCCTGGGTCCCTGCAAGTGCAGGGAAGTCGACATCATACCCACTCTGGGTCTCTACTGCCTTCATGAATCAAAAAGGTCCTAGCTATATGCCCCTCAGGTCATCTCACATGATCTCAGGCAGGCTGGGAGGGCATAGGTGATCTTCCAAAAGGGGATTCTGCCCTCCTAAAATGCCTGGGCATGACTTGAGGGAGAGTGTCACTCACCAGAGACTTTATGGCTAAGGTGAAATTGATGTTGACCCAAAGGAAGAGCAGGACTGGAAAGGTCAGCAGGAGATACAGTGGGAGTTCTGGTGCAAATCACTGGCCCACAGCAACCACAAGCACGCAGCATTCAGGAAGAGTCCCAGGGGAACAGGGGAGGTAATCTTTGCTTTCTGACCTTTCCCCTCCCTCAGCACAGCACATGTCCAGGGAGAATCCCAGGCTGGTGTTGAGGGGTCAGCTCCTGTCCCATCTGTTAAGGAAGCTCCATGCAACTGCCTGGGTCATCTGCACTCTTTTTGGCATCTCTTCCATTGATCTACCCTTGCCACATGAATTTGAAATGTGTTTCAAAAGAAATGTGAATGAACAATCCCTACAAGACTATAAATACATATATAATTAAGAAGTTCACATGAGGAAAAACAATAATTTAAATACTGAATAATGCAAAAAAGTTAAGAAAGCAGTAAAATGGGTCTTAATACAAAAGAGCAAATAGATACAATGAATGAAAGGATGCCAGATTTGGCCCCAGCTTTCCAAGTAATTTTATAATATTTTAAGTAAAATTTTAGAAAAATAAAAAGGATTGAAATAAAAACTGCATGTCGTTATAAAATACACACATGGTAAGAGTGTAAGCTGATTGAAAGAGGGAAGACCACAACACACATCATGCAAGGATGAGCTGAGGACACTGGCCAGGACCACAAACAGGAGACAAACTGGGACACCCCAGGACAGCAGAAGGGTCAGAGCATCAGGAATCTCTTACAGTACTGACCCTAGATGGACCCAGATGGACCCTGATGCTGGCAGCAGAGAGCAGAGCATTCCAGCCACAGGTGAGAGCCACCTCCAGCCAAGGCCAAGCCAACTAAAAACTCAACACCTCCTCTGGAGCCCACCAGGGAAGTGAGGCCAAGGGCCATCCACTGCCCAAGACTGGGGAGAAAGAGGGCAGATGCAGAGGATCACACTCACCAGAACAAACAGGCGCAGGAAGGAGCCACTAAGAAATAGGGACAGGGGCAGGAAACCTGAACTGTAATTGACAAGTGGCCAGAGGCTCAGCCTGGAAAATAGAATAGTTACAAACCCCACATCACACCATAATGGGGGAGCTTATATAAGTTCTATCTCTAGGAACTCAGAAAATCTCACAAAAAGAGCCCCATAATTTAGCAGAGGAAAAGAAAAGCACCAATTCTGAAATAGACCATAGCATTCTGAAAGGTCTGCCCTCAGGGAAAGGTGGTTAACTAAACCCAGCCTGAGAGGTCTATCAGAGCCTGCTGACCTGCATCAAGGAAAACATCCCACTCTGCTCACTGCAAGCCCTGCACGTGGGAGAAGACAGGCACCAACTTCAGCCACCCCAGCCAGACCCCTGAGCAAGGGAGGAAGCTGACAGCCTTCCTGAAGCTCAGAGCCCAAGCTGCACACTCAGAAATTAGCCCAGGGCTGGGGAGGAACTCAGAGGAGCACTGCCCAGACAAGGGAGCACTAAGCTCAATGCCAGCACACAGAACATGACAGAGACCAAGTCACAAGATCAGGAAGCATTTCCTCTTTTTACCACCAGAATCAGAGGCCTGATCCCAGCAGCCCCTCTGACCCAGTGGGTCACATTCTACTGTCAGAAAAACAATGTGAGGTACTGAAAGCCCAAGGAGGCCTGTGAGGAGACTGAGCAGCAACAGAACCAGAACCAGACCCAGAAGGAATGATGGACCATCACACAGAGGAGTTGAGACTCTGGGCAAAGCTCTATGAATGGGAAAAACTCTTCACTGGACATTGCCCTTCACTATGACCTGTCTCTGAGCTTCACCATAAAGATCCTGGAAACAGCTGCCCTTGGTCACCATGCTCAAAACTTGTACTTAGTTCTGTTTCAGGCTTCCCCATTCAAGGTGCTACGCGACAGTGTCACTGAAACTTCTGCTCAATATCACCTGAGACATCCACACTGCCCAGTCCAGTGTCCACAACAAACCTCATCCTACTAGACCCACTCAGGACACTTAGCACCTCAGAGCACCCTCCTCCTCCAGGCACTTTCTTCCTGAGCCTCAGGGCATCACTCTCTCCTGCTGCTCCCCCTCCCACTGCCCCTACCCAATCACCTTCGTGGTTCTCCCTCTCCACCTGTCCCAGAACTCAGGCCCTGGGCCTCTGCTTTTTCAGCCCTCCCTGCAGTAGTCATCAGAACTCAGTCCCCAGGGTAGACCTCACCGCTGAACCCCAGCCTCAAACACTCTGTGGGCTACTTGGCAACACACTGCCAGTCTAATGCACAATGTCCAGAGCCACAAGCCCTATGTTACTCTCAATGTCACTGTCCCCACTGTCTCCTCTGTCAGGACAAATATAAACTTCACCCTTCTGGCTTCTCAAAGCCAGAGTCATCTTGAGACTCCTTCCTTCACATACCTTGACCTAACCACAGCAGGTTGTTTACCTCCATCTCCAAAATACACCCCTCACTGCTCCCTCCAGCTGCAAACCACAGACCCAGAAAATACAAGCAAACAACATCCTGGGGAGATTCCCAAGGGAATGGGCGAGGTTTCTACTTCTTTCTGACCCAGTACCTCCCCCCACCTGCCCACAGCACATGTCCATGGAGAACCCCAGCCTGGCATTCAGCACTAAGCTCCTGTCTGGTCTATTAAGGGGGCTCCTTGCTTGGCCCAGGCTCACCTTGATTCTCTCCTTATGCTCCTCCATTGATGTTCACCTGCAACCCAGCTTTGAAATACTTTCTTAAGAAGTGTGAGTTATCAATGCCTACAAGATTATAAATAGGCGTATAACTAATGAGTTACCATTAGATACAACAATTATCAAGTAATTGATTAATATAAAAAATCAAGAAACAGAAAAATAAAACTGAAATCTCCAAACAATATTCACTTCCAAATACCATCAGCAATCCATCAGTACTAGTTAGTGATAAACAAAGGTAGTATTGGACAAAATTTTGCATTGATGGCCCAAAAGCCCTGTCTCTTGTATCAACATATAGCAGATATTCAAGGAGTAATTCAGTTTCTTCTGTGAAGGATTTTGCAGCTGTAATGAAATAGGGCCTTTAAGAGATGGAGAGAGTATCTTATTGCACTCCCTATTGTGGAAGCCCTTGAAATCTGGATTGAGTCAGAGGGAGGGAAATCTCATGCCAGGGAAAATTGGATGTGGGGAGATTCTCTAATGGGGTTCTTCGATGAGGAAGAGCCAGACTGCAAGTAATTAGGGCAGTTTCCAGGAGCTCTGTGCTGATGGCCACAGGGATTTTGGGACCTCACCTACAACTATGGAAATGTGACTCAGCCATAGGCCCTGGACCTGGAAGAAGACTCTGAACTTCAGCAAAGAGAGCTGCCCACTGACTGCCCCATTTCATTCTTGTCAGGCTGAGCTGAGGACCCAGCTGGATGACTGAGGGACAGGCCTGGGAAGGAACACACTGCTCAATAGGGGGGAATTCGTAGTTCAGCCACAGAAAACTAGTGGAAACACCAATGAACCACGTGTTAGAAGGAGAATCAGAAATCTAAATACCAGCAGCAGTGTTCCCATGTGGCTCATGGCTGAGGGACGCTCAGCACTCTGCGTAATCTGCACTGTGGATGGTTCTATGAACTTAGTTGTACTATTTATAAAAGCTGCTGTGCAGTTACTTTTGTGTACATGTGATGTGCATATTTATATTAGAGTAGATATGTATATAAGTAGGGATTCCTACATAGACATACATCAAGTATTACACATGTTTGTAAAGTGTTTTCAAATTTTTTCGACCACAACTTATTTTTCATCTAGGGAAACATCACAGGATGCTTATGTGTAAGTGTAGATTTTTTAATTTAATAAGAGCTTTATTACAACCAAACTGATTACACTATGAATTTATCTTTTCACACCCCATGAATATTTAGTATATAAATTTTAAATAAATTACTAATAATATTGACAGTCATGTCAGACAAGTCACTCCCAGAACATTAATTTCAAAACACTACTGAGAAGCAATGGCAGATGGTGGACCAGAGAAGGCTCTTCCCACTTGCTCTGCCTTTTGGAACTTGAATGACAGGGATACAGTTCACAGTGAGGTGGATTCTCAAAGACAGCCATTAAATATCACTAGTCAGTGAACCAGAGAAGTCCCAAGATAGAGAGCAGTGAACAGAGGATGGAAGCAAATCCACTGAGCCCAGCATGGACAGTGCTTTGGGTCACCACAAAGCCAGAGCAACACAGAAGAAAGAGCAACACACACACACACACACACACACACACACACACACACAGGGCACAAAAGTGAGTTCTGCGGTTGTCACTTTCTGAGTGAAGAACTGCAGTGCAGGTCCAGCTCCAGGTTTATGACCCTCTCGTTCCTAGGAGTGATCAAAAGGCCTTCACAGACACTTCCAGTCTGTCACAGCAGTCTTACCATGTGACCTAAAGCCACCTGGGGATTCACAATCACAAGATGGTCAGGAAATAGTAGACCCAGGGGGATTCAGCTCAGAGGTACAGGGGGGACTGTGGTCTGCTCCTCCTTGAATCCTGCAGCAAGAGAATGACCTCCTAAAATAATGGGAGGAATTGTCCCTGCAAGTGTGATCACACTGTGGGCAGGAGAGTGACATTCAAATAACTTTTGAGCTCTGTGTGTGACAATCCACTGAGAGGAATCAGGAAGGTGGACCATAGGGACATGATTCCATTAGGGATGGAAATGTGGAGACACATATTTTGGTGGTGGGCAGGTGACAGAAAACCTGCAGGCAACTTGTATCCAGAGTTGTCTCACAGCCCTCCCCAGAAACAGGACCCTGGGGAAAAACAAAAGCCCAGACACTCAGCTGAGCCTGATATCTCCTCAGTCCCAGGGGTGCAGTGACGTAAACACTGTGGAGCACTCACACCAAGCATGGCTCTAAAGTTCCATGTAGAACAGTCCCCAGCAGCCAGAACCACCCAAATGGATCTCTGCATTAAATAAACTCAGGAAAAGCAACAATCTAAGATGTCAGGAAAAAATCCCCACAGAAGGCACCTCCAGTTCTGTACAGGAGAACAGAGAGCCAGAGAGGCCTTTCAGCTGCTCCACTTCCAATCTCTTCAGCATGGGAAGGGAGAACATCAGAAAGGGAGGTTTGGTTTAATATGGCCCAGCCCTGGAAACCTCTACAAGGTGCACAGCCCAAGGAGAAGCTGACAGAAGGACAGTGTGGAGCAGATGTAATCACTCAACTCCAGCTACACCCCTGGAAACAGTGAACACATTCATTTAGAATCGAACTTTTTTAAATTGTCTTTTTAAATTATGTATGTTTTAAAGGTCATTGTGGCTACATTTGCTGATTGGTCCATCTATGTACATGTATAATATTGTTGTA
Source organism: Ictidomys tridecemlineatus (assembly GCF_052094955.1). Lineage (NCBI taxonomy): Eukaryota > Metazoa > Chordata > Mammalia > Rodentia > Sciuridae > Ictidomys > Ictidomys tridecemlineatus. The sequence goes on along the minus strand of NC_135488.1, from coordinate 3,274,854 downwards.
GGGATGGACAAGGCTGGACATTGAGGAATAGCAGGAAGCAGGTTTATTGGCTGCGGGGTTCAGAGGTGGCTCTCGCCTAAGGTTTCTTTCTCTGAACCCTGAGTGCTTAGGGGGAGGGTAGAAGTCCCCATTGAAGTAGTGTTTTTTTTTCTTTTTCCTACTCTCCTGGACAATTAACCCAGACCTGGACAAAACTAAATCAAGGACACTGTTGAGAAAGGCAGTGCCCAGGAAGGGGAGAGGTGTTCTCCCCTCTCCTTCCCTCTCATTTTCAAGGACCCCCTGTTCTCCGAATTGCAAAGCCCCTGTGAAACCTGGTCGCTGTTTCTTATCACACTTTGCTTTGGAAACGTGTCTCCTGCCTGAAAACTATTTTCAGAATTTTTTCCTGATGATCTAAGAGCAGTCATGGTCAGGGTCTCTGGAGGAGCTCAGTTAAGATTTTCTGTGGAGAGGGGGTTGCCACTTCAATATGTTTCCCAAGTTTTGTCCGAATTGTGTAATTTCTGTCCCTTCCATTACCCCTTTACTCTTTCTTTGTGGTTTTCTTGGTAATGTCTGTTTTGTGGTTTGTTTGGGGGTTTTGTTTGGTTCTGTTCTTTTTCTTTTTGTGTTTTCTTTCTTTTTTATGTTTTATAGTTGTTTTGTGATCCTGGTTCTTGGGGTCCTTCGGCTCTACTTGTTGGCTGATGCAGAGCCTTCACTATCTGCACCATTTCCTCTAAGAGCAAAGCATCCTGTTCCCCATCTGCTTCACTGCCCCCATTTTCAGGGCCTCCCCACAGCCTTGCCTCCACCTCCTCTCCTCTCACCTTGAGCAGCCCAACCTTCTTTTACCCTTCCTCACCCAACTCACGATGAGTGTGTTTCTAGCACCCATTTGCCCCAGGAGTCTACCCCTCTGGGGAATGGAGGAAGGTGGATCAGGAGAAGACACATGCTCAGATCAGCTCCTAAGAAGTGAATCACCTAGAGGTGGAAGGTTTTGTCCTGGGGCCCTGCAGAGGGCATTATGCAGACTCCAGGTTTCTAGTGCTTCCATGATTCTTCAAGGTCCAGCCTAGACACCACCAGGTCATTTCACATGGTCCCAATCAGACCAGCAGGGCACACATGAGCTTCCAAAAGGAAGCTCTTCCCTCCTCAGATGCTTGGGCATTATTTGAGGTAGATGATCACACAGGAGAGCCCTTATGGTCAAGGTGAAGCTAATGTTGACCAAAAGGCAGAGCTGGGCTGCAAAGGTCAGCAGGAGATGCAGTGGGAGCACAGGTGCCATCCACTGGCCCACAAAACCCACAAGCAGGCAGCATTCTGGGGAGAGTCCCAAGGGAATGGGGGAATGTTTCTCTGCTTTTTGACCCAGCCCCTTTCCCCTCCCTGTCCACAGCACATGTCCAGGGAGAATCCCAGTCTGGTGTCCAGTGCTCAGCTCCTGTCCCATCGATTAAGGAGGCTTCATGCCAATGCAAAAGTCCACTGGACTCTGTTCTTCTATAGAATCCACTGCATAGAACAAGAATCATTTCTGGGAACTATCAAATTTGTAAAATTTCTCTGAAAAATATAATAAGAGTTGAGCAGCAACTGACCTACAATGGCTTGTCCTTCTCTAGAACTTCTCCTCTTCACACCATCTACATCTCCCTGGGGTCACTATTATTATAAATCTGATTTTACTTTGGTTCTCTGTTGAAGATGATGCAATGCCTGATTTAGGACCTACTCCTTTATAATTGAAAGTAGAAGTTTCTTTTAGTTTTAACTATAATATAATGTGGGGATGTAAGCTTTGGAATCAAAAAACATAAATAAAACGCAGATCAATGAATATCATACCATGATCCCACCACGTTGAAAATTATTGAAAACTAAAAAGTGACAGCAACCATTTTTAGGTCATAATATTAAATAATTAATGCAATTTCTATAAAATAATATTCATTGTAAGTGTATAGAATACTCTTTTTTAATATATTTCATTTACAAATCCTCTATTACGTTTTTTGTTCCAATAACAGGGCATATCAGCATGGTATTATGCTGTGGGAACATATGTGAAGGTTTGCATTTTGTTTCTAACACCCATTTGCTTCTGTGTAAAGAGAAAAAAAGGTATTTCAGGTGAAGTTGAGTACAGCATAATATGGCTCATAATGAATGCTACTGAAATCCCAATGTACCTTTTTTTTACATATTTAATTTCATATGAGGATGTTTATTTATGTGAAAGAAAAAGAAAACACAATTGTTTAAATTTAAAATAAAAATTTCTCAGTAAGTAGTTTTAAAAATATTTGCCATCCCAGAAGGTGAAGGAAAAGAAATCGTGGTGGAGGAAACCTTTGATTAAAACCAGGCAGTTAGATGTTCCTGCTCTATGGAAGAAATGCTAAAGACTCTGCTCTCAAAGGAACCAGTCCCTAAATAGATATGTTGGGTTGGGGGGGTTAAAAGATGAACTCAGAAATGCATCAATTAGGGGATGAATGTGAGTTCATATTGGCTGCATGTCAGCCAGACAGGACTTTGTGCAGACGAAGATCCACATACACCAGGGGAGGTTGGAAATAGTGCAGGTAAAAGGAGCAAAAAAAAATGTAATTAAAAGATTACACTGTTTCATAATGTGAAAAATTCATTTCTATGGCTCAGGGGATGGAAACTAGAATTAGTGCCCACAAGGCATCTGCTCCCCCACTGACTAACATCCCTACAACATTCCCAAGACAAGCCCTGAGCCAGGCCCACCTAGGGAAGTCACTGTGGGATTTCTCATTCCCAGGAAGAGCAGGGAGAGTAAAATGCTCATAGCTTAGCTGCTGGGTTGTGCACTATGCACGCAGTGCATGCACAGAAACAATAAGAAGTTGCATAAAGTATTGGCAGGACTTTATCTTCTATTGGCTGCATGAATAAATAGCATGCCACAGTGTGGATATGCATACTGAAGTACCATGCATAATACTAACACATATAACAGGAGGGCAGTGGATTCTAGAATTGAACAGTTCCTGACCTGTCCATGAAGTCTAAGGGTGATCCTGGATAGGAGTTACTTATGGAGAAATAAAGAGTTGTTCTTTTGCTTTCTCTTTCAAACTTTATCTTGTTAAAGAGTAATTTAGAAAGAAATCAGTTTTTTCTAACAACTAAAAATAACCTTCAATAAGCCACTCACTTTCCAGGCCTCCTCTCCCACAGCTGTACCTAGAGGCTTCGACATGCTGCAGATACAAGAGGATGGAGCGTCCTAAGCCTGGGTGCCTTCATGGATATTGTGGAGCAGCCCCTGCCTGGCCCAGGAGCACACAGCCTGAGCAAGATTCTGTGGTGCCAGGTGTGACATGTGGGAACTGGGGACATCGACATTCCCTGAGTGATATGAAGGCACCACAGAAAACCTGCATGACAACAGTAAGAGGCCATGATGTCCTTCTCATTTTCTATAATGTTGCTGTCTTATGACTTAAAATAAAAAATAAAATTTATACTTGTAAAATAGATCAGCATTTCCAGGGCTGAGGCTATGGTGTGCTCATTTGCAGGTTCATGTCGCCCTCTGGTGGGCAGGAAGTGGAACATTCCAGCATAGAATTAAATAAGAAGAACCTGGAGGTGAGCCAGCTGTGTCCACAGGTTCCTGTGCCCTCTGCTCTCCACACTGATGTTCTGTAGCTCCATGAAGACAGCTCAGCCACATGTCCACCTCATGACACAGACTCACACTCAGAGAGAATCTCAGAAACCAGCTGTCACTCCTAGAAACCAGGGAAGAACCCAGACCAGAAAAGTCTATCCAGGTCACTCACTGAGTTCAGGCACAGCTGAGGCCAAAACCAGATGTCAAGGGAAAATCTTGGGTCCAAGTTCCTTCTCCAGTCTGGAGCCCAGAAAAACAGCAGGGTAAAAGGTGTCCAACATAAACTTCTGTAAATACTCTGAATTTATTTCATGAGATGCCTAAGATGGGGCTTCCTCTTTTTCCATATAACAACAGTATAAAGTAAATAAATACCTTCCTGTCCCACTCTTGCTTATTAGAGTAGTTTAAAGCTTAGCTTGTAAGCTTTGTCTTTTTCTCATAGCAAATAAAGAAAAATATATGCCTGTTATCCTGTACCTGTGTGTGAACTTACACATAACATTTCTTCCATGAGACTTCCAAGAGGCCACTCCAGAGAGATGCTCCATGAGGTGAGGTCGCTTCATGGTACCCAGGTTCACACCACCTAGTGAGCTACAGCTTTGCCCACCCAAACATGAGAAGAGACACAAAGAAAACTCCCCCTAATGGCAGGACCAGCACCAGGACCAGACTACAGAAGTATCCTGAGTCCACCAATGCCCAGTGTTGCTGCACTCTCCAGCTCACCAGCATGCTTGAAGCATGTTCCAGAAATCTTGTCATGCAGGGTCAGAGAGCTCCCTGACTAGCTGCAGGTTCTGAAGGGGATCTTGAAAGATGAGTGTTCACTACTGTCATCAGCTGGCCACTCCTTCAAACTGCATGTTTTCCTAAATGTCGCACATTTTCCAGGAAGTTTACCCTCCTCTTTCTTAGGACTATGATTCTCAGCCAAGCTGCAGTATCTCAGGGTGTTGAGTTATGAAAGAGCCCGACTCCTCGCCTATCCTTTGTCTTCATACTACATGCAGGAAGCAGGCTCACATAGAACATGTGTGTGCCAGGGCCGGGGCTTTGTTCATCCAACAGGATTCCTAGGACTCTGGCCTCTGGAAGACACACTTCTGTCAGCCCATGGATCTGTGCACTGCAGCAGTGCTTTCTGCTGCTGAGATGGTCTTTAACTACAGGCTTACTACTCTTCCCTCACCTCCCATCTCCTGGTGACAGAGAAAAGATATTTCACAAATGGAAGTATCCTTCAAAACCAAAATGCCACAATCCAAAACTATATTGATATGTCTTTGTGCACAATATAGATCTTGAGTTTCTTTAAAGTCTTTCTTTTTTAAATATTGAAATGATTTTAGATTCGTTTTAGATATTTCAGTATTGCATTAATATACAATTCATGCCAATACCAACATTGGGACTTCCTAAAAATTGGTCTCCAAGGCAAATGCCTCCCTGGCATCAGCATAATCTGGAGCATGTGTTAGGAGGCCAAAAGCACAGCTCAGTTCTAAACACCAGAGACCCCAGTCTTCATTGAAGAGGAGTGTAGCCTGGAAACAGCACCCTCTACATGGAAGATGAAGGGAATATGTCTCCCCCAAGGAAAAGACTGATGGTTCAAGCCCTCCAATCAGACTCCTCAGGAGAGAGCTCCAGGACTCTGAATAGAACCAGAGCCACAGGGAACAGAGGAAAAGGTCAATAGCACTGTGTTCTGCAAGAGGAGGCTGAGGTCCTGAGAGGAGAAAGAACTCAGCATACTGCATGGTCAGACAGGAGGTGGAGGCAGAAGGCTCCAGGGACAGAGGCCTGCTGAGGAACACCACCAGGCAACAGCAGGGGGCAGGCTGAACACTGCAGCCACCTGCAGAGCTCACCAACATCCCAGTTCTCAGGCTGTGGTTTGTGTTCAGTCCTATTTAGCATGTGGGAAACTCAGGGTTTGATCCCCAGAACTTCAAAGATATTAATAGTAATAATAATAAAGTGCCTTTTCCAACCTCATAGACCAGGCTCTTCTGACTCTGGGAGCTCAGATCCAGGCAACAGGAGTTGACAGAGTGCTCCATGAGGTTCCAACCCAGAGGTCAAGTGTGAGAACCACAGCTGTTGGAGGAGGACAGAAAGCTCCTAAGCTCACTGAGAAACCTATAGAGAGATTAGGTTACATAGGTGACATGTTTGGTGTTTTGTTATTTATTTTGACCTTGATAAGGTTCTGGCCAAGTTGCACAGGTTGGCTTCTCACTTGTGATCCTTTGGCCTCAGCACCCTGAGTCAGTGGGGATCCAGGTGCATGACCAAGCTCAGCTGCTTTGTTATTTTAAGATGATGCTGGTTACTGTGTGAAGGACAATATTATGAAAAACTAGTGACCATCAACCACATATTCATTTGCTTCCCATGAAAACAGTACAAACCAGTGATTACTAAGAACTGTAGAATGTCCCCAGGCCATAAGCTACCTAATTCATATATGCTATGTGGATTTCTCTTCAGGCAAGTGAGATGTTATTACTTTCTCACTGCAGATAAGAAACTGAGGTGTGGGGAAAATGAAGGACCTAATTCAATGTCACACACAACCCTTGACATGCAGAATCGAGTTTCTAATCATCTCTGGGAGGAAGGAGGTTGACTTGAATGTGCCATGCCTCTTCCAGTTGGGAACAATCCTGCCAGCCAGAGGAGGTTACAGCCAGCTGCCAGGAAGGGCAGAGGTCTGGGTTCCAAACATGAGCATTTGACATCAGGATGGATCCACTGGGAAATGAGAAAGCACTAAAGTGTATGAGTCTGCAGGTGTAAGTTGAGAATCCATAGGTGAATTGACCAAGGCTGATGCCTGGTTGGGGAGCCTGGAAGGCCACTCAATGACCTGTCCCCATGTTCCCAGGCTGCACACCAGCCTTGCACAGGCCTGGGAGAGCGAAGGGTTGGTCCTGTGGAAGTAAGACACAGAGTCAATGTGTAGAGGCAGACAGGGCCTGAGGCTGGGAGGCCATGGAGCTCTGCCAGGGAGCCTGAGGCCACTGCTGAGGGCAGGAGAGAAGCAGGCCATGTGTTCCTGAGTGCTTAATGCCTGGTGCAGCTGACACACAGGAAGAATGGGGAAGCCATTATCATTCCTGTGCCAACTGCAGGTTACCTCTTGATCCTCTGCTTACCTGGAATCACCTGATCTTATTAAAACTGATTCCTCCAAACAGCACCTGCTTCTGAATATCCAGCAGGGATCCAGTCATTATGAGAAGTGAAAAAAATGATAGTACGTGGACAGGATTCCAAGTTGTTGTCCCCAAATCCCAGGCCTTATACCATCCCATTCCCCAAGTACTCAAATAGGAATTTCAAATGAAAAATTTTGGAGACATATTCAAAAAGTTGAATTTAAGAGACAGAGAGAGTACACACTAGATCTGTTTTCATCATTGAAGCCCACCATCTGCACATGGAGGCAGAAGAAGGAGAATCTTAGGCCATGAAGACTGGATTTGAGGAGATGCTCTAATGCTGCTCTTTGAGGTGTCAATTAGTGCAGTGTCCCTGTGCTGATGGCCACAGGGAAATTGGGATCTCACCCTACAACTGTAGAAAGATGACTCTTCCAGGCCACAGGCACTGGACCTGGATGAAGACCTTGAACTTCAGCTAGGAGAACTGCCTACTGACTGCTCCATTTTGGCTGAGCTGAGGACCCAGCCTGGATTTCTAAGGGACAGGCCTGGGAAGGAACACATTGCTCAATAGGTGGTAATGTGTTGCTCAGCGACAGAAAACTAGGAGAGACATCACACTGCCATATCTCATAAGGAGGATCAGAAAACTAAACACAAGAAGCAGTTGTCCCACAAAGCTCATGGCTGAGAGGACCCTCAGCTCTCTGATCCTCTGCAGTGTGGTCAGGTTCTGCCTTCTTCTGCACAGAGATCCTCCTGATTTGTCCACACAATCCAGGCTGAACTCGGGGCCTTAAAGAAGAAGGAAATGGTGGCATTTCAGGTAAATGGATGGAAGTGGATAACGTGATGAAAAGTGAAAGAGCCAGACTCTGGAAGATGAGGGTCCCATGTCACCTCCTGTGCAATAGCTAGAGCGAAGGAAGGGCAGGACAGCCACAGAGGTTCACTTAAACTAAGAAACACATGGCAGGGTCCTCGGCTGCTGGTGGCCCAAGGTCCAAATAGTGGAGAGGGTGTGTCGGAGGTCCTGGGCTGGGGAGAAAAGCAGAACAGCCATGTTGGCCAATACAACACAAGCGCAATCTGACACACCTGTGGACGAGGAGGCCTGAAGTCAATGTCTTGGGGAGAGAGTTCTTTTCCCTAAAAGAACTCTCTCCCCAAGACACCTTGGGGCCAGTCCCAGGAGAACAGTAGTGCACATGGAAACCCCTGAACATGGCAAGAGTGCCTGAGTGCAGTTCTGACCAAGGGAATCTACTTTAAAACCCAGGGTGTTGGCACCTGCTCCCTAGTGTCCATGACAAGGAGGAGCACATGGAGAGGGATGTCTCTATCATCTATGAGAAGAAACTAATGCAGAATACTCCTAGTCCACACTGTACAGGGGGTTCAGGGCTCCATCTCCTGGGAAATGTTTGGTGGCTCTGAGTGTCAAATGCATGGAAATGACTAGGAAAGGATGGCCACCAGTTATAGACCTCACCCCAGGAGCTTCACATTGACTACCTCAGGGGACATGCTCCTTGTTCTCTTTCCTTGAGCAGGGCCACTTGATCTTCAGCTGAAACACGACTTCCCTTCCCACTAGTTTCTTGTCACACTACTGATCTTATTTTAATCACTGGGCCAGGAAAAGGTGACATTTACCTTGTCCCTGATACTCTTGTGTTTCTGCAGATAACATCAGACACCAGAAGCCCTTGAACCTCTTCAACTGCATGCTGTGGCTGTAAGAAATTTCAATCATCAACAATTGAGAGGTGGCACTTGTCACCTTCTTTTCTCAGCTGAGAGGAAGACAGCAGGATGGTCATTTCCTCACAGAGGCTGAAATGCAGGCCTCCTCCCAATCTGTGCATCTGTACTGTCTTAGGAGGGCAGGCCCTGGGCACCATGATCCCTCACAGAGTGAGGATTCCATTGTGTGGCCTCCTGCCCACATCATCAGAACCCAGAGCTATTTCTCTGCTCTATTTTATCCAACTATAGAAGACATCTGATGTCCCTGGGGTCACAAGGAGGCCCCTCCCTCCCTCCCTCTCCCCACCCAGCACCCACCAGGGCATTTGCATGCTGCTTCCTGGGAAGGACCTTCCTGCAAGGCTGACATAAAAGCTCAGCTCTAACCTGCCCTTGACTCACCAGGACTCCTCAGCTCAGCTTCTCAAAATGAGGCTCCCTGCTCAGCTCCTAGGGCTGCTGCTGCTCTGGATCCCTGGTAAGAACAGAGGGGATGGGGAGAAGGAGAAGGCAGAGTGGAGTGAGCTATGAGCCCCTATTATGTCCATGTGTGCTGTGTCCATATGAAGGATGTGCAGGTCTCTCCTGCAGGATGAGGCCACTGAGATCAATCAATGTGAGAGAGTATTCCAGAAGGAGCAAGGGACTGGCTCTGATGAAAGTTTTCTCATAATACAAGGAAGATATTTAAGGGAATTCTAGAGAGGCTCTTAGAGCTTACTCCATTTGAGTTCTTTATGTATATGAATACTTTTAGTGCATAAATCAAAAATAAAAATTAATTTCACTGATATATACAAAAAAATGGGAAGTTTTCTTCAGGTTTCTACATAACTTTGCATTACTCTGTGATTTTTCCAGGAACCAGTGGGGATATTGTGATGACCCAGACTCCTCTCTCCGAGCCTGTCACCCCTGGACAGTCAGTCTCCCTCTCCTGCAAGTCCAGTCAGAGCCTACTATACAGTGATGGAAAAACATATTTGAGTTGGGTTGTGCACAAGCCAGGCCAGGCTCCTCAGGGCCTAATATATTTGGCTTCCAACCGGTTCTCTGGGGTCCCAGAGAGGTTTAGTGGCAGTGGGTCAGGGACAGATTTTGCACTGAGAATCAGCAGGGTGGAGCCTGAGGATACTGGAATATATTACTGTGTGCAAAGTCTACAGACTCCTCCCACAGTGGTGCAGCCCCAAACAAAAACCTCACTGCCTGGGTGGCCCAGCTGCCACATGAGCTGCTAGTCTGGGCAGCAGCTCAGCAGATTCTCTGCCCTGTGAGAGGAAGAAGCTGGGAACTCAGGGAACAGGTGCAACTGAGGGCTGTGGACCATAACTGCCTGGGCCACAGCTCACCACACCCATGAATGGCCCTGTCAGCTGCAGCAGCCTGGCCTGACATGTGGAGGACAACCACAGAGGTGTCCAGGGACCTTCTGAATGAGCAGACAGGATGAGTGTGGACACTGCAGAGGGAGCAGGACCTGCCCTTGGCAGCACTATGGCAAAGAATCAGAAGTTTTTAAATGGAGTGGCAATTCATCTTTTGCCCAGAAATCTTTTTGTGCAATTTTGTAATAAACTATGAAAATAAAAATAAATTAATAAAATATATGAGAAGAGCTGACAGAAATTAGAGAAGATGACCACAAGAGGAGGGAGAGCAGGGGACCACTTAGAGTGAACTCCCCCAAAAAGGCTCCTCAGAAGGCAGGGTCTGATGAAGGACAAAGGGGAGTTGGGGAGAGACAGAGGAAGAGAGAGTGACTTCTGTTTGAGGGAGGTTAAACTGTTGAGTGAAGTTTCTAATACTGGAAGGATTCAAGTGGAAAGAGAATACTTGTCCTGGAGGACACTATGAGGGCAAAGAATAAAAATTGATATTTTATATGTTTGTGAAGGCACAGGGAATTACTAATTGTCAGAGTGTGGAAGTCACCAGATTCTCCTTTGAGGATGAAGACTGATGGTTGGCTCAGTCATGTGATTTGTCCATGGAATCATGCAGATCCCTGTCACCTGCAAACTATTCTATTGTCTCCAAGAGACTTGCCCATGCTTGTGCTTGGTGACTCCCACTAGATGAACAAATAAATAAATACCAAAAATGGCCCCATTCCTTATCTTCTCCTGGGACCTGCAAAACCTCCAAGGAATCAATCAATAAGTGTGACCTGTCAGGAGAGAGGAGAGAGGAAAGCTGAGGGATGTGGAGGGGGAAGCAACTAGGGCAGCAAAGACTAGCTGACCCTCATCCTGGTGGAGGTTTGGTCTGAAGCTGAAGCTCTTGGGAGGAGCACTGTGGTGCTACTACAGGAACAATCTGCCATGTCCTCAGCCTGGAGATGCTGATGGGGAGAGTGAAATCTGTCAGTGACATATTGTCCCTGAACCTCCATGGGACCCAAGCCTCCCAATTGGATGCTCAGAAGATGAGCAGTCAGGGAATCTGTCGTGGTTTCTGCTGGTGCCTGGCCCACTTGTCATGATGGATGGAAAAGAAACTCTGGCTGAACTTGCAGCTGATGGGGACCAGATCTCCTGCAGATACAGCCAGGGAGCCTGGGAAATGAGACATCGTGATATCCCCACAGGCACCTGCAATCAGGAAAATCAGGAATGGACCCTGATCACACAGATATACACACACACACTCACACACATACACACACACACACTCCCTCACTCACTCACATGCACACCGCTCAAACACATACACATTTTTCACAAACACACACACACACACAAACTCACATGCACACACACTCAAACACATACACCTTTTTCACATACACACTGGAATATTTCATTTGAATATCACTTCTATCAGTATTAAAAATCAGCACAAAATTAAGTTCATATTGGAAGTAGTCATTATTTCCCACCATATCTTAAAATTAGCTTGTCAATTCTACAAACCTATTAATTTGAATGAACTGTAGCACTTGAATCTGTCACCAGAGGCTCAGAGGTACATGCACACCTGTGTCTGAGAAAATATCCTGCTTCCTCTGCATGACTTTGAGCCCAGGTCTCATTGCAAAGTCCATATTTATAAAACATGGGCAACAGGACTGGACTGGCAAGGCCCTCTGTAAAGCCATCAGCAAAGAAGTAAGCAAATAGCCTGGAGTCTGGGTGGGGGAAGTATGTGATGTCACTCAAGACCTGGAAACAGCAGAAAGTGTAGTTTGGGGAATAGAAAACACAGAACTCAACATAGAAGATCAAAGACAACAAACCACTCAATGATGGAAGGATGGACTTAGTTTAAATCAAAGTGATGTTCATAGTGTTCATTATACAGAGATGTTAGAATAAGTACATAAATTGATATGTATATTTTATATACTGTATATATAGATATTTAGACAGAGAAAGTTCAGAAATGTGAGGCTATGAATGTGACTTACAGAAATGATAGACTATGTATACAGGCTGCAATATTAGATAGATAGATAGATAGATAGATAGATAGATAGATAGATAGATAGATAGATAGATAGATTTCACAAATGGTAGGAACTATATATAAGTGAATTGAGTTTTAAAATCAAAAATTCTTGTATAATAAAAAATGCTTTAAAAACAACAAAACAAAGAAAAAATTAGGAGATGAAAGGAGGAAAGAAGATGGAGGAAAGGCTAAAAAAGAAAGGGAAACAAAGACATGTGACAACATTGGGGCCAGTTTCCATCCCCCATGACCAGGACAGTCCTGAGCTGTGGCCACCTTGGGCCTGAGGCTCTGACAGCACTGCCCACACCAGAGCTCAGGACCTGGCTCTGCAGCCACAGCCAGAAGGCAGCCCAGAACCCACTCCTGGGAGCCCTGCAAGGCCCCATTCAAGCCAGGGGTTGGGCTCTCAGCTAGGGTCAGTGTGACCTGGACCCTGGACACCATCCTCCCAGGACTGCCAGGACTGCAGCAGGCTCTGAGTAAGCAGGGAGGGGAGGGAGAAGCAGGATCCCCTGGGAAGTGGGCTGCCCCCTCACCTTCCAAGGCTGCTATTCCAAGGTGCATGTTGGAGAGGGGAAGGGCCACCAGCCTGCCTCAGTTACAGCCTCACTGCTGAGTGGACATGTGGAGCCTCTGAGGAGACATGGCCACCTCAAGTCCTCTTGAATCTTCACACATGGTACTGTAAGCCACAAGTTCACAGAGTTGGAGGTTCTGCACGCAAAATCAGATGGTCAATTTGAGTAGGAATGAAATCAATAAACATGATGGAGTGGAGAGTCCTCACAAATGTCAGAGTGGGAATTGCAAAATTTTACTGAAAAAATAAATTCTACAATGGATATGAGGGGTCACAGACATGAAACCAAAAAGTTGAAACACATTAAAAACTAAATATTATTGACACCTGTGGCTATTTCATAACTAAAGCAAATTATTTAACCTACTGTGAAACTATAGCATTATATCAGAAATATTATTGACAACCAAAGAAAATTTAATATTTTCATTTAATCAATATGGTCGTCCATTTTTATATCCCATAGAAGAAATAAGGTGAGATTATTTCTCAGTAATAAAACACTAAAATAAATGCTTATGATCAGATTCACACTTCATGCAGGACTGGTCCATAGTGCAACATGAGCACCTCTCAGTCCAAGCCTTGAGGAGGTTTCTAATTTCTCAGGAAAAGAATATAACAAGTCAGCAAACCTCCCCTTCCAACTTCTAGCAAGTTGTCCAACTCCAGACTTCTACATTCTCCCTCCTGTGATAAGCTCCACCTCATTTCCTTTCATCTCAAGTACTTCTGCTCATACAGATGAGGCAGATGGAGAACTGAGACTTGAGAGTCCAGAAACACCACCATGCCTACACACCTGCCCCTCCACAAGATCAGAGGGAAGCTGCTCACTCAGGACAGGAGAACGGCCACAGAGGTGGACTTAGACTAAGAGAAACCATGTCAGGGTCCCATCTGCTCCTTGGCTCACACTCCAAGGTCCCACACAGCAGAGAGGGTGTGTTTGATGACCTGGGCTCTCTGGAAAAGAATCTCAGCCTAGTTGGTCAAAACAACACAGCTCACACTCTCTAGCTAGGAGAGGAGGTCTGACATTAATGTCCCTGTGCAGTGAACCCAGCCTCCTCTCCCCAGTGACCTACTTGGACCAAGGCCTAGGAGAAGGTCAGGGCAGATGGAGTCACTGTGAGATAGGCAGATCCTGGACGCAGTCCTGTTCTAGAAAGGCAATCCTCTGTTAAACCTAGGACTGTGACATTTGCTGCCCAGTGTAACTGACATGGTATAGCACAGGGTGGAGGAAATTCTCTCATCAATAAAAAAGGAACAACAGAATTTTCGCTCATCCATGTTATCCAGTGGCCTCAAGGGGTTCTTCTCTTGGGAAAATTTTAAATGACCTGATGCGTCACGTACAAGGAGAGAACTAGGACAGCATGTCCACCAGTTAATAAATCTTGCACCAGGGAATTTCACACTCACTGCCTCAAGTGGACATGCCCCTTCTCCTCTGTCCTTGAGCAGGGTAATGGGCTCTCAGCTGAAAAACAGCTTTCTTTTCCCACCATCATGTTTTGACCCAGGTGCTCTGATTTCATTTACTAGGACAGAAAAACAACAACATCTATCACTGTCCCTGACATTCTACTATTTCTCCACGTCACAGCAGACACCAGAACCCCCTGAACTACCTCTAACAAATGTTGTGGCTGATAAAAAATTTAATATCAATATTGTGAGGTGGAACTTGTCACCGAACTGGGAGGGAGCCAGCAGGGGGGCTGTTCCCTTCTCAGAGGATAATCTACAGGCAGCCTCCACCAGGGCATTTGCATGCTGCTCCTGGGGAGGGCCTTCCTGCAAGGCTGACATAAAAGCTCAGCTCTAACCTGCCCTTGACTCCCCAGGACTCCTCAGCTCAGCTTCTCAAAATGAGGCTCCCTGCTCAGCTCCTGGGGCTACTGCTGCTCTGGATCCCTGGTGAGGACAGAGGAGATAGGGAAGGAGAAGTGGGAGGGAAGAGAGCCCTAGGCCCCTATTCTGCCATGTGTGCTCTGTCCACATGAGGGATGGGCAGTTCTGTTCTCCAGGATAAGGCAGAAGTCAATTAATGTGAGAGAGTATTCCAGAAGGAGCAAGCAACTGAGCTCTGATGAAAATTATCACATAATAAGGGGGGGGGGCGTGTTATAGGTGAATTCTAGAGAAGGCTTTATAGGTTACAAAATTTGAGGTGTTTTTAAACATGAATAATTTTATTGTAGAAAGCAAAACCACAAAAATTAGTTAACCTGAAATACACAATAAAGGAAAAAGCACAAATTCTCCTAAAATATTTACATAACCTCGCATTTTACTGTGGTGTTTTGTTTTTTTTTTCCCCCAGGTACCAGTGGGGATGTTGTGCTGACCCAGACTCCTCTCTCTGTGCCCATGACCCCTGGACAGCCAGCCTCCATCTCCTGCAGATCCAGTCAGAGCCTCCTACACAGTAATGGAAAAACATATTTGCACAAGCCAGGCCAGGCTCCATAGGGCTTAATCTATGAGTTTTCCAACCGGCACACTCTGGTCTCAGACAGGTTCAGTGGTAGTGGGTAAGGAACAGAATTCATACTGAGAATCAGCAGGGTGGAGCCTGAGGATTCTGGAGTGAATTACTGCTGGCAAGAGACACATGATCCTCCCACAGTGGTGCAGCCCCGAACAAAAACCACCCTGCCTGGGTGGCCCAGCTGCCACAAGAGCTGCTGGTCTGGGCAGCAGCTCAGCAGATTCTCTGCCCTGTGAGAGGAAATCGCTAGGAACTCAGGGAACAGGTGCAGCTGAGGGCTGTGGACCATGACTGCCTGGGCCACAGCTCACCACACCCATGAGTGGCCCTGTCAGCTTCAGCAGCCTGGCATGGCACGAGGAGGACAAGCACAGAAGTGTCCAGGGACCTTCTGAATGAGCAGACAGGATGAGTGTGGACACTGCAGGAGGAGCAGGACATGGGCCTTGGGCAGGACTCTGGTAAAGAATCAGAGGACTTCAACTGGAGTGGAAATTTATCTTTTGCCCAGAAATTTATTTTATGCAATTTTGTAATAAACTGTGGAACTAAAAAGTAAACTGTGATAACAGCTGACAGAAGTTATAGCAGAGGACCACAATAGGATTGAGAGCAGGGGACCACTTACAGAACAGCTGAGCAAAGACTCCTGGACCTTCAACCTGTGTCTGAGGCTGAGACTCTTGGGAGGAGCACTGTGGTGCTGCTACAGGAATAATCTGCCACATCCTCAGCCTGGTGCTGCTGATGAAGAGACTGAAATCTGCTCCTGACCCACTGCCCATGAACCTGCATTGGATTCAAGCTGTCCATGTGGATGCCCAGGAGAGGAGCCTGGGAGCCTGTCCTTGCTTCTGCTGAGACCAGGCCACATAGTCCTTGTGGTAGGATAAGAGACTCTGGCTGGACTTGCAGCTGATGATGACCATGTCTCCTTGAGACACAGCCAGGGAGCCTGGAGACTGGCTCATCACCTTGTCCCCAAAGGCACCTTCAATCAAGAAAATCAGGAGTGCACCCTGATCTCTCTCTCTCTCTCCTCTCTCTCTCTCTCTCTCTCTCTCTCTCTCTCTCTCTCTCTCTCTCTCTCTCTCTCACACACACACACACACACACACACACACACACACACACACTCACAAACACTCACACACACTCACACACAAGTGCATGTTTCATAATTTGTACTTTGAAATATCATTTAACATCCATTCTCCAGGGATGTGTGATCAGCTCATAATTAAGCTGATATTGGAATTCACCATAATTTCCCAGCACATGATTTAATGGCTTTTCCAACTCTACAATTATGAAGACATTGAAGTCCCAGAGCCACAGAAACATGAACAATGGTGTCTGGGACATCATCTTGCTATCCTGCCTGCCTGATTCAGCTCAGGTCTCATGGCAATGACTTTGTTTATAAAATGTGGCAGGTGGGCTGGTGCAGGGCCCATGCAAAGCTCTCAGCAGATAGGGAAGCCCATTGCATGGATGGATGGGTTGTGAGCAGAGACTAAATCTGTAAACAGGCAGATGAATTAATGAAGAGCTTCTATTTTACCACAAATATAACTCAGAATGGATTCATTACTCAAAAAAATTAAGCTAATTAATATAGACTAATAATTCTGGTAAAATAATAAGATCTGCTGCAAAATAACACATCATATGAAGAAGAGAGGAGAGGGAGAGGGAGGGCCAGGAGGGGAGGGAGGGAGAGAGAGAGGGAAGAAAAGGGAAAGAAGAGAGGCAGTGGAAGAAAAGGAACACGAACAACATCTTCAAATACTAAAAAATAACTTTCAACCCAAGTTTCTGCAGCTATAAACTTGAAAATTTTAGACTGAGGAAAATGTAGAAACCTTTTCACACAGAATCTGGAGCACACATCCTCGGTCTTTGTACAGGACAGGAAATGCCCACGTGACACATCCAGGCAAAGATGGGTGGGAGTGGATAAAGGTCTCATTTGTACAAAGATGGAAAACAGAAATGAATTTTAAATTTTTTTTTTCTTATTTGAATGTCTATGACTGATGGAACCTGTCCTCAAAATTATAAGGAGGCACCCTGGGGTGTATAATTTATGACAGTCAAATGCCTGAGGACAGCACAGTTGACAACTGTTTCCTGCAGAATCCTGCTGCTAGGAAAGCTGGGAGGATCCTCCAGGCAGGAGGCCTCCAGGGGGACTGTCAGGAACAGACTCAGCCACCAGGAAGCCCCAGTGTCCTGCCTCCTGAGTCCCCTCTAGCTGTTGAACACTCTCCCCTCCACACAGGACAGGGCTGGCGTCACCAATCCAGGACCAGGAAGTGGCAGTGAGTGACTCCAGAGGCCAGGACACTGAGACTCCTGCCTGCTGACCACTCTGGGAGGAGAACTAATCCAGAGTAAGTCAGAGGACCCCTGGTGAGGACCCTCAGGCAGCCCAGGACAGGACCACAGTGAGAACCCCAGGCACTTGATATGGCAGCCTTAGATGGCCAACATAGGGGAGGCCCCTGGAGACCCACCAGAGAAGTCCTTCCATGGTTACTCCCTGGTTAACAGCCTACAACACCTGGGGACAAACCTTTACCTAGAACTACCTGGAAAGCCCCTCCTGATTTCTCTCTCACAAAGAGGAGTGAAAATAAAATGGTAATGCTTGAAATTACTTGGTGAAATGTTTCACACAGAAATACACAGAGCACGCAGAGATATAGTAAGAAATTCTAAAATGATTGGCAAGACTTTAATTTCTGTTGGCTGTAAAAAGCAGCAGTGCTTCACTGGGTGAGCATGCACACTGAGGGACCTACCATACATGATGTTATTATCACCTTATAGTTTTTCTGGCAAAATACAGAGTTGTTCTTTGGAATCTCTTCTACTATGTGACCTGGGAAACAGTGATTTTTTTTTTTTTTTATAGAAAAGACTTTTCTGTAAATGGTAAAAATAACCTTCAATAAGTCACTCCCTTTCCAGGGCTCCTATCCCACAGCAGCTGGAGACCATGGGATCCACAGGGTGAAAACACAAGGGGATGGAGCCTTCTCAGTCTGGGTCCCAGTGACACTATGTGCAGTTGTCCTTGCCTGGCCCTGAAGGAAACAGCCTGAGCAAGATTCTGTGTTATCTGCTGTGACATGGGGCAGTGGTGACATCTACCCTCCCTAAGTGCTCTGAATGCACAAAAGAAAACTTAAGTGACAGCAGAAAGAGACCACAGGGTCTTGCTCATTTCCTATAATGAGGCTGTTGTAATAGGTAAAAGTGTGAAATTAACTTATGCTTGAAATACTGATCAGCCTCTCCAGGACTGAGGGGATGGTGAGTGTATTTGCAGGTGCACGTCGCCCTCTAGTGGGCAAGAAGTGGAACATCCTAGGGCAGGATTCAGTGAAAGGAACTTGAGGTGAGCCACCTCTGTCCACAGGATCCTGAGCCCTCTACTCTCCACACTGATGCTCTGCAGCTGCAGGAAGACAGCTCGCCCACCTGTCCACCTCATGACTCAAACCCAGAGTAAAGCTCAGAAAGCAGCTGCTTCACCTGGGAGCCAGGGAAGAGGCCAGAGAAGCAATGTCTGCTCAGGTTACTCAGTGAATTTAGGCAGAGCTGAGGCCAAACCAGGTGTCACATCCTCCAGTCCAGTGTCCAGAAACATGACTGGATAAAATACAACCAACATGTATTTAAAAAAAAACATACCCGATTTTTTAATAACTTTAGTTATTTATTTATTAGTGGTGCTGAAGTTTGACCCCGATACCTCACCAGTGCTAGGCAAGCCCTGTAGCCCTAAGCCACGTCCCAAGCCCCCAATATGGTTATTTATAAATACTCTACATTTACCTCATTAGATCCTTTCAGATGAGACTTTTTTTTTTCACCTAAGTTCAGTCTGAAGTGAATAAATACCTTCCTCTCTCACTGTGGTCTCTGCGAGTAGTTTGAAGCTCAGCTTATAAACTTTGTCTTTTTCTTCTAACAAATAATAAAACTCCTGCCTTTTATCAGTTATTCTCAAATTTGAGACCCCCAAAAGACCACCAGAGACCCAAGATCGATGTAAGCAGCAAAGAGGTGTTTATTGCCAGCTAGCTCAGTCTTCTGCAAGCACACACACAGCAACTGGTGACGCTGAGAGGCCCTGAGCCCAGGGTTTGCAGCAGTTTTATACATTCTTTGGAGAGGGCAGGGACTTAACATACATCATAGAATCCCTTAGCAAATCATCACACACTGCGGGAAAATCAAATAACAACTCTAAAATATGATTAGCACCTTCACTGGCAGGAACAAGTTGGGTAGGGGTGATTGGTCAGTACAAAAGGGGTATTCATTTGAACTGATTGGTTTAAGCCAAGAGGGGTGTACATGCTGAACTACATGGTTTCCCAACTTGTTATCAACCACCATAAACCACTGCCATCCCAGGTATTTCCCTGTCTCATGCTGATTGGTGGCTGCTAGAGGGCTGCTATGGATCCCCACCTAGCCTGACTGAGTCAGGGACACCTGGCACAGCAGATCTCTCTTGTTATTTGTAGATAAACAACTCAGTAGGGTGGGAATGTGCTTAAGAGTGCTTTGTGGGGTTTTCCAAGGACAAAGGTCATGTCCCTTCCTTGGACAGGCTTTGCTCTGAGATAGAGGCTGGTTTTTCACTCCAAGTGGGTGCTGCATTGACCTTGCCATGACCCCTCCAGCTGGGATAAAAACTTGTAGCCAGAAGAGGCCACCAGACTGTCTCTCCAGGAAGGCCAGGTGTCTGGTTTTCATGACAACATCATCATGTGTCATCAGGACAGATCCACTGGGCTCTGAAATAGCACCAAGGGGCTGTGAGCCTGCAGTGCAAGGTGGGACTCCCTGGGTGAATTCTCCAGGACTGAAAACTGGGAGGCCATCTGGGAGGCTACAGCAAGGCTTATCCCCAGTTCCCAGGCTGCACACCAGCCTTGTTCAGGACTGGGAGAGTGACGTTCTTGTCCTGGGGAAGAAAGACAGAGAATCAGTGTGTGGAAGCAGACAGGACCTGAGGCTGGGAGGCCATGGAGCTCTGCCAGGGAGCCTGAGGCCTCTGCTTAGGGCAGTGAGCACTTGTGGGTCCAGAAGAGGAGCAGGCCATGTGTTCCTGAGTACTTAGTGCCTGGTGCAACTGACACACATTGACGATGGAGGAAGCAATTATCACTCTTGTGCCAATTGCATGTTACCAATTTATGCTCTGCTTACCTGGAATCACCTGGTCTTATTAAAACTGATTACTCCAAAGAGGACCCACTTCTGAATACCCAATAGGGATCCAGTCATTATGGTATGTGAAAGAAAATGGCAGTATGTGAATAGGATTCCAAGTTGTTGGCCCCAAACTCCATGCCTTGTACCATGCCACTCCCCAGGTACTCAAACAGGAATTTCAATAAAAATTCTTATAAAATATTTTGAGACATAATCAAATAAGTTAAATTTAAGAGAGAGAGAGAGTACACTCTAGATCTGTCTCCAACATTGAAGCCAATCCATCTGCACATGGAGGTAGAAGAAGGAGGATCCCAGCCAATGAAGACTGGAAGTGAGGAGATGCTCTAATGCTGCTCTTGGAGGTGACAATTAGGGCAGTGTCCAGGAGCTCTGTGCTAATGGCCACAGGGAAATTGGGACCTCACCCTACAACTGTGGAAAGATGACTCTGCCTCAGCCACTGGACCTGGAAGAAGACCCTGAACTTCAGCAAAGAGAGCTGCCCACTGACTGCTCCATTTCTTTCTTCTAAGGCTGAGCTGACGAAACAGCCTGGACTCCTGAGGGTCAGGCCTAGGAAGAAAGACACTGCTCAATAGGGGGTAATTGTTGCTCAGCCACAGAAAACTAGGGGAGACATCAAAGTGCCATATCTCATCAGCAGGATCAGAAAACAAAACACAAGAGCAATTGCTCCACATGGCTCATGGATGAGGGGACCCTCAGCTCTCTGCTCTCTCTGCAGTGTGGTCAGGTTCTGCCTTCTTCTGCACAGAGCTCCTCCTGATCTGTCCACACCCACACAATTCAGGCTGAACTCAGGGCCTTAAAGAAAAAGGAAATGGTGGCATTTCAGGTAAATGGATGGAAGTGGAGAACATCATAACAAGTGAAAGAGCCAGACTGTGGAAGGTGAGGGTCCCATGTCACCCTCCTTCGCAAAAGCTACAGCAAAGGAAAGTGAAAGGGGGGTAAAGTGTCATAAGGAGAGAAGATGACCAGTGGCAAAGGAGAGAGGGATGGAGGGTCAGGAGACTGGGACAGGGAGGAAATGTTAAAGGAATGCACCACATGACACCATGTGCTTGGACACAGATACCGCAGCACAGCAGTGAGCCCAGCTCCATAGAGGTCTAGAACCCACCAATGACAAAGGAGTAGATGAATAAATAGAAGGAGTTCAGAAGAAAAGAGGGAGGGAGTGGGGATAGAAGAAATGGAAAGAGGGGGCACCAGGGACTAAGATGGAGCACAGTGTATCCTTTGCCTTCCAATTGTGCCCAGGGAAGCATCTGTTTTGCAGAACTCCAATCCACCAATAGGAGCATTTAAAATAGTATTTACTATATTATTTCCCTATTTAGGGCACTGCAGTATAGTCATGCAAAAGGGAAATCTACTTACCTGGAAAATATATTTATAAATAAGTCAGGCATAAATTATGGAAATCAGTTGAGATAACCAGATCTAAACTGCACCTGAGATGGCTCAGGGCCATTATGAGATCCCCAGAAATACCCTGAAGACATCCTTAGGGCAAGGAGATGACAGAGGAGTTACATGCCCAACCACTTTCTCCCAAGGGGTCCTGTGCTCTGGAACTTTCTGAGACTCTGAACTTTTCCTGCTCCTGATCATGAGTTCCAATCCATTCTCCTTCATTTCTCTTCCTTATGCTCATTCAGAAAAAGCACAGGAAGACCGCAACCTGGAGAAACTGCAAACAGGCATGATTCACAGGTTCAGAGGACACTGCCCATTCAGGGCAGGACAGCCAGAGGTTCAGTTAAACTAAAAGACACATGGCAGGGTCCTCGGCAGCTGTGGCCCAAGGTCTACACAGTGGAGAGGGTGTGTCAGAGGTCCTGGGCTGGGGAGAAAAGCAGCACAGCCATGTTGACCAATACAACACAGGCTCCCTCTGTCCCACCTATGTATGAGGAGGGCTGAAATCAATGTCCCTGTGCAGGAAAAAGGACCTTCTCCCCAAGACACCTTGGGGCCAGTCCCATGAGAACAGTAGTGCACATGGAACCCCCTGAACATGGGGAGAATGACTGAGTGCATTTCTGACCTAGGGAATTTACTTTAAAACCCAGGCTGGTGGCACTTGCTCCCTAGAGTCCCTGACAAGGAGAAGCACATGAGGAGGGATTTCTCTATCATCTATGAGAAGGAACTAATGCAGAATCTTCACTGTCCACACTGTCCAGTGGGCTAGGGGTCCATCTCCTGGGAAATGTTTGATGGCTCTGAGTGTCCAATGCATGGAGATGACTAGGAAACGATGGCCACCAGTTACAGAACTCACCCCAGGAGCTTCACATTGACTACCTCAGGGGACAGGTTCCTTGTACTCTTTCCTTGAGCAGGGCTACTTGCTCTTCAGCTGAAATATGATTTCTCTTCCCACCAGCTTCTTGTCATACTTCTGCTATTATTTCATCAATGGGCCAGGAAAAGGTGACATCTGCACTGTCCCTGATACTCTTATATTTCTGAAGGTAACATCAGACACAAGAAGCTCTTGAACCTCTTCAACTGCATGATGTGGATGGAAGAAATTTCAAACATCAACACTTGTGAGGTGGCACTTGTCACGTTCTCAGCTGAGAAGAAGACAGCAGGATGGTCATTTCCTCACAGAGGCTGATCTGCAGGCCACCTCCCTATCTGTGAATCTGTGCTGTCTTAGGAGGGCAGGCCTTGGGCATCATGATTCCTCACAGAGTGGGGCTTCCATGATGAGGCCTCCTGCCCACAGCACAGACACCCAGGGCTATTTATCTGCTCTATTTCCTCCAACTGTAGAAGAAATCTGATGTCCCTGGCTCACAAGAAGGCCTCTCCGTCCCTCACTCTCTCCACCCAGCAACCACAGGGCATTTGCATGATGCTCCCTGAGGAGGACCTTCCTGCAAGGCTGACTTAAAAGCTCAGCTCTAACCTGCCCTTGACTCACCAGGACTCCTAAGCTCAGCTTCTCAAAATGAGGCTCCCTGCTCAGGTCCTGGGGCTGCTGCTGCTCTGGATCCCTGGTGAGGACAGAGGAGATGAGGAAGGAAAAGGGGGAGGGAGGGGAGCCCTATATCCCCATTCTGCCCATGTGTGCTCTGCCCACATGTGAGATGTGCAGGTCTGTCCTCCAGGATGAGGCAGCTGAGGTCAATTCATGTGAGAGAGTATTCCAGAAGGAGCAAGGGACTGACTCTGATGAAAGTTGTCACATAGTCCGAGGGGGATGTTGAAGGGAATTCAAGAGATGCTCTTAGAGCTTACTCAATTGGAGATCTTTATGTATATGAATAGTTTTAGTGCATAAATCAAAAAGAAAAATTAATTTAGTCTGAAATATTCAAAAAAGAAAAAGTGCAAAATTTTTCTTAAGGTTTCTACATAACCTTGTATTACTCTGTGATTTTTCAGGAACTAGTGAGAATATTGTTATGACCCCAGACTCCTCTCTCCAAGCCGGTTACACCTGGACAGCCAGCCTCCATCTCCTGCAGGTCCAGTAAGGGCCTCCTACACAGTAATGGAAACACGTATTTGCACTGGGTGCTACACTTGGGTCCCATACAGGTTCAGTGGAAGTGGGTCAGAGTCAGATTTCACACTGAGAATCAGCAGGGTGAGCTGGAGAAAGCTGTGGTGTATTACTGCTGTCAAGATATACAAGCTTCTCCCACAGTGATACAGCCTGGAAAAAAAACCTCCCTGCCTGGGTGTCCCAGGTGCCACATGAGCTGATGGTCTGGGCTGCTGCTCTGGGCAGCAGCACAGCAGATTCTCTTCGCTGTCAGAGTAAGGTACTGGAAACTCAGAGAACAGGTGCAGATGAGGGCTGTGGACCATGACTGCCTGGGCTACAGCTCATGTCACACCCATGAGTGGCACTGTCAGCTGCATCAGCCTGGCCTAGCATGTGGAGGACAAGCACAGAGGTGTCCAGGGACTTTCTGAATGAGCAGACAGGATGAGCAGGTACACTACAGAGGGAGAAGGACCTGGGCCCTGGGCAGGACTTGGCCAGGTTAGTGAAGAGATGACGTGAAATGCTAGAGGTCCCTCCAAAAGCTGCTCTGTGTGAAATTCAGATTCAAATCTAATAAAACAAACAAACAAATGAACAGAAAAATGTCTTTGCCTGCTGTAACTAATAACAGGAACTTTATGAAATTGACTTACAAATTTTGCATAAGATCTTGCATTTCTCTTATTATTACATGTCACGTTCCACAACTAAACCATCAAGGTCACTCCAGGTGAAATGGGCTGCAGAAAATACCCACAAAAAGACAGAGTAATGCCTTTTCTTTGAGTCCTGTGATGGCTCCTCTGTCCTTAGGGTTCCCTGGAATGAGAGAAAGAAGCAAGTACTCCCCATTTTATTGGGAAGAAACTATCTAAATGAGGCAAGGGGTCAGGATTCAGGGGGTGGAGTCTAGCTTTGTGGAGTCTACTGTCAGCAGATTGACTGACATCTAGGAAGACTAGGCCCAAAGGCAGAGAGAGAAGGGGACACACAAAGGGAGTTTCCATGGAACCTTCTATCGCTAACAGGCAAAGGGCAGGATTTCAAAGCAACAGGTGAGTGTATTCAACCCTAGGGACACGCCCCACATAGAGAAAAGACCAAGTCAGGAGTCATGGCACTACCCCACCAGACTACAGTGACCTTTCCCGTCTCAGTGGTGCATCAGGACTGGGAGGCGAGGTCACTCAATGTGGTCCCCACAATTACAGGCTTCAGCAGAGACACAGTAATGACACAGACTCCAGTCACCCTACCCGGCACCCTTCAACTGCCTGCCTTCATGTGGGGAAGGGTTAGCATCAATCGCCCAGAGGGTGGAAGGTTGTCCCTGGGGCCCTGCGACTCTGGGTCTCTTCTGTCTCAGTGACTCATAAAGATTCTGGCTAGATGCCCCTCAGGTCACCTCACAGTTTTCTAGTCAGGCCACCAGTGCTGCTAATGCTCTGGAACCTGGTCAGGACAGAAGGGTTGAGAAAGGAGAAAGTGGAGGAGAGTGAACTTTGGGATTCCCATTCTTCCCAAGGATGGGGACCTGAGGGCATCTGGCTACCTCAGATGCCTGGACATGACTGGAGGGAGATGGTCACTCAGGAGACCCATTATGGTGAAGGTGAATATGATGTTGACCCAAAGGCAGAGCTGGGCTGGGAAGGTCAACAGGAGATGCAGTGGGAGCCCAGGTGCCCTCCACTGACCACAAAACCCACAGCAGGCAGGATCCTGGGAGAGTCCCCTGGGGATGGGGGATGTGTCCTCTGCTTTCTGACTCAGCCTCTTTCCTCTCCCTGAGCACAGCACATGTCCAGGGAGAATCCCAGCCTGGGGTCCAGGGCTCAGCTCCTGTCCTGTATGTCAAGGAGGCTCCATGCAACTGCCCAGGTCAGCTGGGTTATCTTCCCTACACTCAACCTGAAACAGATTTGTAATATTTTTTAAAGAAATCTGAGGTTACATTCCCTGCAAGATTATAACTTCATGTATAATTAACAAGTTACCATGAGGAAAAACAATCATAAAGAAATGATTAATGCAAAGAAAATCAAGAAATCAGGAAAATTCTCCACTCTACTTTCAAGACGTTATATTTTGGCTTCATTGTCTGAGGTTCAGTATTCCAAGTGGTCTCTGTGTTGGTGATGACTTCTTTTGAATTCTAACTTTTGGTTAATTGTTTTCTTCATTTTGAGGATTTCTGCTTGTATTTTTCTCACAATCTCTAAGTCTTTATTGAAGTGATCTTTTTCTTACTGTATTTTTTCTTTCATTTCACTCCTTACACTATCCCTTACTTCACAGATCACATTTCATCAGTGCAATCTGAACTCCTTCTTGGACATTGATTCTACTATAGTATCAGTGGATTCTGTCCTTGGAGCATCTTGCTTTGTGGGGGCCACTTCTTTCCCTTGATTTTCATGTTTTCCTATTTAGCAGGATGGACTAAGGCAACACAAATTCTACCTGTGTACCTGAGATGTCCACACTGCCCAGTCCAGTGTCCACACCAATCGTCATCCTACTAGACCCACCAATGTCACTTAGCACCTCAGCACTTTCTTCCTGAGGCTCAGGACCTCTCTCTCTCCTGCCGTTTCCCCTCCCACTGTCCCTTCCCAATTACCTTCCTGGTCCTCCCTCTCCACCTTTCCCAGAACTCAGGCCCTGAGCCTCTGCTCTGTGCAGCCCTCACTGCAGTGGTCAGCAGAGCTCAGTCCCCAGGGCAGACCTCACCCCTGAACCCCAGCCTCAGACTCTCTGTGGGCTACTTGGAAGTACACTGCAAGTCTAATGCACATGGCCAGCCCCAACATCCAGAGCCATTGCCACATCTCCTACCCAAGGTCACTTTCCCTACAGTCCTCTTTCTCAGGACAAAGGGCAACTCTACTCTGCTAGTTTCTCAAAGCAAGATCTCAGAGTCATCTTGAGACTCCTTCCCTCACATCCCTTGACCTAACCACAGCAGGTTATTCACCTCCATCTCCAAAATACACCTTCACTGCTCCCCCCACTTTAATCTCCCTGCCCCAAGGAACCCACCAGGCACACCTGGGTATTGGCAATGGCCTCCTAAATGTGCCCTCTGCTGTATTTATCCTGCAAAGAGCCTATTCCTTGGTCCTGCCACCCACCAAGTGAGCCTCTGACTGTATCCTCATAGACACTGTGAAGAATTATGCAGTGACCATGGCAGTGTGGTCATCTTTTCAGTTGGTGTCTGGTTTCCTTGAGCTAATGCCCAGCAGAGGGATAGTTGGGTCACAGAGTAGTCCTGTTTTTCATTTGCTTAGGATCTGAAACAGGCATGTTTTCTTAATTTTTTTCCTGGTCCCTGCAAACTATCCAAGGAATAAATCAGAAACCTGTGATGTCTCAGCAAGAAAGAGACTTGAATGTCCTCTGAGGAGCAAGCAGCTGGCAAAGACTCGCTGACCCTTGGCCTGGCAGGAGGTTCACATCTGAGTCTGAAGCTCTGTGGGGGGAGCATGTGGTGGTGCCAAGAGTAATACTCTGCCTCACCCTAGAGCCTGTTGATGAAAGCTGTCCCTGACCCACTGCCACTAAACCTCATTGGGACCCCAGCCACCTGTGTGGACACTCAGGGGAGAACCAGGCCAGGAGCCTGTCCTGGTTTCTGCTGGTTCCAGGCCCTGTTGTGCTCTGGCTGGTCTGGCAGCTGATAGTGACCATGTCTCCTGCAGACACAACCAGGGAGCCTGGAGATTGGGTCATCATGCTGTCCCCACAGGCCCTTGCCATCAGGCACATGAACAATGAACTATGAATACACACACACACACACACACACACACACACACACACACACAATGTGTCATTTGTACTTTGAAATACCATTTACAATCCCTTTGCCAGGGTCTTGTGAGTCAGCAAACAGTAAGACCCATATGGAAGCGGCCACTGTTTCCCAGTCCATCTTCTAATTGCTATTCCAACTCCACAGAGTTATTACCCTGAGGCCACTGAAGTACTTAAGTTGCTCACCTGAGGCCCAGAGCCACAGGAACCAGCACACCAGGGTCTGGGCCACCAAGCTGCTGCCCCTGCCTGCCTGACACAGCTCAGGTCTCATGGCAAAGTCCTCATTTATAACATGTGTGCAATTACAGGGCTGCAGGGGCCTCTGTGAAGGCAGTAGCTCATGAGGAAGCAAACTGCCTGGACTGTGGGGCCAAGCAGAGTCTCTGACACTATGCATAGGCAGAGGATTAATGAAGAGCTTTTATTCTAACGCAAATTACTTCGAGTGGATTCAGTAGGAAAAAATGTGTAACTAATATCCCCAGATTAATAATCCTGGTCAAATAATAAAACAAGCTGGAAACAACAAAGGAGACGAGAGAGAGAGAGAGAGAGAGAGAGAGAGAGAGAGAGAGAGAGAGAGAGAGAGGAAGAGAGGAAGGCAGTGGAGGGAGAGGAACAGAAACACCTCCCGAGAGTACTAAAAAACCAGGTCCAATTAAATTCTATAGTCAGAAAATCAGCATTTCCAAGGAAAATGTAGAAACCTTTTAACAGAGAACCTGGAGAACATGTCATCTGCACTTTCACAGGACAGGAATCACCCACATGACACTTCCAGGCAAAGGCAGGTGGCAGCAGAGGAAGGGCTCAGATGCAACAGAGGATCGTAAAATAAGTAGTGCCATGAGTGGATAAAAGGAAATATGAGTGTCAGAAGTTAGAGACCATGGTGTATTACTTTCCCATAATGTTGTCATTGACCATTAAAAAAATGGAAAATTTAATTTATGCTTGAAAACTAGATCCATCTCTCCAGGGCTGAGGGGATGGTGAGTTTATTTGCAGGTGCACGTCGCCCTCTGGTGGGCAAAGAATGGAAAATCCTAGCAGAGAATTCAGTGAGAGGAACCTGAGGTGAGCCAACTCTGTGTCCACAGGGTCCTGTGCCTTCTGCTATCCACACTCATGTTCTGAAGCTCCAGGAAGATAGCTCAGCCACCTGTCCACCTCATGACACAGACACTCACACTCAGAGAGAAGCCCAGAAACCAGCTGTCACTCCTGGGAATCTGGGAAGAGGTCAGAGCAGAAATGTCCACCCAGGTCATTCACTGAGGTCAGGCAGAGCTGAGGTCTAAACCAGGTGTCAAGGGCTAATGTTGTGTCCATCCTTCTTCCCAAGTCTTGAGTCCAGCAAAAAAGCAGGAGACAAGAGGCCCAGCATGAAAGAAGCATTTTAAATACTCTGAATATATCTCTTCAGATGCTTTAAGATGGGGCTTCACGTTTTTTTTATCTCAGCTCAGTGGGACGTGAATAAATAAAATCCTCTCTAGGTATTGGGAACCTGAGGGCTGTGCTGAGGGGATTTCTCATTGGATCCAAGGTCTCTGTTTCTCCATAGTTAAGGCTACATGTCAGATTCTCTTCCTCCTTCCGCTCCCCACCCCACTTTCGTGGTCCTTCTCTAGGATACTTGCAGGGCAGGACCAGATTGTCTCTCCTCTCTTGATTTGTCTAATTGGTCAAGATATAGGTAGGATGGACCCATGAAATCTAAGTCCAGCCACATTCCTGGGGTTTCAGTTATGACCCAAGAGCAGTGTGTAGCTCAATGGTAAAGTGTTGCCTGAAATGCATGAGGCCCTGGATTTCATGACCAGCATTGAAAGAAGACCTTAAAAGAGCATGTAACAGGGACACAGCTACATCAATGTTCATAGCAGCATAATTCGCAATAGCTAGACTGTGGAACCAACCTAGATGCCCTTCAATAAATGAATGGATAAAAAAAAAACGTGGCATTTATACACAACGGAATATTACTCAGCACTAAAAAATAACAAAATCATGGCATTTGCAGGGAAATGGATGGCATTAGAGCAGATTATGCTAAGTGAAGCTATCCAATCCTCCCCCTTACTTATATAAAATATATGACCATACCTTACAGGCCTATGTCTAATAGAGAAATCTTTAATTCTGTTACTTAGGGCTGGATAACCATACTAGCAAACATTAAGCCTACCTGTGTAGGTTAGAAATAAAGGCCTTAAACTAAAAACTATTCTGGCAGTCCCTTTTGATGGTTATCAGGCATTCCTGTCTGAGAATCTCTTTTGCAGCCTCCAGTTTACTTATTTTTGGAAGTTACATTTAACTATTATTATCATTTAAAATGCCCAGGAATAGCAGTGTTTAGGCTTTGACTGTCTTTGCTAAGTGTTTAAGATGAAGCAAGTCAAACTGATTTTTGTTTCTACCTATTGTTAAGTCAGCTGAGTTACTCTGGAAATCCTCAGGAACTTCATAGCAGCTTCTCAGTTCTGCTAGTGCCATTTGCACTAGGATGGGTCCAGGCCTTGCTTGACCACGTGGCTTCCCTTGGAAGCATCAGGGATGTCTCCCTTTTCTGGTAACCCTCCTTTTCACAGCAAATGCACTGATTGGCTTTCTGTCCTCCACTGGTCTCATTAATCTCCCTGTTCAGGAGGTTATGTGGCCTAGGGTTGCAGAGCCCTTTGGAGAAGTCCCCTATTCCCTGACTCAGACTGACTCTGAGGGCAAGAGCCAAATATTGGTTTTCTTGGCCCTTTTAATTTAACTTTAATTTTAGAACTTAATCTTAAACATCCAGCAAATAAGTTTTAACAGCCTTATATTAATAGTACTGGGCTTTAATGTCTATCTCTCTATCCTGTAGGTGATAACTCCTTATCTTAAATTAGCCCAGGTTGTGTGTTCTTAAATCAGTACCTCTGTAAAACAGCAACAAGCAATCCTTAGACCACCTATAAGCAAACTACAAACTAAAATTAACTAGGGTAAAAGCATATTTAGTTTATGTAATAGCTACCTTGAATTCTGGCAGAGTTATACATTCTAATCCCCTGTTTGAGATCCTGGTAATCGTGACAAGAACCAACTTTTGGACACAACTTTTAAATGTACTGAAATCTGGTCTGCTTCTTTCATAGTCACTCTCACATGTAGTGAGACGGGACATAGAGCCTTATCTCAGGCAAGGCAGGGCTCTTTATAAATCTTAAGTACTATAGTTCTGAAGCTGATCTTTGTTTTTTAGACATCATTTTACAAAGCCTACATAAATTGTTGCTCAAGTTTACATGAACATTAGCTGACACATCACATCTACAACATGAATTAAAGGCTGAAAACTTCTAACACCCCCCCTTTTTTTAAGTAGCAAAGTACTTTTGTGTTGTACAATAAAACCTTCACACAGATTAGGCTCCCATTAACTTGAAAATATATTTAAATTGTATCTCAGTGTAAAGTAACATGGAACTTTACATATCTTATTGATAACAAATCCAGTTAGAGAACACAAATGATATAAATAAACCTCCAACATGTTTTTTTAAGCCTAAAATTACCATATAACTTCAGAACACCAGCTTGATATAATGCTCTTTTGAAGCTTCTACCTTACAGACTTCTATACCTGGAAGATATGAATTAATAGCACCATAATTACATTGATGATTTTATATTGACCGAGTTTAGCTCTTAAAGAAATAACATTACAATATTGAAAAAATAACAGTTGTTATTTAACCATAGTTGTATAATTTTAAAAACATACATATAACCAATTTACACAGACCTTTTTCATCACTTGCTTAAGCCCTTTTGTTAACTTAATCATATAGACATTTTTATCCAGAAACACATTTTCCCTCTATTAAATCCATATCGAGAACCTTTTAGTTTTTCTTTTTCATCTGTTAACCTTCTTTTTTTTTCATTTTGAAATAATACTTGTAAATTTCTGAATTTAAGCAATTATTTCATAGACATCAACATTTTATTAGGTTTTATTTTTGAACACCTAGAAAAACTTATAAGCTTAATTTTAAAGACATCTTTACTTCTATCTGTTTACCCAGTTTAAATTGAACCATTTGAATCACATGAATCAAAGATATTTGGATTCTTTTTTTTTTTTTTTGAGCGCTCTTTGTATATCTGCCAATTGTCATATAACTGCATGATATATGGACATACACACACACAGACATAGGACATACAATACATAACATGAGTGTAACACATTCACAAGGCCTTGTAGTTTGTTTT
This sequence comes from Ictidomys tridecemlineatus, assembly GCF_052094955.1. Lineage (NCBI taxonomy): Eukaryota > Metazoa > Chordata > Mammalia > Rodentia > Sciuridae > Ictidomys > Ictidomys tridecemlineatus. The sequence goes on along the minus strand of NC_135488.1, from coordinate 3,242,889 downwards.
TTTTAAAATTTTATTTATTTTTTTATTTTTTATTTTTTTTAATCTCCATTGCAATGTTTAAAAACTCCACAGTTCATCAAAAATAGAATTGATCAGAAAGCATTAACTTGTCCATGAGCTCAAAAAATACAGAATCTAAGGAAAAAACAAGAGTCAAAATGACTGGCCAGTAATTAGTAAATATCATACAATTTACATTTTGTTTTGATCTTGTTTGAGTTCAGGTAAAAGGACACTTTTAAGAAAGGAGGATCTGTGGGGATGTAAACTTAAGAAATAAGCCTGTGAGAAGGGTATAGCATCCTTTTAAATGTTGGCAGCACGGTCTTCCATCTCCAGACGATGATAGTGAACCTGTAGGGGCTTAGAGGCTAAAATATTAATCTGTTCTTTAATAAGTTGAACCAGCCTGTTTATAATGCAGGGTCCTATGGACATTATTAAAAGTAAACCCAACAAAGAGCCTAATAGTGGAAGAAGTTAGGATAAAAATCCATTAAGCCCAGTCCAGAGGGGATTTTCAAATAGCTCCCTTCATCTCTTTTCTAGATCTTCTTGAAGCTGCTTAATTTTAGTTCGTACTATGAATGATTTATTGGCATAAAAGCAGCATCGTTCCCCTAAGGCCAAGCAAATACCTCCCTGGTTAGCTGTCAGCAAATCTAAGCCTCGTCTGTTTTGAAGGACCACTTCTGCCAGGGAGTCTATTTGGTCCTGTATATCTTTAATGATTCCTGATAGAGTTGGTACATCATCTATAAGTTGCTGAGATAGGCGACGGTAAGAGTGTATAGCCGTGCCTAAGCCAGCTGTACCTGTGCCGACGGTAAGAGTGTATAGCCGTGCCTAAGCCAGCTGTACCTGTGCCCACAGCAGCTGCAATTCCAAGGGTGGCAAGGAGTGGTAAGGCCTGTATTGCCCTCCTGTGTCTTTTGACTAAGGTGTCTAGGCTAGGAATGGGTAGAGGTTCATCTCCTGGGACAATAGTTATATCAGGGAGTAATAAGGCAAGAACACAGCCACCGGTCCAATTCGCTGGAAGCCTGGGGAAGGCTGAGTTTCCTCCACACATAAAAACTGTGCCATTGGGGGGACAAAGAGATGGGGTGGGTGAGGAATAATTTTTTACTGTTGAGCAATTTCCAAAGGAAGTAACTCCAACATCAATATCAGGTATTATTCTGCATCGCGCCTAATTTACCTATGCAGGCCTCCTCCACCAGGTGCTTGCTGATAGTTTTAGTGCAGCAGTTCACTGCAGTGCTCCGGGACCAAAGGCTCACTCTGAAGCCTTGGAATGTCTCAAGTTGCACAGCCCCTAGAGTGGCTCTCCAGCCCGGAGCCCTGGAGCGAAGGCCGGCTTCAGAATTTCCAGCAGTCTGGTCTTGTGATCTGGTTGGGCAGGGTCGTCTCACTGGGGAACTCCAAAATGCTAGACCAGGATGCAAGAAAAGTCCACTGACTCCAGTTAAAATCAAATTAAAGCAAGCTTATTATTTCAACCGGCCAGGCTGCCTCTCCCTCCCAAAACGGCGGGAACAAGACAGCCCCCACCTTTCCTACAGCCCAGCTTTATAGCCCAGAAAGTTACACAAAAGGGGGGTTACAGATAACAGAACTCTGACAAGCATCACAATAATGGTAGTTTACATTTTTTTTTGCTGGTCCCAACATCAGAATTTATGAGGACCATTAGAGCCTCAGAGAGGGTCGTTGTCTGGCCAGGGAAGGCCAATATTTATGAGGTGTCACTAAGTTTCAGAGAGGGCTGCTATCTAGTCAGAGAGCCAGGCATGAGTGAGTTCAAGGCACGGGCAGGCATTACAAGCAGGTTCAGAATTTGTAGTAATTTATAGTAAATCTGTCTTGTTCCTGCTGGGATGGCTGCAACTCCATTAATATCTGTGGCCAGTATTTTTATTTTTCCAGTGAAATCATTATCAATAATACCAGGGAAGACCTGAACACCTTGTAAGGTAGTAGAGGCTTTTCCAAGAATAAGGGCACACGTATGAGATGGAGGTGGACCCATAATTCCAGTGGGTATTATCTGGGGCCCTTGCATGGAGTCTAATATTGTATCGGTGGTGGCACAGAGGTCCAATCCTGCGCTGCCTGGGGTGGCTCGTTGGAGGGAGGCAATCGTGGAGAAGGATTTTGAGGAAGGTTGGGAGTTTGGGAGGGAACAAACCTTATTGCCCCTGAGTTTGTCCTGGAGGAGGTCGGGGCCAGGGGCTGGCCCCACAGGAAGTTTCCTGGGAAGCGGGAAGAAGTAGGCTGTCCAAGGGCATTTGCCTTAGATCTACACTCACTAGCCCAGTGACGACCTTTACCACATCTAGGGCAAAGGGTGGCTGGGGGCTGTTTAGCCCCGTTTGAGGAGACACCATCCCTAGGCTTTGCTTGCCTGTTGGACACTCGCGTGCAAAATGGCCAGGCTGTTTACAAGTAAAGCAAGTATGTGAGCCAGGATTGCGAAAGGCCTTGGTAAAGGCAGCACCTATGGCCAGACCCATGGCATGGGCTGCACCCACCCCGGCACAGAGTCTAATAAAGTCAGAAAGTTCCCCTTTATCCTTATGTGGTCGAAGAACATCCTGATATGCGGGGTTGGTGTTTTCAAAGGCAAGATGTTTTACAAAGGGGCTTTCGCTTTCGCTTGGTCCAAGCAGGCGCTCCGCGGCTAGGTTAAGCCAGGCAACAAAGTCGCTATAAGGCTCCTCAGGCCCTTGTCAGATTTTTGCCAGGGAAGTGGTAGCCGAGCCCTTTTGAGGGAGGCGTCTCCAAGCCTGTAAACCAGCCGTCTGAATCTGCACCAAAAGTCCAGCAGGGAAACGCGCCTGTTTAGGGTTAGTGTCAAAGGGCGCATTGCCCACTAGCTTAACATAAGTCCAGGATTTAGAGGAGGCCTTAGTTAAATTTTTTTGAGCAGTTTCCGGACAGTGCTCTTTGAAATCTGCATTCCATAACAGGAAGTCTCCGGCACTGAGGGTAGCTCGGGCTAAAAATTTCCGGTCATTAGGAGTAAGCCATTGTGCGCTGTGACTCTCTAGTAAAGCCAAGGTGTAGGGCGCAGTGGGTCCATAGTGAGCACAAGCCTTTTTAAGTTTTTCAAGAAAGCGCAGGCTTAATTTTTTGTAAGCACTCTGGGTTCCTTCCTGCCTAGGGGTGAACTCCTCATCCTCTGAGTCCTGATCTTCCTCTTGCCCTCCCCCGGCTTCATCCCCTTGATCCGTTTCCTGGGCTTCCTCCTCTAGATCTGTTTCCTCTGCTTTCACCTCTTTGTCCTCAGCCTGGGCAGGCTAATCTGTCTGACTGCAGGTGACTGGGAAGGCGAGAACAGGCCGATGGCGTGGCTTAGCCTTTGTATCGGATGGCCTTGGGCCAGCTCGGGTTGACTCCGTGCCTAAGGCTAATGAGCAGATCTCAGAGTCAAGGGATCTTAATTCTTTTAAAAGTTGGATCTGTTCCCATCTGTGTTGGAGAGACTCTCGCAAGGGAGCCAGGTCAGGCAGGGGAAGTGGAGAAAAAATGTCTGAGGGGGCAGTTGACCCCTGAAGGGCCGGAGCACAAAAGGCAGGAGGGATATAGGAGGGAGGGGGATGTGTAAGTCCTATAGGCTGTGGCAGGGTCCTGAGAGGTGGCGGGTCTTCTGAATAGTAGTGAGCTGCTTCCTTCTCCAAGGTAGCCTCCTCCCCAGGGGTCAATGTGTCTCCAAGATTTAAAACTGGATAAAGGTGGTTGGTAACCTTTGGAGCCTTATTTATTAGGGGAGGGTTTTGAGCGGGACCAGGAAGGTTCCCAGAGTCCTGGGGAGACTGAGAAGGGTCTGTGTCTATACTAACTGAAGGGCATGCCTAGGGGGACAAGAGGTCATTTGCATAGCCTCTTCCCCAATCCTGACAAGTTTTAAGGTGCCATTGTCAAAGGGTGAACTTTTAAGAAGTTCATTAATTAAGTTCAAGTAAGAAAAGGTGGGAACAGGCAAATTTTCTGGGCCAAAGGATTCATAATAATCTTTTAAACAGTCTCCTACTCTAAGCCATCTTTTACCTTCAATGGTCCCTTCAAGGGGAAACCATGGACACAATTCTCCTACGTATGAAAAGAATAATTTTAAGTCCTTTTTCTTAACGCGCCCCCCATGTCTTGAGGGCCTCCTTGAGGCCTGACAAAAACAAATCATGTGACAAAACTGCTTGTCCCATGGTGTGTCACTCACCTTGCATCGTCCTTGTGGTTTCTGTGCCCAGCGGTTTGCAAATGGGATCCCACTGTGTCTTCTGACATTCCCACCCAGCTCTGCCTTTAGGCCAACATCATTTTCCTCTTGACATAAGGGCTCTTCTGAGTGACCATCTTTGTTACTTCATCCACAGGCATCTGAGGAGAGAAGAACCCCCCCTTTGGAAGCTCATCTGTGTCCTGCTGCTCTGAATGGGATCATGTGAGATGACCTGAGGGGCATCTAGCCAGGACCTTTAGGAGTCATGGAGGCAGTAGAGACACAGAGTTTGCAGGGCCCTAGAAACAACCTTCCACTCTGTGGGAGACTAATGAGTGACTTTTCCAACTCTGATCCTTCCCAAGATGGACAAAGTCAATCTGGAGGGGACAGGCAGAGTGACTAAATCTGTATCATCCCTGTGTCTCTGCTGGATTCTGGAATAACAAGGGAAAGGCAAGATGGAGTGTCAATTTAATAAGCCATTCCTGTGGTTTTCCTTTTATGAATTATTATAGGCTAAGTCATTTATGGGTTATGTGATTAGGATTGAATCCCAATATCAAAAGGAACAGCTTTTGGAAACACAAAGGACCTCTATAATTTTTCTACATGTACCCACTACCTGTGCCATAGTCCTGCCCAGGGTCCAGGTCCTGCTCCTCCTGCAGTGTCCAAGATCATTCTGTCTGCTCATTCAGAAGGTCCCTGGACACCTCTGTGCTTGTTCTTCACATGGGAGGCCAGGCTGCTGCAGTTGACAGGGCCACTCATGGGTGTGGCCTGAGCTGTGGCCCAGGCAGTCTTAGTCCACAGCCCTTGGCTACACCTGTTCCCTGAGTTCCCAAGACCTTCCTCTCACAGGGCATAGAATCTGCTGAGCTGCTGCCCAGACCAGCAGCTCATGTGGCAGCTGGGACACCCAGACAGGGAGGTTTTTGTTCTGGGCTGTACCACTGTGACAGGAGCCTGTAGACTTTGCACACAGTAATAAATTCCAGTATCCTCTGGCTCCTCTCTACTGATCCTCATTGTGAAATCTGTCCCTGACCTACTGCCACTGAACCTGTCTGAGATCCCAGTGTACCAGTTGGAAATCCCATATATTAGACCCCGAGGAGCCTGGACTGGCTTGTGCACAACCCAACACAAATAAGTGTTTCCACCACTACTTAGAAGGCTCTGACTGGACCTGCAGGAGAGGGAGACTGACTGTCCAGGAGTGATGGGCTCAGAGAAAGGAGTATGGGTCATCACAATATCCCCACTGTTTCTTGCAAAAATCACCAAGCAATGCAAGGTTATGTAGAAAGTTTAAGAACACTTTTCACATATTTGTGTATATTTCAGACTAAATTAATATTTGTTTTTGATTTATACACTAAAAGTATTCATATACATAAAGAACTCCAATGGAGCAGCTCTAAAAGTCTCTTTAAAATTATGTGACAACTTTCATCAGAGCCAGTTCCTTGCTCCTTCTGGAATACTCTCTCACATCGAGTGACCTAAGATGCCTCGTCCTGAAGGACAGACCTGCACAACCCTCATGTGGACAGAGCACACATGGGCAGAATGGGGGACCAGGGCTCACCCCCTGCCCATTCTCCCTCCTCTTCACCTCTGTCCTCACCAGGGATTCAGAGAAGCAGCAGCCCCAGGTGTTGTGCAGGGAGCCTCATTCTGAGAAGCTGAGCTGAGGAGTCCTGGGGAGTCAAGGGAAGGTTAGAGCTGAGCTTTTATGTCAGCCTTGCAGGAAGGCCCTCCCCAGGGAGCAGCATGCAAATGCCCTGGTGGGTGCTGGGTGGAGAGAGTGAGGGAGGGAGGGGCCTCCTTGTGAGCCCAGGGACATCAGATGACTTCTACATTTGGAGGCAATAGAGCAGAGAAATATTCCTGGGTGCCTGTGGTGTGGGCAGGAGGCCTCATCATGGAAGCTTCACTCTGTGAGGGGTCATGGTGCCCAGGGCCTGCCCTTCTAAGACAGCACAGATGCACAGATAGGGAGGTGGTCTGCAGGTCAGCCTCTGTGAGGAAATGACTATTTGACTGTCTTCCTCTCAGCTGAGAAGAGAAGGTGACTAGTGCCATCTCACAAGTGTAGATCTTTAAAATTTCTTCTAGCCATAGCATGAAGTTGAAGAAGTTCAAGGGCTTCTGGTATCTGACGTTACCTGCAGAAATATGAGCATCAGGGACAATTTAGATGTCAACTTTTCCTGGCCCAATATTGAAATAAGGGCAGAAGTGTGACAAGGAGCTGGTGGGAAGAGAAATCATGTTTCATCTGAAGATCAAGTAGCCCTGCTCAAGGGAAGAGGACAAGGAGCATGTCCCCTGTGGTAGTCAATGTGAAGCTCCTGGGGTGAGGTCTGTAACTGGTGACCATTCTTTCCTAGTGATCTCCTTGCTTTGACACTCAGAGCCACCAAACATTTCCCAGGAGATGGACCACTGAGCCCATGAGACAGTGTGGACAGGGAGGATTCTGCATGACTTCTTTCTCATAGATGATAGAGACATCCCTCCCCATGTGCTCCTCCTTGTCAGGTACACAAGGGAGCAGGTGCCTCAATCCTGGGTTTTAAAATGGATTCCCTAGTTCAGAACTGCACCCAGGCACTCTCCCCATGTTCAGGGGGTTCCATGTGCCCTACTGTTCTCCTGGGACTGGCCCCAAATGTCTTGGGGTGAGGGTTCTTTTCCCTGCACAGGGACATTGACTTCAGCCCTCCTTGTCTGCAGGTGGGAAAGATTGACCCTCTGTTGTATTGGCCAACATGGCTGTGTTGCTTTTCTCCCCAGCCCAGGACCTCTGACACACCCTCTCCACTGTGTGGACCTTGGGCCACTAGCAGCTGAAGACCCTACCATGTGTCTGTTAGTTTAAGTGAACCTCTGTGGCTGTCCTGCATTCCTTCACTCTAGCTTTTGCACAGGAGGCTGACATGGGACCCTCACCTTCCAGAGTCTGTCTCTTTTACTTTTCATCATGTTCTCCACTTCCATCCATTTACCTGAAATGCCACCATTAAAGAAGAACTTTAAGGCCCCGAGTCAGCCTGGATTGTATGGATTTGGACAGATTAGGAGGATCTCTGTGCAGAAGAAGGCAGAACCTGACCACACTGCAGAGGAGCAGAGAGCTGAGGGTCCCCTCAGCCATGAGCAATGAGGGACAATTGCTTCTTGTGTTTAGTTTTCTGATCCTTCTGATGAGATATGGCAGTGTGATGTTTCTCTTAGTTTTCTGTCACTGAGCAACAAATTCCCCCCTATTGAGCAGTGTGTTTCTTCCCAGGCCTGTCCCTCAGGAGTCCAGGTTGGGTCCTCAGCTCAGCCTTAGAAAACTGAAATGGAGCAGTCAGTGGGCAGTTCTCCTTACTGAAGTTCAGGGTCTTCTTCCAGGTCCAGTGGCTGAGGCAGAGTCATCTTTCCACAGTTGTAGGGTGAGGTCCTAATTTCCCTGTGGCCATCAGCACAGGGCTCCTGGACACTGCCCTAATTGCCACCTCCAAGATCAGCATTAGAACATCTCCTCCCATCCAGTCTTCATGGCATAATATCCTCCTTCTTCTGCCTCCATGTGCAGGTAAACAGGCTTCAATGATGAAGACAGATCTAGTGTGTACTCTCCCCCTTTCTTAAATTCATTTATTTTATTATGTCTCCAAAATATTTCATTTGAAATTATTGTTTGTGTACCTGGCTAATGGGATTGTACAAGGCCTTGAATTTGAGGCTAACAACTTTAAATCCTGTCCACATACTACCATTTTTTTTCACTTACCATAATGACTGGATCCCTGTTGGATATTCAGAAGTGGGTGCTGTTTGGAGAATCAGTTTTAATAAGATTAGGTGATTCCAGGTAAGCAGAGTCTAAAGAGGTAACCTGCAGTTGGCACAGGAATGACAATGACTGCCCCAGTCTTTCTGTGTGTCAGCTGCACCAGGCACTAAGTTCTCAGGAACACATGACCTGCTTTTCTGGACCAACAGGTGCTCCCTACCCTCAGCAGAGGCCTCAGGCTCCCTGGCAGAGCTCCATGGCCTCCCAGCCTCAGGCCCTGTCTGCCTCCACACTGACTCTGTGTCTTCCTTCCACAGGACCATCCTGTCCCTCTCCCAGTCATGACCAAGGCTGGTGTGCAGCCTGTGAACATGGGGAAAGGTTCTTGTGTGGCCTTCCAAACTGCCCAACCAGGCATCAGTCTTGGTCAATTCATCTAAGGATTCCCACCTTAAACATGAAGGCTCATTCATTTTGGTACTTTCTAATTTCCCAGTGGATCTGTCCTGATGTCACATGCTCATGTCTTCCTGGAACCCAGGCATCTGTCGTTCCTGGTGGCTGGCTGTAACCTCCTCTGGCCCCCACGTTCATTCCCAACTGGAAGAGGCATGGCATACTCAACCTCCACCCTCCCACAGGTGATTGGAAACTTGATTCTGCATGTCAAGGGTTGTGTATGACATTGGATTAGGTCCTTGACTTTCTCCACACCTCAGTTTCTCATCTGTGGTGAGAAAGTAATGACATCTCTCTTAGAAAGTTGCCTGATGAGAAACTTTCATAGCATATGTGAATTAGGTAGCTTAGGGCTGGGGACACACTACAGTTTTTAGTAATCACTGATTTTTGCTATTAGATCTTTTTTCATGGGAAGCAAATATATGTGGTTAATGGTAGATGATTTTTCATAATATTGTCCTTTATACAGTAACCAGCATCATCTTATAATAACAAAGCAGCTGAGCTTGGTCATGCACCTCGATTAACTTTTTCCAGGGGTGTAGCTGGTGTTGAGTGTTTACATCTGCTCCACACTGTCCTTCTGTTGGCTTCTCCTTGGGCTGTGCACCTCGTAGAGGGTGCTAGGACTGGGCCATATTAAACCAAATCTCCCTTTGTGATGTTCTCCCTCCCCATGCTGAAGAGATTGGAAGTGGAGCAGCTGAAAGGCCTCTTTAGCTCTCTATTCTTCTGTACAGAACTGGAGGTACCTTCTGTGGGGATTTTTTTCTGACATCTTAGATTGTTGCTTTTCCTGAGTGGATTTAATGCAGAGATCCCTTTGGGTGGTTCTGACTACTGGGGACTGTTCTGCATGGAACTTTAAAGCCGTGCTTGGTGTGTGTGCTCCAGAGTATTTATGTCACTGCACTGAGGAGATATCAGTCTCAGCTGGGAGTCTAGGCTTTTGTGTCTCCCCAGGGTCCTGTTTCTGGGGAGGGCTGTGAGACCACTCTGGGTAGAAGCTGCATGCAGGTTTTCTGTCACCTCCCAACACCAAAATATGTGTCTCCACATTCCCATCCCTAATGGAATCATGTCCCTCTGGTCCACCTCCCTGATTCCTCTCAGTGGGTTGTCACACACAGAGCTCAAAAGTTGATTGAATGTCACTCTCCTTCCCACAGTGTGATCACACTTGCAGAAACAATTTCTCCCATTATTTTAGGAGGTCATTCTCCTGCTGCAGGATTCAAGGAGGAGCAGACCACAGTCCCCCCTGTATCTCTGAGCTGAATCCCCCTGGGTCTGCTATTTCCTGACCATCTTGTGATTGTAAATCCCCAGGTGATTTTAGGTCACATGGTGAGACTGCTGAGACAGACTGGAAGTGTCTGTTTAGGTCTCTTGAGCACTCCTAGGGATGAGAGAGTCATAAACCTGGAGCTGGACCTGCACTGCAGTTCTTCACTCAGAAGGTGACATCTGCAGAGCTCACTTTTGTGCCATATGAGTGTGTGTGTGTGTGTGTGTGTGTGTGTGTGTGTGTTGCTCCTTCCTCTGTGTTGGCCTCCCTCTGTGGTGACCCACAGCACTGTCCCTGCTGGGGTCAGTGGATTTGCTTCCATCTTCTGTTCACTGCCCTCTATCTTGGAACTTCTCTGGGTCTCCGACTAGTGATATTTAATGGTTGTCTTCGAGCACCCACTTCACTGTGAACTGTATACCTGTCATTCAAGTTCCAAACAGCAGAGCAAGTGGGAAGATCCTCCTCTGGTCCACCATCTGCCATTGCATCTCAGTCGTGTTTTGAAATTAATATTCTGGGAGTAAATTGTCTGACATGATTGTTAATATTATTAGTAATTTATTTAAAAATTATATACTAAATATTCATGGGGTGTGAAAAGATAAATTCGTAGTGTAATCAGTTTGGTTATAATAAAGCTCTTATCAAATTAAGAATTCTACACTTACAAATAAGCATCCATTGATGTTCCCCTAGAAAAAAAAGAAGTTGTGGTTGAAAAAATTTGACAACATTTTACACACGTGTGAAATACTTGATGTATGCCTATGTAGGAATCCCTACTTATATACATATCTACTCTTATATAAGTATGCACATCACATGTACACAGAAGTAACTGCACAGCAGCTTTTACAAATAGTACAACTAAGTTCATAGAACCATCCACAGTGCAGATTAAGCAGAGTGCTGAGCGTCCCTCAGCCATGAGCCACATGGGAACACTGCTGCTGGTATTTAGATTTCTGATTCTCCTTCTAACACGTGGTTCATTGGTGTCTCCCCTAGTTTTCTGTGGCTGAACTACAAATTCCCACGTATTGAGCAGTGTGTTCCTTCCCAGGCCTGTCCCTCAGGAGTCCAGGCTGTGTCCTCAGGTCAGCCTGAGAAGACTGAAATGGGGCAGTAAGTGGGCAGCTCTCCTTGCTGAAGTTCAGGGTCTTCTTCCAGCTCCAGGGCCTATGGCTGAGTCATCTTTCCATAGTTGTAGGTGAGGTCCCAATATCCCTATGGCCATCAGCACAGAGCTCCTGGATACTGCCCTAATTACTTGCACTCTGGCTCCTCCACGTCCAAGACCAGCATTACAGAATCTCCCACATCCAATCTTCCCTGGCATGAGATTTCCCTCCCTCTGACTCAATCCAGATTTCAAGGGCTTCCACGATGGGGGGTGCAATCAGATACTCTCTCCATCTCTAAAAGGCCCCTATTTTATTACAGCTGCAAAATCCTTCACAGAAGAAACTGAATTACTCCTTGAATACCTGCAATGTGTTGATACTAGGGGCAGGGCTTTTGGGTCATCAATGTAAAATTTTGTCCAATACTACCTTTGTTCATCACTAACAAGTACTGATGGATCGCTGATGGCATTTGGAAGTGAATATTGTTTGGATATTTCAGTTCTATTTCCTTGTTTCTTAATTTTCTTATATTAATCAATTACTTGATAATTGTTGTGTCTTGTGGTAATTCATTAGTTATATGCCTATTTATAATCTTGTAGGCATTGATGCCTCATACTTCTTAAGAAAGTATTTCAAAGCTGGGTTGCAGGTGAACATAAATGGATGAGCATAGGGAGAGAAACAAGCCAAGCATGGAGCTCCCTTAACAGACCAGACAGGAGCTGAGCGCTGAATGCCTGGCTAAGGTTCTCCCTGGACATGTGCTGTGGGCAGGTGGGGGGAGGTGCTGTGTCAGAAAGAAGAAGAAACCTCCCCCATTTCCTTGGGACTTTCCCCAGGATGTTTTCTGGGCCTGTGGTTTGCACCTGGAGGGAGCAGTGAAGGGTGCATTTTGGAGATGGAGGTGAACAACCTGCCATGATTAGGTCAAGGGATGTGAGAGAAGGATTCTCAAGATGACTCTTGCTTTGAGAAGCCAGAAGAGTGAAGTTGCTATTTGTCCTGACAGAGGAGACAGTGGGGACAGTGACATTGAGAGCAAGATGGGACATGTGGCTCTGGACATTGGGGCTGGCCATGTGCATTAGACTGGCAGTGTGTTGCCCAGTAGCCCACAGAGTGTTTGAGGCTGGGGTTCAGGTGTGAGGTCTGCCTTGGGGACCGAGCTCTGATGATAACTGCAGTGAGGGCTGCACAGAGCAGAGGTCCAGGGCCTGAGTTCTAGGACAAGTGGAGAGGGAGGACCAGGAAGGTGATTGGGAAGGGGAAGTGGGAGGGGTTAGCAGCAGGAGAGAGTGATGTCCTGAGGTTCAGGAAGAAATTGCCTGGAGGAGGTGGGTGTTCTGAGGTGCTAAGTCTCATTGGTGGGTCTAGTAGGATGAGGATTGTTGTGGACACTGGAATGGGCAGTTTGGATGTCTCAGGTGATATTGAGCAGAAGTTTCAGTGGCACTGTGTGGTAGTATCTTGAACGGGGAAGCCTGAAACAGAACTAAGTACAAGTTTTGAGCATGGTGACCAAGGGCAGCTGTTTCCAGGATCTTTATAGTGAAGTTCAGAGACAGGTCATAGTGAAGGTCAATGTCCAGTGAAGAGTTTTTCCCATTCATAGAGCTCTTAGCACAGAATCTTGACTCCTCTGTGTGAGGGTCCATCATTCCTACTGGGTCTGGTTCTGGTTCTGATGCTGCTCAGTGTTCTCAGAGGGCTCCTTGTGCTTTCAGTACCTCACACTGTTTTCCAGACAGCAGAACATGACCCACTGGGTCAGAGGGGCTGATCCTGTCTTGGTAAAGAGAGGAAATGCTCCCTGGTCCTGTGACTTGGTCTCTGTCCTGTTCTGTGGTTCTTTCATTGAGCTCAGGGCTCCCTTGTCTGGACAGTGGTGCTCCTCTGAGCTCTCCCCAGCCCTGGGCTCATTACTGAGTGTGCAGCTTGGGCTCTGAGCTTCAGGAAGGCTATCAGCTTCCTCCCTTGCTCAGGGGTCTGGCTGGGGTGGCTGAAGTTGGTGCCTGTCTTCTCCCACGTGCAGGGCTAGCAGTGGGCAGAGTGGGATGTTTTCCTTGCTCCAGGTCAGCAGGCTCTGATACACCCCTCAGGCTGGGCTTGGTTACCCAACTTCCCCTGAGGGCAGACCTTTTGGATGCTCTGACCTATGCCATTATTGTGCTTTTCCTTTCCCCTGCTAGATTATGGCACTCTTTTTTGTGAGATTCTTCTGAGCTCCTGGAGGTAGAACTTATAGGAACTTCCTCATGATGGGGTGACCCTGGGTTTGTAACTATTCTATTTTCCAGGCTAAGTCTCTGGACACTTGTCAATTACAGTTCAGGTTTCCTGCCTGTATCCCTTTTTCTTAGTGGCTCCTTCCTGCACCTGTTTGTCCTGTTGAGTGTGATCCTCTGCATCTTCCCTCTTTCTCCCCAGTCTTGGGTAGTGGCTGGCCCCTGGTCTCGCTTCCCTGGTGGGCTTCAGAGGAGGTGCTGAGTTGCCAGTTGGCTAGGCCTTTGTTGGAGATGGCTCCTATCATTTGGCTGGAATGCTCTGCTCTCTCCTGCCAACAACTTGAAGTCCAGCTGGGTCCATTTAGGGTCAGTACTGGAAGAGATTCCTGGTGCACTGACTCTTCTGCTGTCTTGGGATGTCCCAGTTTGTCTCCTGTTTGTGGTCCAGGCCAGTGTCCTTAGCTCATCCTTGCATGATGTGTGTTGTGGTCTTGCCTCTTTCAATCAGCCTACACTCTTAACCCATGTGTGTATTTTATAATGGCATGCAGTTTTGATTTCAATCCTTTTTATTTTTCTAAAATTTTACTTAAAATATTATAAAATTACTTGGAAAGCTGGGCCAAATCTGGCATCATTTCATTCATTGCATCTATTTGCTCTTTTGTATTAAGACTCATTTTCTTGCTTTCTTGATTTTTTCCCATTATTCAGTATCTAAATTATTGTTTTTCCTCATGTGAATTTCTTAATTATATATGCATTTATAGTCTTGTAGTGATTGTTCACTCACATTTCTTTTAAAAACATTTTAAATTTATGTGGCAAAGGTAGATCAATGGAAGAGATGCCAAAAAGAGTGCAGATGACCCAGGCAGTTGCATGGAGCCTCCTTAACAGATGGGACAGGAGCTGACCCCTCAACACCAGCCTGGGATTCTCCCTGGACATGTGCTGTGCTGAGGAAGGGGAATGATCAGAAAGCAAAGATTACCTCCCCTGTTCCCCTGGGACTCTTCCTGAATGCTGCCTGCTTGTGGTTGCTGTGGGCCAGTGACTTGCACCTGGGCTCCCACTGCATCTCCTGCTGACCTTTCCAGTCCAGCTCTGCCTTTGGATCAACACCAACTTCACCTTGACCATAAAGTCTCCAGTGAGTGACACTCTCCCTCAAGTCATGCCCAGGCATTTTAGGAGGGCAGAATCCCCTTTCAGAAGATCACCTATGCCCTCCCAGCCTGCCTGAGATCATGTGAGATGACCTGAGAGGCATCTAGGTAGGACCTTTTGGAGTCATGAAGGCAGTAGAGACCCAGAGTGGGTATGATGTTGACTTCCCTGCACCTGCAGGGACCCAGGACACAGATTTGACCACCAAGTGGATTTAGAAATGTATTATTTGACTTTGATCCTTCCAGAGATAAAGGCAGGCAGTCAAAAGGTTATAGATAGGGTTACTGAAGCACACAGTTACTGAGAGTGGCCAGCAGAGGGCAGCACAGGGTCCTGTGTCTCCAGGTCACCTTCAGATCCCCCAGGGGTGCAGGGAGCTCAGAAGTGTCTGCACCACGTGTGTATGATGCTCAGGAGCTGGAGAGAGCAAGGGATACCGGATAATTCCTTCAGATAGAGAAATGGACCCTGGAAGCTGTTGCAGATTCTACTCTTGCTGCTAAAATGCCCAAAGATATCATTTTCTTTATTGATCTTCTCAAATTCAGGTGGGTCAAGTTTGAGCACACCAGGTGGTGTCAGCATAGGCATCATGGAGCCATGTAACCTCAGAATCATTGCTCTGGAGTATCCTCTTACCTGAATGTCTCAGGTAAGAAATACCATGTTTAAGTTCACACACATGCAGGATAAAAGGCACAGGTTGTTTTATTCACTAGGAGTAAAAAGCCCACAATTGCAAACTAATCTGCCAACTGCTCCAATAGATTACAGCGGGCAGGGGCTGGGCAGGGGCAGAGGTTGATTATTCTCTTCACATTGAGCTCAGATGAAAACAGGAGAAGCTCAGTCCTAAAGCATTGAAAGAAACAAATTGAGAGTATTTGTAACCATTTATATTGGCCCTCTTTATCCTGCTGTGTCTGGACTCTGGCCTGGACAAAGTTGGACACAAGCTTAGCACCTGCAGATAAACTCACCAGAGCCTCAGCCCTGAGAGATCTTTATTTCAAGCATATACTTAATTGCACAATTTTACCTGTTAAGACAGCCTCATTATAGGAAACGAACAAGACCCTGTGGTCTCTGTCTGCTGTCATTCAAGTTTTCTTTTGTGCATTCAGAGCACTCAGGAGGATAGATGTCACCACTGCCCATGTGACAGCAGGGACAACATAGAATCTTGCTTAGGCTGTTTCCTCCAGGGCCAGGCAAGGACAGCTCCATGTAATGTCACAGGGACCCAGGCTGAGGGGACTCCATCCCCTTGTGTTTGCACACTGTGGATCCCATAGTCTCCAGCTGCTGTGGGCTAGGAGCCCTTGAAAAGCAGTGACTTATTGAAGGCTATTTTTACTTTTTACAGAAAAGTATTTTTTTAAAAGAACCAACATCACTGTTTCCCAGGGGTCAGACAGTAGAAGAGATAGTGAAGAACAACTGTGTATTTTGCCAGAAAAACAATCAGGTGCTAATAACATCATGTATGGTAGGTACTCCAGTGTGTGTGCTCACCCAGTGAAGCACTGTTGTTCTCTACAGCCAACAGAAATTAGAGTCTTGCCAATCCTTTTAAAATTTTTTACTATTTCTCTGCATGCACTGTGTATTTCTGTGTGAAACATTGCAACAAATAATTTCAAGCATTGCCATTTTATTCTCACTCCTCTGTTGTGAGAGAGGAATTAGGAGGGGCTTCCCAGGTGTTTCTGGCTCATGGTTTGTACCCAGGTGTTGTGGGCTGTTAACCACGGGGGCAGCCAAGGAAGGTCTTCTATGTTGCGTCTCCAGGGGCCTCCCCTATGTTGGCCAGCTGGTGGTGACATAGCAAGGGCCAGGGGTTCTCATGGTGGCCCTGCCCTGGTTGGCCTGGGGGTCCTTACCAGGTGTCCTCTGGCTTCCTCTGGAGCAGTTCTCCTCCCAGAGTGGTCAGCAGGCAGGAGTCTCAGTGTCTTGGCCTCTGGAGTCACTCACTGCCACTTCCTCTTTCTGGATTGGTAACAGGCCAGCCCTGTCCTGTGTGGAGGGGAGAGTGTTGAACAGCTGGAGGGGATGTAGGAGGAAGGACACTGGGGCCTCCTGGTGGCTGAGACTGTTCCTGACTGTCCCCCTGGAGGTCTCCTTCGTGGAGGATCCTTCCAGCTTTCCTAGCAGCAGGATTCTGCAGGAAACAGTTGTAAACTGCCCTGTCCTCAAATATTTGACTGTCATAAGTTACACACCCCAGGGTGCCTCCTTATAATTTTGAGGACAGGTTCCAGTAGCTATCACAGACATTCAAATAATAAAAGAAAGTTTTAAAAATGCATTCCTGCTTTCCATCTTTGTACAAATGAGACCTTTATCGACTGCCACCCACCTTTGCCTGGACATACCATGTGGGCATTTCCTGTCCTGTGCAAAGACCAAGGATGTGTTCTCCAGATTCTGTGTGAAAGGTTTCTACATTTTTCTCAATATAAAATCTCAATTTTCTAGCTACAGAAACTTGGGTTGAACGTTATTTTTTAGTATTTGAAGATGTTGTTTGTGTTCCTTTTCTTCCACTGCCTCACTCACTCCCTCCCTCCCCTCCTGGCCCTCCTTCTCCCTCTCCTCTCTTCTTCATATGATGTGTTATTTTGCAGCAGGTTTTATTATTTTACCAGAATTATTATTCTATCTTAATTAGCTTAAATTTTTTTGAGTAATGAATCCACTCTGAGTTATATTTGTGGTAAAATAGAAGCTCTTCATTAATTCATCTGCCTGTTTACAGATTTAGTCTCTGCTCAGAACCCATCCATCCATGCAATGGGCTTCCCTATCTGCTGAGGGCTTTGCATGGGCCCTGCACCAGCCCACCTGCCACATTTTATAAACAAAGTCATTGCCATGAGACCTGAGCTTAATCAGGCAGGCATGGAAAGCAAAATGATGTCCCAGACACCATTGTTCATGTTTCTGTGGCTCTGGGACTTCAATGTCTTCATAACTGTAGAGTTAGAAAAGCCATTAAAACATGTGTTGGGAAATTATGGTGAATCCCAATATTGGCCTAATTATGAGCTGATCACACATCCATGGAGATTGGATGTTAAATGATATTTCAAAGTACATATTGTGAAACATACACGTGTGTGTGTGTGTGTGTGTGTGTGTGTTTGTGTGTGTGATATCAGGGTCCACTCCTGATTTTCTTGATTCAATGTGCCTATGGGGACAACATGATGTTCCAGATTCCATGCTCCCTGGCTGGGTCTGCAAGAGACATGGTCACCATCAGCTGCAAGTCCAGCCAGATTCTTTTATCCAACCACAAGGACTACATGGCCTGGCCCCAGCAGAAGCCAGGACAGCATCCCAGGCTCCTCTCCTGGGCATCCACATGGACAGCTTGACTCTCATGCAGCTTCAGGGGCAGTGGGTCAGGGGCAGATTTCAGTCTCCCCATCAGCAGCCCCAAGTTGCAGACGTGGCAGGTTGTTCTAGTAGCAGCACCACAGTGCTCCTCCCAAGAGCCTCAGCCTCAGACACAAGCCTCCAACAGGTTGAGGGTCAGGGAACCATTTCTCAGCTGCTTCCCCCTCATAAGGCCTTGAGCTTTCCTACTTCCTCTCCCCTCACAGGCCATATACTTTGCTTGATTTCTTGGTGGATTTTCAGGGCCCAGGAGAAAATCAACAACGGAACCTTTATTGCCATGTTTTTGCTTGTGCATCTCATGGGAGTTACCAAGCCCAAGGCTGGGCAGGTCTCTTGGGGACAGTACAAGAGATTTCAGGTGACAGGAATCTGTGTGTTTCCATGGACAGATACTTGAGTGAGCCAACATTAGTCTTCACCTCAAAGGAGAATCTGGTGACTTCCACACTCTGAAGACTAGTATTTCTCTGTGCCTCATCCAATATAGAAGATAACAATTTTTATTCCTTGTCCTCTTGGCTTCTTTCGTGACATGCAATCTCTTTCTATTTGGGTCCCTCTAGTATGAGATTCTTCACCTAGCAGTTCAACCCCCCTCACATAGAGACCTCCGTCCTCTCTCTCTCTCTCTCTCTCTCTCTCTCTCTCTCTCTCTCTCTCTCTCTCTCTCTCTCTCTCTCTCGTTAACCTCTCTTTATTATTACCTACCCTTCTGTTCACTTCCTTAGTCAGACCCTGCCTTCTGAGGAGCCTTTCTGGTGAAGTCCACTGCAGGTGGTCCCCTGCTCTCCCTCCTCTTGTGGTCCTCTGCTCCAACTTCTGTCAGCTGTTATCAGAGTTTCCTTTTTAGTTCCATAGTTTATTACAAAATTGCATAAAATAAATTTCTGGACAGAAGATGAATTTACACTCTAGTTGAAGTCCTTTGATTCTTTACTACAGTCCTGCCCAGGACCTAGGTCCTACTCTCTCGACAGAGTCCACACTCATCCTGACTGCTCATTCAGAAGGTAACTGGACACCTCTGTGCTAGTCCTCCACATGCAAGGCCAGGCTGCTGCAGCTGTAAGTGCCACTCATGGGTGTGGTGAGCTGTGACCAAGCAGTCATGTTCACAGCCCTAAGCTGAACCTGTTCCCTGAGTTCCCAACACTTTCCTCTCACAGAGCAGAGAATCTGCTAAGCTGCTGCCAAGACCAGCAGCTCATGTGGCAGCTGGGCCACCCAGGCAGGGAGGTTTTTGTTTGGGGTTGTACCACAGTGGGAG
This sequence comes from Ictidomys tridecemlineatus, assembly GCF_052094955.1. NCBI lineage: Eukaryota > Metazoa > Chordata > Mammalia > Rodentia > Sciuridae > Ictidomys > Ictidomys tridecemlineatus. The sequence continues at coordinate 3,223,918 of NC_135488.1, read as the reverse complement.
GAACTTGTAGACTTTGGAAACACAAATATAATCCAGTATCCTCAGGCTCCCCCCTGCTGATTCTCAGTGTGAAATCTGTCCCTGACCCACTGCCACTGATCCTGTCTGAGACCCCAGAGAACCAGTTGGAAACCCTTATACATTAGGTTCTTTAAAGCCTGGCCTGGCTTGTGCACAACCCAACTCTAATATGTGTTTCCATTACTGTGTAGGAGGCTCTGACTGGTCTTGCAGGAGAGGGAGACTGACTGTCCAGGTGTGATGGGCTCGGAGAGAGGAGTCTGGGTTATCACAATGTCCCCACTGGTTCCTGTAAAAATCACAGAATAATGCAAGGTTATGTAGATTCTTTAAGGAATGTTTTTGCACTTTTTCTCTATTGTATATTTCTGATTAAATTTATTAATATACATAAAGAACTCAAACTGAGTAAGCTCTAAGAGCCTCTCTAGAATTCCCTTCAACATCCCCACATATTATGTGACAACTTTCATCAGAGCGAGTCTCTTGCTCCTTCTGGAATACTCTCTCACATTGATTGATTTGAGCTGCCTCATCCTGGAGGACAGACCTGAATATCCCTCATTTGGACAGTGCACACATGGCAAAATAGGGGCCCAGGACTCCCTTCCTGCCCCTTCTACCTCCCCATCCCCTCTGTCCTCACCAGGGATCCAGAGCAGCAGCAGCCCCAGGAGCTGAGCAGGGAGCCTCATTTTGAGGAGCTGAGGTGAGGAGTCCTGGTGAGTCAAGGGCAGGTTAGAGCTGAGCTTTTATGTCAGCGTTAAATGAAGGCCATCCCCAGGGAGCTGCATGCAAATGTCCTGGTGTGTGCTGGCTGGGGAGAGTGAGGGAGTGTGGGGCCTCCTTATAAGCCCAGGGACATCAGATGTCTTCTAGAGTTGGAGGAAATAGAGCAGAGAAATAGTCCTGGGTTTAGGTGGTATGGGCAGGAGGCCTCATCATCTAAGCCTCACTCTGTGAGGGATCATGGTGCCCAGGGCCTGTCCACCTAAGAAAGCACAGATGCACAGATAGGTAGGTGCCATGCAGGTCAGCCTCTGTGAGGAAAATGACCATCCTGCTGTCTTCCTCTCAGGTGAGAAGAGAAGGTGACAAGTGTCACCTCACAAGTGTTGATCTTTGAAATTTCTTCCATTCACAGCATTCAGTTGCAGAAGTTCAAGAGTTTCTGGTATCTAATGTTACCTGAAGAAACACAAGGGTATCCTGAACAGTTTAGATGTCACCATTTCCTGGCCCAGTGACTGAAATAAGAGCAGAAGTGTGACAAGAACTGGTGGGAAGAGAAATGTTGTTTCAGCTGAAGATCAAGTAGCCCTGCTCAAGGAAAGAAGACAAGGAGCATGTCCTCTGAGGTAGTCAATGTGAAGCTCCTGGGGCAAGGTGTGTAACTGGTGGCCATCCTTTCCTAGTCATCTCCATGCATTTGACACTCAGAGCTACCTAACATTTCCAAGGAGATGGACGCCTGTGTCACACTGGACAGTATGGACAGGGAGGATTCTACATTAGTTCATTCTCATAGATGATAGAGACATCCCTCCCCATGTGCTCCTCCTTGTCAGGGACACTAGGGAGCAGGTGCCAACACCCTGGGTTTCAAGGTAGATTCCCTAGGTCAGAAGTGCAGCCAGGCACTCTCCCCATGTTCAGCGGTTCCATGTGCACTACTGTTCTCCTGGGCCTGGCCCCAAAGTGTCTTGAGAGAAGGTGTTTTTCCCTGCACAGGGACATTGATTTCAGCTCTCCTTGTCCACAGGTGAAAGAGATGGAGCTTGTGTTGTGTTGGCCAACATGGCTGTGCTGCTTTTCTCCCCAGCACAGAACCTCTGACACACCCTCTCCACTGTGTGGAACTTGGGCCACCAGCAGCCGAGGACCCTGCCATGTGTCTTTTAGTTTAACTTAACCTCTGTGGCAGTCCTTCCCCAAGTGGGCAGCATCCTCTGAACCTGTGAAATGTGCCTGTTTGCAGTTTCCCCAGGCTACAGTCTTTCTGTGTTTTTTTTCTGAATGAGCAGAAAGAAAGGAAATGAAGGAGAATTAGTTGGAACACACTAGGCAGGAACAGGAAAAGTGCAGAGTCTCAGAGTGTTCCAGAGCACACGACTCCTTGGGAGAAGGTGGTGGGCAGATCATTTCTCTGTCTTCTCCTTGCCCTAAGGATGTCCTCAGGGTGTTTCCTGGGGGATAGCATGATGGCCCTGAGCCATCTCAGGTGCAGTTTAGATCTGGTTATCTCAACTGACTTCCATACTTTATGCCTGACTTACTTATAAATCTAGGTAAGTAGATTTCCTTTTCCATGACTCTACTTCAGTGTCCTGTTTACTATTGTAAAAGCTCCTATTAGTGCATTGAAGTTCTGCAAAACATATGGTTCTCTGGTCACAATCTGCAGGCATGGGATACACTCTGCTCCATCTTAGTCCCTGGTGCCCCCTCTATCCCTTTCTTCCATCCCCACTGCCTTCCCTCTTCTCTCTTGTCCTCCTTCTGTGTATTTATCAGCTCCTTTGTCATAGGTGGGCTCTAGCCCTCTGTGGAGCTGGGGCTCACTGCTGTGCTGTGGTGTCTGTGTCCAAGCACATAGTGTTATGTGGTGCATTCCTTCCACATTTTCTCCCTGCCCCAGTCCCCTTCCCTTCCATCTCTGTCTCCTTTGCCACTGGTCATCCTTCTCTTCTTCAGGGTCTTCATCCAGGTCCAATGGCTGAGGCAGAATCATTGTTCCACAGTTGTAGGGTGAGGTCCAAATTTCCCTGTGGCCATCAGCACAGAGCTCCTGGATACTCCCCTAGTTGCCACCTCCAAGAGCAGCTTTAGGGCATCTCCTCACATCCAGTCTTCATGGCCTAGATCCTCCTTCCTCTGCCTCCATGTGCAGATAGACGGGCTTCAGTGATGAAGACAAATCTAGTGTGTACTCTCTCCTTCTCTTAAATTCATCTTATTTGATTATATCTCCAAGATCCTTCATTAGAAATTTCATTGAAATTCCTGTTTCAGGATCTGGGGAATGGGATGGTATAAGGCCTGGGATTTGGGGCCAACAACTTGGAATCCTGTCCACATACTACCATTTTTTTTCACTTACCATAATGACTGGATCCCTGTTGGATATTCAGAAGTAGGTGCTGTTTGGAGGAATCAGTTTTAGTAAGATCTGTTGATCCAGGTAAGCAGAGGATAAATTGGTAACCTGCAGTTGGCACACGAATGACAATGGCTTCCCCCGTCTTCCCTGTGTGTCAGTTTCCCCAGGCATTAAGTACTCAGGAACACATGACCTACTTCTCTCCTCATCCATTGGTCTCACTGCCCTCAGCCAAGGCTTCAGGTTCCCTGGCAGAGCTCCATTGCCTCCCAGCCTCAGGCCCTGACTGCATCTGCACACTGACTCTGTGTCTTCCTTTCACAGGGTCAGCCCATCACTCTCACAGCCATGAGCAAGGCTGATACACAGCCTGGGAATATGGTGGAATGACTTGCCTGGCCTCCCAGACTGGCCTCTAAGGCACAGGACTCTGCAACTTCACCCATGGAGTCTCACCTTAGACCTGCAGTCTCACAACACCCTGGTGCTATTTCAGAGCCCAGTGCATTCATCCTGATTCCACCTGCTAATGTCTTCAGGGAAACCAGATATCTAGCCTTTCTGGAGGCTGGCTGATGGACCCCTTTGGCCATCAATTTTCTTCTCACATGGAAGAGACATGGCATGACCAATGTCTCTTCTGTGTTTTATTTTGAAGCTGTCATGGTCTATTTTCCCCTTCCTTCTCACTAATCTTAGGGTAGCAGGATGGGCTCCTTCCCATTCCACACAGGGAAGATGGGGGAAGCCATTGTCATTCCTATGCCAACTGCAGCTTACCTGGGTTATCTGACCTTGGGCAAACACACCAGAGCCATGAAGTAACTTAGACTTTGGCATGTGCTGGAGACCTAACATATGGGTATGTATCAAGGCTACAAGTGAATTTTAACCTCTGACAGGTCACAGCTGGAGTGTGGCCTTTGAAGGCCCTCTTTAAAAGCTCTCTGTTCTCCTGAGGGTGAGAATCCAGCCTCTGGGACAGGAGTCCCTGTGTTTCTCTTTTGCTAGCAAAGCAATAAAACTTCTCTTTTCTTTCTCTTAAAACTTTGTCCTCATTATTGGACTTCAGGAACAAGGATGAAAATTATGGTGCCAGTAACTAGCAAAGAAAACTGATCTAAGCACGGAGCCTAATCAGCAATAGAAAGTGAACTCCTGATACAACAACACAGAGGGCTCTTGGTGCATCCAGCTAAGGGAACAGAGGTTCTCAAAGCCACACGTGGATGCCCTCCATTGTAGGGCATCCTGGAGGAGGCAAGCTACAGGGTCAGCAAACAAAGGAGTGTTGCCAGGGGTTGGGGGTGAGGCAACTTCAAAGGTCCCCAGGAAGCTTCCTAGGGAGCTGGCTCTCTCCTGTATCTGGACTCTGGCTGTGGATACTTGGCTGTGCATTTGGCATAACTCATAGAAATATTTACCAAAAATCATAATCCTTTCAGAATATAACTTGTACTTCAGTAAACCTTATTTAAATTTTTAAAAAGCTTTGGAATGCAAGATAGAATCTTCATCTGAGATTCTTAGAAGCAAAACAACAACAACAACAACAACAACAACAACAGAATATTGTGTTAGTTACATACCTATCCCTAGGGGGAAAATTCCAGTTCCCCAGTGAAGGTTTTTTAGGGTACAAAAGTTGAATAACCTCTCTCCTGGGCATTGTAGAGCAGCTGGTAGGTGTGAGTTGGGTAACATTATAAATGGCAACTTCAGAGCAGATATAAGAACACAGTTTATGGAACACTTCCACGACAAATGCAGAGTGTGCCCATACAGCATCAGGTAGAGAGGTGGGTGTGCAGCCTGGGAATGTGATGGACAAGCTGTACCATGGCCTCTCAGGCTGGCCTCCCAGGCATCAGCCTCAGAAATTCACCTATTGATTCCCACTGGGGATCTGCAGGCTCATAGCTCTTTGGTGCTATTTCAGATCCCAGTGGTTTCATCATGATGCCACATGCTGATGTCTTCGTGGAGATCGTCACCTAGTCTTCCTTGAGGCAGGCTGGTGACCTCTTTTAGCCCTCAGGTTTCTTCCCAGCTGGAGGAGGTATGGCATGGTTGATGATCTAATCCTCCCAAAGAGGATTAGAATCTTGATTCTGAATCTTAAGAACTGTGTGTGACCGCCCCCCAAAAAAAATTTAAAAAAATTAAAAACAAAGCAAAACAAAAAAAAATAATTGTTTGTGACATTAGGTAACTTTCCCCATGCCTCAGTTTCTCATCTGAATTATGGAATGCCTGAGGAATAACTAAAGTGGCATATGTGAATTATGTAGCTGGGCATGTAACATGTTCTTAGCAAGCGCAAATTTTTGTTAGTTATATCCAGTTTCATGGGAAGCAAACTGACAGTGGTTGATGAGCAATGGGTTTTCCATGTTAATCTTCACAAAGTAACTTGAGTCATCTTTTAAAAAAACACAGAAACAACAACAACAACACAACAAGAACAACAACAAAATTAGCCAGACTTGGTTGTGCATGCCTATAATCCCAGCTGCTCAGGAGGCTGAGATGGAAAGATCACAGGTTCAAGATCAGCCAGGTAACCAAGTGAGATCCTGTCTCAAAATATCAATCAATAAATAAGTTAGTAAGAAAGGGCTGGCAATGTAGCTCAGTGGTAGAGTGCCCCAGGGTTCAATCCCCAGTACTACAAACAACCAACCAACCACACAACAAAACCCCCAAAGCAAATTTTATCATTCCCCTGTGTAAACTCTTTGATGGTTTCCCATTGTCCTGTTCCTAGGTTCACAACTGGGGTTCCCGCCCATGGCCTCTGGGTTCAGAATCTGGTGGAGAGTTCTGAAAACCCCTGCTGCCTGGATCTGTTCCAGCAGGTGGCTGCAGTGATCAGCCCCGACTCTGCTGCTGCCTGGTGGTGTTCCTTAGCAGGCTCCCTGACCCAGGAGCCTTCTTCCTGCTTCTCCCCTCTGACCTTCTAGTGTGCTGAGTCCTTTCTCCTCTCAAGACCTCAGCCTCCTCCTGCAGAGCCAGGTGCTACTTCTCCTTCATTCTGTATTCCCTGTGGCTCTGGCCCAGCTCAGAGCCCTGGAGCTCTTTCCTGAGGAGTCTAGGTCATGGGGCTTCCACCACTAGAGTCTCTCTCCTGGGGGAGGCAGAAGCCCTGACCCTTCCATGTGGAGGGCGCTGTTCCCAGGCCAGTCTCTTCCTCAGTGGAGACCTGTGCTCCTGGCATCCTGGTACATGCCACAGATAAGGCAGAGACCAGGGAGGCATTTGCCTTGAGGGCTATGCTTAATGAGGTCCTCTATGTGGGTATTTTCATGCAGTATATATTAACACAATATTTTAAAAATTAAAATTTATGCAAAGGCATTGCAATGTGAAAAAATTCAAATTTTTTTTTAAAATACAGGATCTAGCTTGTGAATAAAAGTATGTCAATAGGGACTAGTTTGTGGTATGCAATCCTGTATTTGAAAGTTCTTTGGTCTGGGAATTTTCCCATTTCTGTCACCAGGCAAAGTGCAGGGTCATAGGAAGTCCTCAAAAAGAAGACAGTAGCTCAGGGACTTCCTGGGCGTGTGCAGTGTGAGAGCCTGCAGGAAGAGGGCAGCAGTGAGTGCCGCCATTTCCATAGCTGTTTCAAAAGCACCTTCAGATCCAACAGCTGTGCAGGAGGCTCTATGACCCCTGTGAAAAGGTGTCTGCCCCATGCCTGGACCATGCTGGTGAGCTGGAGCGTGCAGGGGACACTGGGCATAGGTGGACTCTGGGTGCTGCTGTAGATTTTGGTCTTGGTGATGATGCTGCCATTAGGGGGAGATTTCTTTATGTCTCTTCTCATGTTAGGGGGTGGGCAAAGCTGTAGCTCACTAGGTGGTGTGAGCTGGGCACCGTGAAGCCACCCGACCTCAAGGAGCATCTCTCTGGAGTGACTTCGTACTTGGAAGTGTCATGGAAGAAGTGTTGTGTTTAAGTTTACACACACACACACACACACACACACACACACACACACACACACAGTAACAGGCAGGAGTGTGTTATTTGCTAAGCTTAAGTCTGCCCCAATAGTAGTGGGGAGAGGAAAGTATTTATTTATTCACTTCCCAGGGAGTGCAGATGAGGAAAGAAGAATCCCCAAGTTAAAACATCTAGTGAAATAAATTGAGTATTTATAATAGTTCATTCATGTTGGAACTCCTTTATCCTTCTGTTTGCTGGACTCTGGACTAGAGCAGGAGGATGGACCTAAGATTAGCCCTTGACTCCTGGTTTTGGCTTCAGCTCTGCCTGAACTCAGTGAGTGGCCTGGGCACACATTTCTGCTCTGGAGTCTTCCCTTCTTCCCAGGAGTGGCAGCTGGTTTCTGGGCTTCTCTCTGGGTGTGAGTGTTTGTGTCATGAGGTAAACAGGTGGCTGAGCTGTCTTCTTGAAGCTTTAGGTCATCAATGTGGAGAGCAGAGGGCACAGGACACTGTGGACACAGAGATGGCTCACCCCCAGGATCCTCCCACTTAATTCCTTGCTAGGATGTTCCACTGCTTGCCCACAAGAGGGTGACAGGAACCTGCAAATAATCTCATTATAGTCTCATCCCAGGAAAGGCTGATCTACATTACAAGCAAAAATTTAATTTTATGTTAACTGGTGAGACAGAAACATTACAGGAAATGAACAAGGAACACTTGTCCCTCACTATCACTCAGGCCTTCTTGGTTTTAAAGGTAACGTTCAGAACCCAGTCTAGGTGATTTCTTCACTATTTGCTAATGGCTTTGCGTAGGCCTCTGTAGGCCAACCCAGCTGCATAAATTTTATAAAGGAGAACTTTAGAGGAGACCTGAGCTCAAAGGCTGGCTTTCATCTACTGCCACCCCCCCCCCTTTGCCTGGACATGATATGGGGGCATTTCGGTCCTGTGCAAGACTGAGGATGTGTTCTCCAGATTCTGTGTGAAAAGGTGTCTACATTTTCCTCAATCTAAAAATCTCAATTTTCTAGCTACCAGAAACTTGGTTTGAAAGTTATTTTTTAGTATTTGAAAATGTTGTTTCCGTTCCTTTTCTTCCACTGCCTCCTTTCTTTCCCCTTTCCCTCCCTCCTTCCCTTCCTCCCTCCTGGCCCTCCTTCTCCCTCTCCTCTCTTCTTCATATGATGTGTTATTTTGCAGCAAGCCTTATTATTTTACCATCATTATTCATCTCTATTCATTAGCTTAATTTTTTTGAGTAATGAATCCACTGAGTTATATTTGATGTGATATATAAGCTCTTCGTTAATTCATCTGCCTATTTACAGATTTAGTCTCTGCTCAGAAGCAACTGTCCAGGCAATGGGCCTCCCTATCATTTGAGGGCTTTGCATGGGCCCTGCACCAGCACAGCTGCCACATTTTGAAAACAAAGTCATTTCTGTGAGACGTGAGCTGAATCAGGCAGGCAGGAATAGCAAGATGTTGTTCCAGACACCATTGTCCATGTTTCTGTGGCTCTGGGACATCAATGTCTTCATAATTGTACAGGTGGAAACGCCATGAAAACATGTGCTGGGATATTATAATGAATTCCAATATGGGCCTAATTATGAGCCCATCACACATCCCTAGAGATTGGATCTTAAATGATATTTCAAAGTACATATTATGAAATGTGTACGTGTGTGTGTGTGTGTGTGTGTGTGTGTGTGTTTATGAGATCAGGGTCCATTCCCAATTTACCTCATTGAAGTTGCCTATGGGGACAACGTGATGACCCATTGTCCAGGCTCCCTGGCTGTGTCTGCAGGACACATGGTCACCAACAGCTGCAAGTCCAGCCAGAGTCTTCTATCACCTAGAAGGACTATGTGGCCTGGGCCCAGCAGAAGCCAGGAAAGGCTCCCAGCTCCTCTCCTGGGTGTCCACATGGACAGCTTGAATTCCATGCAGCTTCAGGGGCAGTGGGTCAGGAGCAGATATCACTCTCCCCATCAGCAGCCCCAGGTTGAGGACATGGCAGGATATTCCTGTAGCAGCACCGTAGTGCTCCTCCCAATAGCCTCAGCCTCAGACATAAGCCTCCACCAGGCTGAGGGTCAGGGAACCTTTGCTCAGCTGCTTTCCCCTCATAAGGCCCTGAGCTTTCCTGCTTCCTCTCCCCTCACAGGTGACATATTTTGATTGATTTCTTGGAGGATTTGCAGGACCCAGGAGAAAATCAAGAACAGAACCTTTATTAGCCATGTAACTGATTGTTCATCTCGTGGGAGTCACCAAGCCCAAGCTGGGCAGGTCTCTTGGGGACCAAGCATTTTCAGGTGACAGGAATCTGTGTGTTTTCATGGACAGATTACGTGAATGAGCCAACATTAGTCTTCACCTCAAAAGAGAATCTGGTGACTTCCACACTCTGATGACTAGTACTTCCCTGTGCATCCTCCAATATGGAAAGTACCAATTTTTATTCCTTGTCCTTGTGGCCTTATTCATGACATGCAATCTCCTTCCACCTGGGTCTCTCCAGTAATAGACTCTTCACCCAGCAGTTCAACCCCCTCATATAGAGACTGACTCTCTCTCTCTCTCTCTCTCTCTCTCTCTCTCTCTCTCTCTCTCTCTCTCTCTCTCTTGTTAACCTCTCTCTATTATTACCTACCCCTCTGTTCTCATCCTTGTTCAGACCCTGCCTTCTGAGGAGCCTTTCTGGTGAGTCCTCTGTAAGTGGTCCCCTCTCTTTCTCATCTTGTGGTCCTCTGCTCTAACTTCTGTCAGTGGTTATCACAGTTTCCTTTTTAGTTTCATAGTTTATTTCAAAATTGCATAAAATAAATTTCTGGGCAAAAGATGAATTTCCACTCTGGTTGAAGTCCTCTGATTCTTTACCAGAGTCCTGCCCAGGGCCCAGGGCCTGCTCCTCCTGCAGTACTCACTCTCATCCTGTCTGCTCATTCAGAAGGGGCCCAGACCTTGTCCTCCACATGCTATGCCAGGCTGTTGCAGCTGACAGGGCCACTCATGGGTGTGGTGAGCTGTGGCCCACGCAGTCATGGTTCACATGACAGCTGCACCTGTTCCCTGAGTTTCCAGAACCTTCCTCTCACAGGGCAGAGAATCTGCTGAGCTGCTACCTAGACCAGCAGCTGGGCCACCCAAGCAGGGAGCTTTTTGTTTGGGGCTTCACCACTAAGTCAGGAGTCTGTAGACTTTGAAACAGTAATATATTCCAGTATCCTCAGGCTCCACCCTGCTGATCCTAAATGTGAACTCTGTCCCTGACCCACTGCCACCAAACCTGTCTGAGACCCCAGTGTACTGCTTGGAAACCTTATATATTAGACCCCGAGGAGCCTGGCCTGACTTCTGCACAACCAAGTTCAAATACGTGTTTCCATCACTGTATAGGAGTCTCTGATTGGACCTGATTTACAAATTCTTCTATTCACTGAACTTTCTGTAAACTTAATGAATCTGATCAAAAATTATGATATGCATGCATGCTCCATTTTATTGAACTTAGCTTTATTGAGCTTTGTAAATATGGTATTTTTTTACAAAAAATAAATAAAATAAAATAAAAGTGAAAATGAAGGAATCAATAAATCAAATGTTATATTCAAAAGAAGGCATCACCAACATAGAGAGCACTTGGAAGACTGAACCTCAGACAATGAAGGCAAAATATAACTTCTTGAAAGTAGAGTGGAGAATTTCCTTGATTTCTTGATTTTCTTTGCATTAATCATTTCTTTATGTTTGTTTTTCCTTATGGTAACTTGTTAATTATACATGAAGTTATAATCTTGCAAGGAATGTTACCTCACATTTGTTTAAAAAATGTTACAAATCTATGTTTCAGGTTGAGTGTGGGGAAGAGAACCCAGCTGAACTGGGCAGTTGCATGGAGCCTCCTTGACAGACAGGACAGGAGCTGAGCACTGGACCCCAGGCTGGGATTCTCCCTGGACATGTGCTGTGCTCAGGGAGAGGAAAGAGGCTGGGTCAGAAAGCAGAGGACACCTCCCCCATTCCCAGGGGACTCTCCTAGGATCCAGCCTGCTGCGGTTTCTGTGGCCAGTGGAGGGCACCTGGGCTCCCACTGCATCTCCTGCTGACCTTCCCAGCCCAGCTCTGCCTTTGTGTCAACATCATATTCACTTGACCATAATGGCTCTCCTGGGTGACCATCTCCCTGCAGTCATGCCCAGGAATCTGAGGTTGGCAGACACCCTTAGGTCCCCTTGGGCAGAATGGGAACCCCGGAGCTCAACCTCCTTCCCATTATTCTTACTCATCTCTTTTGTCCTCACCAGGGGTCCAGAGCATCAGAATCCCTGGTGGCCCAACTAGAAAACTGTGAGATGACCTGTGGGGCATCTAGACAGGATCTTTAGGATCCCTGAGGCAGTAGAGACCCTGAGTCTGCAGGGCGACAGAGACAACCTTCCACCCTCTGGGAGACTAATGAGTGACTTTTCCAACTCTGATCCTTCCACACATGGAGGCAGGCAGTTGAAGGCTTCCAGGGAGGGTGACTGGAGTCTGTATCATCTCTGTACCTCTGCTAAATCCTGTAATTGTGGGGACTACTTGAGTGACCAGGTCTCCCAGTCCTGATGCACCACTGGGACCTAAAAATCACTGTGTCTGGTGGGGTAGTGCCATGACTCCTGACTTGGTCTTTTCTCTCTGTGGGGCATGCCCCTAGGGTTGAGTTACACTCACCTTTTCCTCTTTAATCCTGCCATTTGCCTGTTAGAAATAGAAGGTTCCATGGAAACTCCATTTGTGTGTCCCCTTCTCTTGCTCTGCCTTTGAGTGTGGCTTTCCTAGATGTCAGTCAATCTACTGACAGCAGACACCACAAAGCTGACTCCACCCCATGAATCCTGACCCCTTGCCTCATTTAAATAATTTCTTCTCAATAAAAGAGTTCAACACTTGCTCCTCTCTCTCATTCCAGGGACCCCTAAGGTCACAGGAGCCACCAGAAGATGTGGTACATGACATATAATAATAAGCAAAATGCAAGACTTTAGCAAAATTAATAAGTCAATTTCATAAAGTTTATTTTATTAGTTATTGCAGGCAAAGTCATTTTTCTGTTTCATTTGTGTTATTAGGTTTGAATCTGAATTTCACACAGAGCAGCTTTTGGAGGAACCTCTAGCATTTCCCTTCATCTCTTCACTAACTTGGCAATGTCCTGCCCAGGGAACATCCTGCTCCCTCTGCAGTGTCCACGCTCATCCTGTCTGCTCATTCAGAAGGTCCCTGGACACCTCTATGTTGACCTCCACAAGCCAGGCCAGGATGCTGTAGCTGACAGGGCCACTCACAGGTGTGGCCTGAGCTGTGGCCCAGGCAGTCATGGTCCACAGCCCTCAGCTGCACTTGTTCCCTGAGTTTCCAGCACCTTCCTCTCACAGGGCATAGAATCTGCTGAGCTGCTTCCCAGACCAGCAGCTCATGTGCCAGCTGGGTCACCCAGGCAGGGAGGTTATTGTTCGGGGCTGCACCACTGTTGGAAGAACATGTGTACCTTGATAGCAGTAATACACCCCAGCATCCTCAGGCTCCACCCTGCTGTTTCTCAGTGTGAAATCTGTCCCTGACACACTGCCACTGAACCCTTCTGGGACCCCAGAGAACTGGTTGGAAACCTTATATATTAGGCCCTGTGCAGCCTGCCCTGGCTTGTGCACAACCCAGTTCATATAGGTGTTTCCTTTACTGTATAGGAGGCTCTGACTGGACCTGCAGGAGATGGAGGCTGACTGTCCAGGCATGAAAGGCTCACAGAGAGTCTGGGTCATTACAATATCCCCTCTGATTCCTGGAAAATGAGAAAAGCATAGTTATTGGCAAGTATTATGAGACATATTTGTATTTCTTTGTATATTTACATAGAAGTAGTATTTATGATTTTGATTTATGTGGCCTGAATATCAGTTTTTAAGAAAGGAATCAAGTTTTCTAAGCCATAAGTGACTCTAGAGAATTCACCTACAGCATCCCCCTCTTTTCATGTGACAGTCTTCATCACAGGCAGGTCCTTGCTCATTCTGGAATGTTCTTCTCTCACACAGACCTAACTAGTGCAAGACTTGTTCCTCTTTCATGTGGACAGAGCACACATGGCAGAATGGGGGCCCAGGGCACACCTCCCTCCCCCTTATTCTTCCCAATCCCCTCTGTCCTCACCAGGGATCCAGAGCAGCAGCAGCAGCCCCAGGAGCTGAGCAGGGAGCTTCATTTTGAGAAGCTGAGCTGAGGAGTCCTGGGGAGTCAAGGGCAGGTTAGAGCTGAGCTTTTATGTCAGCCTTGCAGGAAGGCCCTCCCCAGGAAGCAGCATGCAAATGCCCTGGTAGGTGCTGTCTGGGGAGAGTGAGTGAGGAAGGGGGCCTCCTTGTGAGCCCAGGGACATCAGATGTCTTCTATAGTTGGAGGAAATGCATTAGAGAAATAGCCCAGGATCTCTGTGGCCTGGGCAGAAGGCCCTGTCATGGCAGCCTGGCTTTATGGGGGTCATGGTGTCCAGGGCTGCCACCCTAGGACAGAACTGATTCTAGGCTAAAGAGATTGTGTCCAAGTCAGCCTCTAGGTAGGTAATGCCAACTGGCTGGCTCCCTCTGAGCTAAGGAGAGAAGGTGACAAGTGCCACCTGACAAGGATCCATCAATGGACTTTCTTACAGCCTCCACAGGCAGTTGAGCCAGCTGCAGAGCTTCTGAGTCTGCTGTTACCTGGAGAAACAGGGGAGTGTCAGGGATAGTGTTTGATGGCAGCTTTTCCTGGCCTAGTGAATGCAATAAGGCAGAAGATAGTGGGTAAGGAAGCTGTGTGTCAACTGTAGATCCAGCAGCCCTGATAAGGCAAGAGGAGAAGGGATATGTCCATCTGAGCCAGTAGGTGTGAAATTCCTTGGAGCAAGGTCTGCAAAGTCGTGGACATTCTGTCTTAGTCATCTTCATGTGTGTAACACTCAGATTCGTCCCATCACTTCCTCAGGGAAGAACTCCTTGTGGCCACTTGGCAGAATTGACAACGAAGGGAAGAAGAGAGAGAACTCAAATTACTAACATATGGGATGAAAAAGGCAATATCACAACAGATGCTACAGAAATACAGAAGACAATTAGAAATTATTTTGAAACCCTATATTCCAATTAAATAGAAGATAGTGAAGACATCGATAAATTTCTTAAGTCATATGATTTTCCCAGACTGAAACAGGAAGATACACACAATTTGAACAGACCAATATCAATGGATAAAATAGAAGAAGCAATCAAAAGACTACCAACCAAGAAAAGCCCAGGACCAGATAGGTATAGAGCGGAGTTTTACAAAACCTTTAAAGAAAAATTAATAGCAATACTTTTCAAGTTATTTCAGGAAATAGAAAAAGAGGGAGCTCTTCCAAATTCATTCTATGAGGCCAACATCACCCTGATTCCTAAACCAGACAAAGACACCTCAAAGAAAGAAAACTACAGACCAATATTTCTAATGAAACTAAATGCAAAAATCCTCAATAAAATTCTGGCGAATCAGATACAAAAACACATCAAAAAAAATGTGCACCATGATCAAGAAGGATTCAACCCTGGGATGCAAGGCTGGTTCAATATATGGAAATCAATAAATGTTATTTATCATATCAATAGGCTTAAATATAAAAACCATATGATCATCTTGATAGACACATAAAAAGCATTTGACAAAGTACAGCATCCCTTTTTGTTCAAAACACTACAGACACTAGGGATAACAGGAACTTACCTCCACATTGTAAAAGCTATCTCTGCTAAGCCTCAGGCTAGCATCATTCTGAATGGAGAAAAATTGAAGGCATTCCCTCTAAAATCTGGAACAAGACAGGGATGCCCTCTATCACCACTTCTATTCAATATAGTTCTCGAAATACTGGCCAATGCAATTAGACAGACGAAAGAAATTAAAGGCATAAAAATAGGAAAAGAAGAACTTAAATTATCACTATTTGCAGCAGACATGATTCTATACCAAGAAGACCTAAAAGGGTCTACAAAGAAACTACTAGAACTAATAAATGAATTCAGCAAAGTGGCAGGATATAAAATCAATGCACATAAATCAAAGGCATTCCTGTATATCAGTGACAAAACTTCAGAAAAAGAAATGAGGAAAAACACCCCATTCACAATATCCACAAAAAAAATAAAATAAAATACTTGGGAATCAACCTAACAAAAGAGGTGAAAGATTTATACAATGAAAACTACAGAATCTTGAAGAGAGAAATAGAAGAAGATCTTAGAAGATTGAAAAATATACCCTGTTCATGGATAGGCAGAACTAACATCATCAAAATGGCGATATTACCAAAAGTTCTCTATAGGTTTAATGCAATGCCAATGAAACTCCCAACGGCATTTCTTGTTGAAAGAGATAAAGCAATCATGAAATTCATATGGAAAAATAAAAGACCCAGAATAGCAAAATCAATTCTAAGCAGGAAGTGTGAATCAGGCGGTATAGTGATACCAGATTTCAAACTATACTACAGAGCAATAGTAACAAAAACAGCATGGTACTGGTACCAAAACAGGCGGGTGAACCAATGGTACAGAACAGAGGACACCGAGACAAATCCACAAAGTTAAAAGTATCTTATATTTGATAAACGGGCTAAAAGCATGCAATGGAGGAAGGATAGCATCTTCAACAAATGGTGCTGGGAAAATTGGAAATCCATATGCAACAAAATGAAACTGAATCCCCTTCTCTCACCATGCACAAAAGTTAACTCAAAATTGGTCAAGGAGCTTGATATCAAATCAGAGACTCTGTGTCTGTTTGAAGAAAAAGTTGCCTCCGATCTACATATTGTGTGGTCGGGCTCCAAATTCCTTAATAGGACACCTATAGCACAAGAGTCAATAACAAGAATCAACAAATGGGACTTACTTAAATTAAAAAGTTTTTTCTCAGCAAGAGAAACACTAAGAGAGGTAAATAGGGAGCCTACATCCTGGGAACAAATTTTTACTCCTCACACTTCAGATAGAGCCCTAATATCCAGAGTATACAAAGAACTCAAAAAATTAAACAATAAGAAAACAAATAACCCAATCAACAAATAGGCCAAGGACTTGAACAGACACTTCTCAGAGGAGGACATACAATCAATCAACAAGTACATGAGAAAATGCTAACCACCTCTAGCAGTCAGAGAAATGCAAATCAAAACCACTCTAAGATACCATCTCACTCCAGTAAGATTGGCAGCCATTATGAAGTCAAACAACAACAAGTGCTGGCAAGGATGTGGGGAAAAGGGTACACTTGTACCATGCTGATCGGACTGAAAATTGATGAGGCCAATTTGGAAAGCAGTATGGAGGTTCCTTGGAAAGCTGAGAATGAAACCACCATTTGACCCAGTTACTCCCCTTCTTGGACTATTCCCTAAAGACCTTAAAAGAGCATACTATAGGAAAACTGCTACAAGGATGTTCATAGCAGCACAATTCACAATAGCTAGACTGTGGAACTAACCTAGATGCCCTTCAATAGATGAATGGATAAAAAAAATGTGGCATTTATACACAATGGAGTACTACTCAGCACTTAAAAATGACAATATCATGGCATTTGCAGGGAAATGGATGGCACTAGAGAAGACTATGCTAAGTGAAGGTAGTCAATCCCTAAAAACAAATGCCAAATGTCATCTTTTTTATAAGGAGAGCAACTAAGAACAGAGCAGGGAGGAAGAGCATGAGAAGAAGATCACCATTACACAAGGACGAGAGGAGGGAAGGAAAGGGAGAGAGAAGGGAAATCGCATGGTAAAGGAAGGAGACCCTCATTGTTATACAAAATTACATATAAGAAGAAGTGAAAAGAAAAGGGGAAAAAACAAGAGAGAGAAATTAATTACAGTAGATGGGGTGGAGAGAGAAGATGGGAGGGGAGGGGTGGGGAGGGGAGAGGGGATAGTAGAGGATAGGAAAGGCAGAAGAATACAACATACACTAGTATGGCAGTATGTAAAAAAAGTGGAGATGTAACCAATGTGAAACTGCAATTTGTATAGAGGGTAAAAATGGGAGTTCATAATCTGCTTGAATTAAATGTATGAAATATGGTATGTAAAGACCTTTGTAATGTTTTGAACAACTAATAATGAAAATAAATTTTAAAAAAATGACAGAAAACCACAAGAGAAAAGCAACATATGACATTCAAGGGAACTTCCATGTGTCTATCAGAAAATTCCGAGAAGAAATATGCAGACAGGAGGAAAGAGAATAATATATGCAAAATGCTATGGAAAAAAACCTCAAGCAAGTATAACCAGTCATTGACCCCAAATTTTCTCATGAAATTTCTGAGCTAACTTTAAATAATTATCAAAATTTTGCCATTTTTGAATCTCATAAAAATAAAATCATGGGTAATGAGCTCCACTGTATCTAGCTCTTGCGTACTCTTGTAGGGGTCTTGAAGGCAGGAAATGTTTTCAATGGTATATAGTATTTCATTGCATTCACTTCCCTTATTTCATTTTTTCATTCTACTCTAGATTGGCATTTAGCTGGTTTAGGTTGCAGTTATCACAGAGAATGCTATGTGGTCACTGCACATGGGAATCTGTGCACATCTGCTGGTGCTATGAGTGGAAGGTCTCAATCACAGATATATACATGGTCAGGGCAGGTCTCCAGCTCAGGTACCACTTCACATTTCCAAACACATGATCATGTTCTAGATCAATTCCCAGGCTGTTTGATGCTACTTATGGTTCAGTTTTATGGTCTTTCTGTTGAAGGTTTATGGTGGTTTGTTACAAATTTCTCTGATGATTATTGATGTAGATCCCACTTTATACACCAGGTGACTGCATGAGGCTGACAGAGAATACTTTCTATGAAAAGGTCTTGTCCACAGTTTTTGTAATGTCATGTCTGTCAAAAAAAACTATCTTCATTTTTTGTCTCTGAAGACCAATTCTCTTTACCTGGGCATCCTGGCTGAGCTCACCCAGCACCAGGTTCCTGTATACCACTGGGTAAGAGCTCATCATGGTGCTTCTCCTGGTTGGCCTCCTTTCTCTTCTCACCATTGGTGGGTGGAGCACTACTGCAATGAGTAGTGCACACACCTTCAAAGACACCAATTCAAGGTTGAGTGCTGGTGCTGACAAGTGGAAAGAAACAGGGTGCAGAGGAACTCCTCGAGGCCTAGAAAGACCCCTCTTCAGTGGCCCTGGGATGCTGGCTGCCCATGAGCAGTGCCCTCAGCAGGTGGAGGCAGCAGAAGGAGCAGCTGGGGCAGCCCAGCCTCACACTTCTACTTCCTGGGAGGTTTTTGTCATGGCCTGTGTCACTGTGGGAGGGGAACTATAGCTTTGTAGACAGATATAAGTGGCAGAATCTTCAGGCTCCAGGCTGCTGATAGTGAGACAATAATCTGATTCAGATCCACTGCCACTGAACCTCGAGGGGACCCCAGATTGCAAACGGTTGGTATCATAGATCAGGGGCTTAGGAGCTTGCCCTGGTTTCTGCTGGTACCAGCTTAAGTAATTGCTAATGCCCTCACTGGCCTGGCACCTGATGGAGACTGTTTCTCCTTGAGATTTAGACACAAAGGCTGGAGACTGGGTCATTGTGATGTCACATCTGGCACCTACAATTGAACAGATAAGAATTAATATGCACACAATTAATAATGTCATAAGAGGATTTCCCTGAACACCAGGCAGCACTGATGAAATTGGTCTGAGCACATCCCCAGTGTCTCTCATGTTGTGTCTCCCAGTACAGGTCCTGTAGGCTGCAGAGTGCTCACAGGGGATGTGCAGCTCACAGAGCAGCTCTGATACAGAGTCCCCCTGAGAAGTTACAGCTTCCCATGGACAATCCTGAGCTGAGGGGCAGGTGGACAGTGCCACCTTCCTCTGACCCACCATTTGAGAACCTCTTTCAGGATTTGATAGTTATAATTTGATTTCCTTGATTTGGCTTTATTTGGGTTTGGTCAGCTCTTCTTTTATTAGTTTATTGAAACAGAAACTGGGCTATGGGTTTTAAACTTTTCTTCTTTCTTTAATATTAAAAAATTGAGAATCCTATGTTTACATTATTTGTTCCTTCATGTGTTTATATTTGCCCATAAAGCAATAGAGAATCTGAATTTTCTCTCACTTGAGAAGAATCTGAGAAACATGAGGACCTGGGAAACTCAGTTAGAAATCACCTGGAGGTACATTTATGATGCTCTTCACCTAAAGAGCTGTCATTTTAATGGTCTTCTAACACAGACCATTTTGGAGAAATGATTTTTTAAAAAATCAAAATGATAAGAAATCTTGCCTCCTCAAGACACCTAGTAGCTGGTGTTCACACTCACTATCCTGAGACATGGGCCCAGAGGACAGAACATGAGGTTTGCTTTTGGTTCAGGAAATATTGGAAAGGTGAAGGGATTATTATGCAGATACAATTAACATGCCAAGGCTGTTCATTTTAAGTGAGTCAAAAGGAGATTATTCTGGGTGGGCCTGATTGATTCACATCAGAGCCCTTAAATGGGAGTCAGCCTCTCACTCTTGTGGAAGGATTCTTTAGACTGGTCTCATTACTGAGCAGCCCATTTGGTAGGACCCTCTGGTGGCCTGCAGGGTCCTATAATAGACTCTGATCTATAGCCACCAATAATCTAGCATCCTCAACCACACAATCCCCAAAACCCTTAGTGTCCTTGGAAGCAGATTCTTCAAGTCTGCAGATGAGATGCAGTGAGAAACACCTTGATTGTAGCCAATGCGAAGCTGAGACTAGGACCCAGTCTAAGTCTTCCTAACTTCTCTCCTATAGAAATTGTAAGATCACCAGGGATTGTGTTAATTTGTTGTGCATCAATAGAAAACTAATACAATGCCAGCCATGGTGTTCATATGTGCAATCCAGGTTACAACAGAGTGAGGCAGGAGTAGATCAGGATTGAGGCCACCCTCAACAACAGAGTGAGACCAATTCCAAAATAAATAAATAAATAGTGCTGCAACAGAGCTCATGGGTAAAGAACTCTGAGTTTAATCCAAGGATGGAAAGAAAGCAAAAAGGAATAAAGGGATGGAGGGAGGGAGGAAATAAGGGTGTGGGAGACCATCCTCGAATGTGATTTGATTTACCTCCCTGGCTGGGTGAGAGGCGCTTAGACACAGCTGTGTCAGAGCTTTCCTGACCCTTCTCCAGGTCCGAAGGCTTGTCTGTCCAGAGGCATGTCTGGTCACTGCCCTGAAGACCCAATCGTCGCCCCTGACCTTGGAATAATGCTGGCTCCTTTATCCTTCATTGGATGGGATTTTGCCCTGGAATTTTTTGTTCCCCAATAAAAGCCCACTTCCTGGCATGCTCTCGTTCTCTCTCTCTCTCTCTCTCTCTCTCTCTCTCTCTCTCTCTCTCTCTCTCTCTCTCTCTCTCTCTCTCTCTGTCTCATTTCTTCTGTAAACCTCACCACAGCATTAAGTGGCTGGAGACAAGAGCTAAGAGAGGCCGTCCAGGAGCAGGTAATAAAGGTAATAAGGGTCTTGTCTCTTTAATTTAAAACTCCCGAGCAAGTTCTTATGAATCAAACCTTCTTTCATGAAGCCAGCGCTGGTCGCATGGCAGAGATGGGAGGAAGGGAGAGATGGAGGGAAGGAGGAAGAAAGGGAGGGAGGGAGGGAGGAAGGAAGGAAGGAAGGAAGGAAGGAAGGAAGGAAGGAAGGAAGGAAGGAAGGAAGGAAGGAAGGAAGGAAGGATGGATGATCGGGAGGGAGGGAGGGAGGAAGGGAGGAAGGAAAAGGGAAACAGGTGCAGCTGAGGGCTGTGGACCACAACTGTGTCAGCCACAGCCCAGGGAACACCCATGCATGGCCCTGTCAGCTGCAGCAGCCTGGCCTGGCATGTGGAGGACAAGCACAGAAATGTCCTGGCCCCTTCTGACAAGACAAGATGATCATGGACACTGCAGGAGGAGCAGGACCTGGGCCCTGGGCAGGACTCTGGCAGAGGCAGGGCGATGGTGTACAAAACTTCTAGAGGTCCCCTTGTTCTTGCTAATGCTGTTCTTTGTGAAATTGGGATTCAAACCTAATCACAAACTCATTCAGATGACTTAGCCTGCAATCATTAATAGAGGACAATCATAGAAATGGCTGATAATGCTTGACCTCAGTCTTCTACTTCTTCCTTACTATTCCAGGACCCAGCAGGATACAATGATGTGCACACTCCACTCTCCCTGCCTCTCATCCTGGAGAGCCCACCCCCATCTGGGAACAATCAGAGGTGGAGAGGTCACTCTAGGCTTGTGGTGCCCTGATGTCCTGCAGGTGCACATGGATCAAACTGTGTCTTAACACTCAAGGTGGAGGGGACTTGAGCACCACCTCCTCCCATCACAACATCAGACCCAACTGCCCAGGAATGGACCTGATTAGAAAGTGGACACAGGATGATGATGGGTCAAGAAAATGCCCTCACTTGTGTCTAGAGTGGCAGAGCTAAGGAACTAGAGAATGGCCTGTGGGAGAATGAGGACAGCTGAGGTCAGGAGAACATGTTGAATATGGGAAGATCCTCACCAGGAGCCAAAGGCTTGAACTGCAGTGGACACTTAGCTTTAGCCCAGGCGTTTGTTGTTTTAAAATATTTTAATAAATTACAGAAATGAAAAGAAAATGATGAGAACAGCTGATAGAAATGAGAAGGGGCCAGGGGCCAGAAGAGGGGACAGAGCAGGAACTACTTATAGTGAACATCACCAGAAAGGCTCCTTTGACATGCAATGTCTGAGGAAGGGAGAGAGAGAGAGAGAGAGAGAGAGAGAGAGAGAGAGAGAGAGAGAGAGAGAGAGAGAGGTGTCAAGGGTTGAGAAACCCAAGGCAGGCAAAGTGCTACTTGAAGGAAGCAAATGGAAGGTTATTACAGATCAAGAAGGACCCAGAAAAACAAGGAATCAAAATGTTAAGGTCCAGATTGAAGGAGGCATGAGGAGAATCAGTCCTCAGTGTGTGAACATCACTAGGTTCTTCTGTGAGGATGAAGACAATATTGGCTGAGTCTTGTGATCTCTCCATGGAAACAGGTTCATGTACCATGAAAACTCTCTACTGTTCTCAGGAGACCTGCCCAGCACTTGTGCTTAATGACCCCCAATAAATAAATAAACCACCCCTACAGGCCCAGTTCCTGAATTTTCTCCTGGGCCCTGCACACCCTCCATGAATGATCAAGACATGTGTTCTGTCAGGAGAGGAGGCAGGAGAGCTCAGGGCTCTGGGAGGGGGAAGCAGCCAGGGCAGCAAAGGCTCCCTCACCTTCAACCTGGGGGAGGCTTGGTATGAGGCTGAGGCTCTTGGGAGCAGCACTGTGGTGCTGCTATAGGAACAGTCGACCATGTCCTCAGCCTGGGGCTGCTGATGGAGAGGAAAATCTGTCCCTAACCCACTGCCCCTGAAACTCCAGGGGACCCCAGCTGCCCACATGGATGCCCAGGAGTTCAGCAGCCTGGGACCTGTCCTGGCTTCTGCTGGTGCCAGGCCATGTAGTCCTTGTGGTTGGATAAGAGACTCTGGCTGGACTTGTAGCTGATGGTGACCATGTCTCCTGCAGACACTGCCAGGGAGCCTGGAGACTGGGACATCACCTTGTCCTCACAAGTACCTGCGGTCAGAAAAATCAGGAATGGACCATTAACACTCTCTCTCTCTCTCTCTCTCTCTCTCTCTCTCTCTCTCTCTCTCTCTCTCACACACACACACACACACACACACACACACACACACACACACACACATACACACACTCAAATTTTTCACATATGCATTGGATCATTTCATGTGACATTCACTTTCAATTAGCATTAAGTCAGTACACTATTAGGTCCATATTGGAAGTAGTCATTTTTTCTCACTACATCTTAAAATTAGCTTGCCAGTCCTATAAACCTATTAATCTGAAGATATCTAGCACTTAAATCTCTCACCAGAGGCCCAGAGCCACAGGAAAATGCACACCTCTGTCTGAGACAACAACCTGCTGGACATGTCCACCTTTGAGCTCAGGTGACATTGCAAAGTCCTCATGCATAAACTGTGGGCAGCAGGACTGAGGCTGCAGGAGCCTTGCAAAGCCATTAGCAAATAAGAAACCAAAAACCTGTACTTCAGGGGTGGGGAGAGTATTTGATATCATTTAAGACATAAAAGTACCAGAATGTATAGTTTGGGGAACAAAAAACACAGAACTCAACATAGAAGTTCAAAGAATCCAAACTACTGTATGATGGAGGAGGGGCTTAGTTTAAATCAAAGTGATATTTATAGGTTTAATTGTACAGAAATGACAGGCTAAGTACATAAATTGAAATACATATTGTATATGTATGATACATATATACATACATATATATATATATATATATATATATATATATATATATATATATATAGAGAGAGAGAGAGAGAGAGAGAGAGAGAGAGAGAGAGAGGAGATTTCAGAAATGTGAGGAAATATACTTCAATACATTGAAATTTACAAAAATGATAGGCTATATATACAGGCTGATAGATACCAGATAGATAGGTAGGTAGGTAGGTAGGTAGGTAGATAGATAGATAGATAGATAGATGAAGTTCAGCAATCATAGGAAATATATTTGAGTTGAGTTTTTCAGAAGTGACACCTAAAATCAAGAATTCTTGTATAATAATTTAAAAGCTAGAAAAACACAACAAAATAAAGAAAAAAATGTGGAAATGAAAGGACAGAGGGAGGGAGGAAGGAGGATTGAGGAGATGGTAAAAAAAGAAAGAGAGACAAAGGGAAGTGACAACCTTGGGGTCAGTTTCCATCCCCCGTGACCAGGACAGACCTGAGCTACGGCCACCTTGGCCCTGAGGCTTGAACAGCATTGCCCACATCAGAGCTCAGGACCTGGCTCTGCAGCCACAGCCAGAAGGCAGCCCAGAACCCACTCCTGAGAGCCCTGCAGGGCCCCATTCAAGCCAGAGGTCAGGCTATCAGCTAGGATCAGTGTGCCCAGGACCCTGGACACCATCCTCCCAGGACTGCCAGGACTGCAGCAGGATCTGAGTAAGCAGGGAGGGGAGGGAGAAGCAGGATCCCCTGGGAAGTGGGGCTGCCCCCACCCTGCCAAGGCTGCTATTCCAAGGTGCATGTTGGAGAGGGGAAGGGCCACCAGCCTGCCTCAGTTACAGCCTCACTGCTGAGCAGCCATGTGGAGCCTCTGAGGAGACATGGCCACCCCAAGTCCTCTTGAATCCTCAAACATGGTCCTACAAGGCCCAAGACCACAGAGTCAGGGGTTCTGCAACAAAAATCAGAAGGACAACTTGAGTAGGAATGAAAACAATAAGCATGATGGAGTGGAGAGTCCTCCCAGATGTCAGATTTGGAGCTGTGAAAGCACATTAAAAAAACAAATTATAAAATGACATGATGGGCAAGGACATGGAACTAAAAACATGAAACACAATAATAAATCAAATATTATTGACATCCGAGGACATTTCATATCCAAAGCAAACTGTTTGACATTTCTGAAATTTTAGCATTAAACTAGAACTGTTGTTAACAAGTAAATTTTAATATTTTCATTTATTTAATATTATCAATGACTTTTACCAATAGAAATAATATGGGGACATCACTTTTTCTTTATAAAACATTAAAATCAGTGCTTACAATCAATCAGATTCACACTTTACCTGGGGGCTGGTGACTTAGCTCAGTTGGTAGAGAACTTGCCTCACATGCACAAGGTGTTTGGTATTTTCACCAGCACCACAAAAAAAGAAAAAGAGAGAGAGAGAGAGAAAGAGAGAGAGAGAGAGAGAGAGAGAGAGAGAGAGAGAGAGAGAGAGAGAGAGAGGAGATTCACAGTCTATCTGCTTCTGCAATATGAGTGCCCCACAGTCCAAGGCAGGAGGACATTCCCATAGTCCCAAGGAAAGAATCTGAAAGATGAGCAAATCTCCCCCACCTGCACACTTCCTACCAAGTTGGTCCAGCCCTCTGGACCCTGTCTAACTCAAAACTTTTGGTTTCTTCCTCTCAAAGGAACTCTCCTCAAATTCAAAAATCAAATAGACCACAACACAATAATTATGAGTGACTTCAACACACCTCTCTCACCATTGAACAGATTCTCCAAACAAAACTTGAATAAAAAAAAATATAGAACTCAATAACAAAATCAATAACCTAGACGTAACTGACATATATAGAATATATCAACCATCATCAAGTGGATATACTTTTTTCTCAGTAGCACATGGATCCGTCTCAAAAATAGACCATATATTATGCCATAGGGCAACCCTCAGTAAATATAAAGAGGTGGAGATAATACCATGCATTTTATCGGATCATAACAAAAAGAAACTGGAAATCAATGATAAAAGGGGAAGGAAAAATCCTACATCACATGGAAAATGAACAATATGTTACTGAATGATCAATGGGTTACAGAAGACATAAATGAGGAAATCAAAAATTCTTAGAGATAAATTAAAATACAGACACAACATATCAGAATGTATGGGACACAATGAAAGCAGTTTTAAGAGGGAAATTCATTGCCTGGAGGTCATTCCTCAAAAAAAGAAAAAACCAACAAATAAATGAGATCACACTTCATCTTAGAGCCCTAGAAAAGGAGGAGCAAAACAACAGCAAAATGCAGCAGAAGGCAAGAAATAATTAAAATCAGAGCAGAAATCAACGAAATTGAAACAAAAGAAACTATTGAAGGTAATAAGGGTCTTGTCTCTTTAATTTAAAACTCCCTAGCAATTTCTTATGAATCAAACCTTCTTTCATGAAGGCAGCACTGGTCGCATGGCAGAGATGAGAGGAAGGGAGAGATGGAGGGAAGGAGGAAGGGAGGGAGGGAGGGAGGAAGGAAGGAAGGAAGGAAGGAAGGAAGGAAGGAAGGAAGGAAGGAAGGAAGGAAGGAAGGAAGGAAGGAAGGAAGGAACGAAGGAACGAAGGAAGGAAGGAAGGATGATCGGGAGGGAGGGAGGAAGGAAGGGAGGAAGAAAACGGAAACAGGTGCAGCTGAGGGCTGTGGACCACAACTGTGTCAGCCACAGCCCAGGGAACACCCATGCATGCTCCTGTCAGCTGCAGCAGCCTGGCCTGGCATGTGGAGGACAAGCACAGAAATGTCCAGGCCCCTTCTGATAGGACAAGATGATCATGGACACTGCAGGAGGAGCAGGACCTGGGCCCTGGGCAGGACTCTGGCAGAGGCAGGGCGATGGTGTACAAAACTTCTAGAGGTCCCCTTGTTCTTGCTAATGCAGCTCTTTGTGAAATTGGGATTCAAACCTAATCACAAACTCATTCAGATGACTTAGCCTGCAATCATTAATAGAGGACAATGATAGAAATGGCTGATAGTGCTTGACCTCAGTCTTCTACTTCTTCCTTATTATTCCAGGACCCAGCAGGATACAATGATGTGCACACTCCACTCTCTCTGCCTCTCATCCTGGAGAGCCCACCCCCATCTGGGAACAATCAGAGGTGGAGAGGTCACTCTAGGCTTGTGGTGCCCTGATGTCCTGCAGGTGCACATGGATCAAACTGTGTCTTAACACTCAAGGTGGAGGGGACTTGAGCACCACCTCCTCCCATCACAACATCAGACCCAACTGCCCAGGAATGGACCTGATTAGAAAGTGGACACAGGATGATGATGGGTCAAGAAAATGCCCTCACCTGTGTCTAGAGTGGCAGAGCTAAGGAACTAGAGAATGGCCTGTGGGAGAATGAGGACAGCTGAGGTCAGGAGAATATGTGGAGTATGGGAAGATCCTCACCAGGAGCCAAAGGCTTGAACTGCAGTGGACACTTAGCTTTAGCCCAGGCGTTTGTTGTTTTAAAATATTTTAATAAATTACAGAAATGAAAAGAAAATGATGAGAACACCTGATAGAAATGAGAAGGTGACAGGGGACAGAAGAGGGGGCAGAGCAGGAACTACTTATAGTGAACATCACCCGAAAGGCTCCTTTGACATGCAATGTCTGAGGAAGGGAGAGAGAGAGAGAGAGAGAGAGAGAGAGAGAGAGAGAGAGAGAGAGAGAGAGAGAGAGAGGTGTCAAGGGTTGTGAAACCCAAGGCAGGCAAAGCACTACTTGAAGGAAGCAAATGGAAGGTGATTACAGATCAAGAAGGACCCAGAAAAACAAGGAATCAAAATGTTAAGGTCCAGATTGAAGGAGGCATGAGGAGAATCAGTCCTCAGTGTGTGAACATCACTAGGTTCTTCTGTGAGGGTGAAGACAATATTGGCTGAGTCTTGTGATCTCTCCATGGAAACAGGTTCATGTACCATGAAAACTCTCTACTGTTCTCAGGAGACCTGCCCAGCACTTGTGCTTAATGACCCCCAATAAATAAATAAACCACCCCTACAGGCCCAGTTCCTGAATTTTCTCCTGGGCCCTGCACACCCTCCATGAATGATCAAGACATGTGTTCTGTCAGGAGAGGAGGCAGGAGAGCTCAGGGCTCTGGGAGGGGGAAGCAGCCAGGGCAGCAAAGGCTCCCTCACCTTCAACCTGGGGGAGGCTTGGTATGAGGCTGAGGCTCTTGGGAGCAGCACTGCGGTGCTGCTATAGGAACAATCGGCCATGTCCTCAGCCTGGGGCTGCTGATGGAGAGGAAAATCTGTCCCTAACCCACTGCCTCTGAACCTCCAGGGGACCCCAGCTGCCCACATGGATGCCCAGGAGTTCAGCAGCCTGGGACCTGTCCTGGCTCCTGCTGGTGCCAGGCCATGTAGTCCTTGTGGTTGGATAAGAGACTCTGGCTGGACTTGTAGCTGATGGTGACCATGTCTCCTGCAGACACTGCCAGGGAGCCTGGAGACTGGGACATCACCTTGTCCTCACAAGTACCTGCAGTCAGAAAAATCAGGAATGGACCATTAACTTTCTCTCTCTCTCTCTCTCTCTCTCTCTCTCTCTCTCTCTCTCTCTCTCTCTCTCTCTCTCTCTCTCTCTCTCTCTCTCTCTCTCTCTCTCTCTCTCACACACACACACACACACACACAAATTTTTCACATATGCATTGGATCATTTCATGTGACATTCACTTTCAATTAGCATTAAGTCAGTACACTATTAGGTCCATATTGGAAGTAGACATTTTTTATCACTACATCTTAAAATTAGCTTGCCAGTCCTATAAACCTATTAATCTGAAGATATCTAGCACTTAAATCTCTCACCATAGGCCCAGAGCCACAGGAAAATGCACACCTCTGTCTGAGACAACAACCTGCTGAACCTGTCTGCTTTTGAGCTCAGGTGACATTGCAAAGTCCTCATGCATAAACTGTGGGTAGCAGGACTGAGGCTGCAGGAGCCTTGCAAAGCCATTAGCAAATAAGAAACCAAAAACCTGTACTTCAGGGGTGGGGGGAGTATTTGATATCATTTAAGACATAAAAGTACCAGAATGTATAGTTTGGGGAACAAAAAACACAGAACTCAACATAGAAGTTCAAAGAATCCAAACTACTGTATGATGGAAGGAGGGACTTAGTTTAAATCAAAGTGATATTTATAGGTTTAATTGTACAGAAATGACAGGCTAAGTACATAAATTGAAATACATATTGTATATGTATGTATACATATATACATACATAGAGAGAGAGAGACAGAGAGAGAAAGAGATTTCAGAAATGTGAGGAAATATACTTCAATACATTGAAATTTACAAAAATGATAGGCTATATATACAGGCTGATAGATACCAGATAGATGGGTAGGTAGGTAGGTAGGTAGATGGATAAATACATAGATAGATAGATGAAGTTCAGCAATCATAGGAAATATATTTGAGTTGAGTTTTTCAGAAGTGACACCTAAAATCAAGAATTCTTGTATAATAATGTAAAAGCTAGAAAAACACAACAAAGTAAATAAAAATGTGGAAATGAAAGGACAGAGGGAGGGAGGAAGGAGGATTGAGGAAATGGTAATAAAAGAAAGAGAGACAAAGGGAAGTGACAACCTTGGGGTCAGTTTCCATCCCCCGTGACCAGGACAGGCCTGAGCTACAGCCACCTTGGCCTTGAGGCTTGAACAGCATTTCCCACACCTGGGCTCAGGACCTGGCTCTTCAGCCACAGCCAGAAGGCAGCCCAGAACCCACTCCTGAGAGCCCTGCAGGGCCCCATTCAAGCCAGAGGTCAGGCTATCAGCTAGGGTCAGTGTGCCCAGGACCCTGGACACCATCCTCCAAGGACTGCCAGGACTGCAGCAGGCTCTGAGTAAGCAGGGAGGGGAGGGAGAAGCAGGATCCCCTGGGAAGTGGGGCTGCCCCCACCCTGCCAAGGCTGCTATTCCAAGGTGCATGTTGGAGCAGGGAAGGGCCACCAGCCTGCCTCAGTTACAGCCTCACTGCTGAGCGGACACCTGGATCCACTGAGGAGGCACGGCCACCCCAAGTCCTCTTGAATCCTCAAACATGGTCCTACAAGGCCCAAGACCACCGAGTCAGGGGTTCTGCATCAAAAATCAGAAGGACAACTTGAGTAGGAATGAAAATAATAAGCGTGTTGGAGTGGAGAGTCCTCCCAGATGTCAGATTTTATAAAAAACAAATAATAAAATGACATGATGGGCCAGGACATGGAACTAAAAACATGAAACACAATAATAAATCAAATATTATTGACATCCGAGGGCATTTCATATCCAAAGCAAACTGTTTGACATTTCTGAAATTTTAGCATTAAACTAGAACTGTTGTTAACAAACAAGTAAATTATAATATTTTCATTTATTTAATGTTATCAATGACTTTTACCAATAGAAATAATATGGGGACATCACTTTTTCTTTATAAAACATTAAAATCAGTGCTTACAATCAATCAGATTCACACTTTACCCGGGGGATGGTGACTTAGCTAAGTTGGTAGAGAACTTGCCTCACATGCACAAGGTGTTTTGGTATTTTCACCAGCACCACAAAAAAAGAAAAAGAGAGAGAGAGACACAGAGAGAGAGAGACAGAGAGAGAGAGAGGAGATTCACAGTCCATCTGCTTCTGCAATATGAGTGCCCCACAGTCCAAGGCAGGAGGACATTCCCATATTCCCAAGGAAAGAATCTGAAAGATGAGCAAATCTCCCCCACCTGCACACTTCCTACCAAGGTGTTCAGCCCTCTGGACCCTGTCTAACTCAAAACTTTTGGTTTCTTCCTCTCAAAGGAACTTCAATCCATTTTCTTTCATTTTACTTACTTCTGCTCATTGAGATAAGAAACAAGGAGAACCTCACCTCCAAAATCCAGAAACACCACCATGCAAACCCACCTCTCCTCACAGTGTTCTCAGGGAATCTGGCACTTAGGACAGGAGGACAGCCCCAGGGGTTTATTGTACAAGAGAAACCATGACAGGGGCCTTGGCTGGTCGCAGCCCACACTCCAACTTCCCCACTGTGTGGATGGAGGTCCGTACCCGGGCTGTCTGGAAAAGCAGCACAGCCTTGTTGGCCAAAACACCACAGGCTCACTCTGTCCCAGCCAGGGAAGAAAGAGTCTGAAATCCATGTCCCAGTGCAGTGGACCCAGAACCCACTAACCAGTGACCCACTGGAACAAAGCCCAGGAGATCATCAGTTCAGATGCAATCACCCTGACATGAGAAGAAACTGGACTCAGTCCTCTTCTACTATGGAAATCTCCAGTTAAACCCAGGACTTGTGACACTTGCTGCCCAGTGAGTCTTAAAGAAAATAGCTGCAGGGGAAATAAATGCTCTCTCATCAGTGAGAAAGAACTAACATAGAATTCTCCCCCCTTGTCCCTATCTATTCCTACATACAATCTGAGATTATTCTGATATTTCTGATTCTAGTCAAAATCATGTTTGTTCTAGCGATGTCCCTTTTTGTTTGGGATCCCTTCCACCTACAGTGAGAATCATGGTTCTGATTGTCTCTGGTGAATTGTTTCCCACCAACATTCCTCTGACTGAAAACAACCTCTTGACATTGGCCTGCCCTCCATTAGTCAGCCTCATGCCCACTCGTGAATATACTCTGATCCTGCTCTGATACCCCTTGCCAGGGCACCTCAATCTTTACACACAGATACGGATGCTGTGTCAATTGCCTTTTGTCACTGTGAAAAAAACCTGGGGGTAAAACACTTTAGAGGAGGAAAGAGTTACTCTGGGTCACAGTTTCAGTTCATGATCAGCTGGCTCCAAGGCAGAAGTATCATGGCGGACGGTCTGGGTAGAGGAATGCTGCTCAGCCATGGGATAAGAAAGGTAGGAGGAAGGGCTCAGGGTAAAGAAGCACCCTGCAGGGCACAATCTCAGCGACCTCCTCCTTCCCACAGGTTCTACCCCCAAAATTATTTAAATCATTCATTCATCAAATGGATGAATACTGTAAAGAGGTCTTCACCCCATGAGACTTTGGGGGACACTTCAGATGTAAGCTGTAACAGAAGCCCTCCTCCCTCTGCCTATGTCCCCACCTGCACACTGGGGCCACACTGCAGTGTGTCTTCCTCACCGTGCTCCACATTTGACCTTGACAGAGGCCTGCACTAACACCATCTTCATGAGGGGACACCCTCTTCTCCTTGCTTCAGTGTCCCCTCCACCACCCAGGTGTCCTCTTTTGCTCCAGTAGCCTGGAGGGTTTTCCAGCCCAGTCTTCTGAAACATCTTTCTCCTCACCAAGCATGGGCCCCAGCCTTGCACCAGCCTCAGGGACAGTGTTCTCTTAGGACCTGGGTGAGATTTGGTGACAGAATAAAGACAGGGTAGGATACAGGGTAGACTCAGGGCAGAGGAACAACTTGTCCAGGAGACCAGGATGAAGGGACACCAGTGGCATATGGTCAAAGTCCTTCCCTTCCTTACCAACCTTGGTGCCTGTACTTGGTGTGTTGTGTCTGTTTCTGTTGCTTCCTCTTACCCCCCTTTGCATTTCTGGCTGCAAACACTGATGATTTTTCATGCCCAGGACTTCAAGGAGTAAGGTATAGAGGAAGCCTCTCTGGAATAAATATTGTGCTCAGGTATAAAAGGGAAGAGGTCAGTGACTCCTCCTGCAGGGTGTGGTGTGTGTGGTGCTGTGACAGAGCTCATGAACCTCATCTTGGTTGGAGAGTGAGCAGGAGAAGTGTGTCCTGAACCTTGATGAGACCAAGAGATCTCTCTGCTCACAGGAAGGAGGGATGGTTCTCTCCTGTGCTTCTCAGGAAACACATTTTCTCTAGCAAATCTGGGCTGCCCTGGCCTATGGTGCGACATCTGGGGACACGTGGCCAGCCCTTAGAGGAGCCTTTCTGCAGCTGTGCCCAGCCTGCCCAGCCCTGCTGATTTGCATGTGCCCACAGCACAGCCCACTGCCCTGAGGACTTCTTAAGAGGCTGCTCACATCCTGTGCAGGATTCAGTCCCTGTTAGGACACAGCATGGCCATGAGGGCCCCTGCGCAACTCCTGGGGCTCCTGCTGCTCTGCCTCCCAGGTAAGGAGGGATACACTGGAGATGTGCTCAGACCAATTTCATCAGTTCTACCTGGTGTTCAGGGAAATCCTCTTATGACATTATTAATTCTGTGCATATTAATTCTCATCTGTTCTATTGTAGGTGCCAAGTGTGACATCACAATGACACAGTCTCCAGCCTCCCTGTCTAAATCTCAAGGAGAAACAGTCTCCCTCAGGTGCCAGGCCAGTGAGGGCATTAGCAATGTCTTAAGCTGGTACCAGCAGAAACCAGGGCAAGCTCCTAAGCCCCTGATCTATTATACCAACCGTTTGCACTCTGGTGTCCCCTCGAGGTTCAGTGGCAGTGGATCTGGATCAGATTATTCTCTCACCATCAGCAGCCTGGAGCCTGATGATTCTGCCACTTATTTCTGTCTACAAAGCTATGGTTCCCCTCCCACAGTGACACAGGCCATGACAAAAACCTCCCAGGAGCAGAAGTGTGAGGCTGGGCTGCCCCAGCTGCTCCTCCTGCTGCCTCCACCTGCTGAGGGCACTGATCATGGGCAGCCAGCATCCCAGGGCCACTGAAGAGGGGTCTTTCTAGGCCTCGAGGAGTTCCTCTGCACCCTGTTTCTTTCCACTTGTCAGCACCAGCACTCAACCTTGAATTGGTGTCTTTGAAGGTGTGTGCACTACTCAGTGCAGTAGTGCTCCACCCACCAATGGTGAGAAGAGAAAGGAGGCCAATCAGGAGAAGCACCATGATGAGCTCTTACCCTGTGGTACACGGGAACCTGGTGGTGGGTGAGCTCAGCCAAGATGCCCAGGGGAAGATAATTGGTCTTCAGAGACAAAAAATGAAGATAGTTTTTATGACACAGATGACATTACAAAAACTGTGAACAAGACCTTTTCAAAGGAAGTATTCTCTGTCAGCCTCGTATGCAGTCACCTGGTGTATAAAGTGGGATCTACATCAATAATCATCAGAGAGTGAAAGTTGTAACAAACCACCATAAACCTTCAACAGAAAGACCATAAAACTGAACCATAAGTAGCATCAAACAGCCTGGGAATTGATCTAGAACATGCTCATGTGTTTGGAAATGTGAAGTGGTACCTGAGCTGGAGACCTGCCCTGGCCATGTATATATCTGTGATTGAGACCTTCCACTCAGAGCACCAGCAGATGTGCACAGATTCCCATGTGCAGTGTCCACATAGCATTGTCTGTGATAACTGCAACCTAAACCAGCTAAATGCCAATCAAGAGTAGAATGGAAAAATGAAATAAGGGAAGTGAATGCAATGAAATACTATATACCAGTGAAAATATTTCCTGCCTTCAAGACCCCTACAAGAGTACACAAGAGCTAGATACAGTGGAGCTCATTACCCATGATTCTATTTTTATGAGATTCAAAAATGGCAAAATTTTGATAATTGTTTAAAGTTAGCTCAGAAATTTCATGAGAAGATTTGGGGTCAATGACTGGTTATACTTGCTTGAGGTTTTTTTCCATAGCATTTTGCATATATTATTCTCTTTCCTCCTGTCTGCATATTTCTTCTCGGAATTTCTGATAGACACATGGAAGTTCCCTTGAATGTCATATGTTGCTTTTCTCTTGTGGTTTTCTGTCATTTTTTAAAAATATATTTTCATTATTAGCTGTTCAAAACATTACAAAGCTCTTGACATACCATATTTCATACATTTGATTCACGTGGATTATGAACTCCCATTTTTACCCTCTATACAAATTGCAGTTTCACATTGGTTACATCTCCACTTTTTTTACATACTGCCATACTAGTGTATGTTGTATTCTTCTGCCTTTCCTATCCTCTACTATCCCCTCTCCCCTCCCCTCCAATCCCCTCCCATCTTCTCTCTCCACCCCATCTCCTGTAATTAATTTCCCTCCTTGTTTATTATCCCATTCCCCTCACAACCTCTTATATGTAATTTTGTATAACAATGAGGGTCTCCCTCCATTTCCATGCAATTTCCCTTTTTTCTCCCTTTCCCTCCCACCTCATATCTCTGTTTAATGTTAATCTTTTCTTCCTGCTCTTCCTCCATGCTCTGTTCTTAGTTGCTCTCATTATATCAAAGAAGACATTTTGTATTTGTTTTTTCAGGGATTGGCTAGCTTCACTAAGCATAATCTGCTCTAGTGCCATCCATTTCCCTGCAAATTCCATGATTTTGTCATTTTCAGTGCTGCATAGTACTCCATGGTGTATAAATGCCACATTTTTTTTATCCATTTATCTATTGAAGGGCATCTGGGTTGATTCCACAGTCTCACAATTGTGAATTGTGCTGCTATGAACATCCTTGTAGCAGTTTTCCTATAGTATGCTCTTTTAAGGTCTTTAGGGAATAGTCCAAGAAGGGGAGTAACTGGGTCAAATGGTGGTTTCATTCTCAGCTTTCCAAGGAACCTCCATACTGCTTTCCAAATTGGCCTCATCAATTTGCAGTTCCATCAGCAATGTACAAGAGTACCCTTTTCTCCACATCCTCACCAGCACTTGTTGTTGTTTGACTTCATAATGGCTGCCAAGCTTACTGGAGTGAGATGGTATCTTAGAGTGGTTTTGATTTGCATTTCTCTGACTGCTGGAGATGGTGAGCATTTTTTCATATACTTGTTGATTGATTGTATGTCCTCCTCTGAGAAGTGTCTGTTCAAGTCCTTGGCCTATTTGTTGATTGGGTTATTTGTTTTCTTATTGTTTAATTTTTTGAGTTCTTTGTATACTCTGGATATTAGGGCTCCATCTGAAGTGTGAGGAGTAAAAATTTGTTCCCAGGATGTAGGCTCCCTATTTACCTCTCTTAGTGTTTCTCTTGCTGAGAAAAAACTTTTTAATTTAAGTAAGTCCCATTTGTTGATTCTTGTTATTGACTCTTGTGCTATGGGTGTCCTATTAAGGAATTTGGAGCTCGACCACACAATATGTAGATCGGAGACAACTTCTTCTTCAATCAGACACAGAGTCTTTGTTTTGATATCAAGGTCCTTGATCCATTTTGAGTTTACTTTTGTGCATGGTGAGAGAAGGGGATTCAGTTTCATTTTGTTGCATATGGATTTCCAGTTTTCCCAGCACCATTTGTTGAAGATGCTATCCTTCCTCCGTTGCATGATTTAGCCCCTTTATCAAATATAAGATACTTTTAATTTGTAGATTGGTCTCTGTGTCCTCTGTTCTGTACCATTGGTTTACCCACCTGTTTTGGTACCAGTACCATGCTGTTTTTGTTACTATTGCTCTGTAGTATAGTTTGAAATCTGGTATCACTATACCGCCTGATTCACACTTCCTGCTTAGAATTGATTTTGCTATTCTGGGTCTTTTATTTTTCCATATGAATTTAATGATTGTTTTATCTCTTTCTACAAGAAATGCCGTTGGGAGTTTCATTGGCATTGCATTAAACCTATAGAGAACTTTTGGTAATATCTCCATTTTGATGATGTTAGTTCTGCCTATCCATGAACAGGGTATATTTTTCCATCTTCTAAGATCTTCTTCTATTTCTCTCTTCAAGGTTATGTAGTTTTCATTGTATAAATCTTTCACCTCTTTTGTTAGGTTGATTCCCAAGTATTTTATTTTATTTTTTTTGTGGATATTGTGAATGGGGTGTTTTTCCTCATTTCTTTTTCTGAAGTTTTGTCTCTGATATACAGGAATGCCTTTGATTTATGTGCATTGATTTTATATTCTGCCACTTTGTTGAATTCATTTATTAGTTGTAGTAGTTTCTTTGTAGACACTTTTGGGTCTTCTAGGTATAGAATTATGTCTGCCACAAATAGTGATAATTTAAGTTCTTCTTTTCCTATTTTTATGCCTTTAATTTCTTTCATCTGTCTAATTGCATTGGCCAGTATTTTGAAAACTATATTGAATAGAAGTGGTGATAGAGGGCATCCCTGTCTTGTTCCAGATTTTAGAGGGAATACCTTCAATTTTTCTCCATTCAGAATGATGCTAGCCTGAGGCTTAGCAGAAATAGCTTTTACAATGTGGAGGTAAGTTCCTGTTATCCCTAGTTTTTCTAGTGTTTTGAACATAAAGGGTTGCTGTACTTTGTCAAATGCTTTTTCTGCATCTATCAAGATGATTATATGGTTTTTATATTTAAGCCTATTGATATGGTAAATAACATTTATTGTTTTCCATATATTGATCCAGCCTTGCATCCCAGGGTTGAATCCTACTTGATCATGGTGCACAATTTTTTTGATGTGTTTTTGTATTCGATTCACCAGAATTTTTTTGAGAATTTTTGCATTTAATTTCATTAGAAATATTGGTCTGTAGTTGTCTTTCTTTGAGGTGTCTTTGTCTGGTTTCGGAATCAGGGTGATGTTGGTCTCATAGAATGAATTTGGAAGAGCTCCCTCTTTTTCTATTTCCTGAAATAACTTGAAAAGTATTGCTATTAATTTTTTTTAAAGGTGTTGTAAAACTCCGCTGTATACCCATCTGGTCCTGGGCTTTTCTTGGTTGGTAGTCTTTTGATTGCTTCTTCTATTTCATCCATTGATATTCGTCTGTTCAAATTGTGTGTATCCTCCTGTCTCAGTCTGGGAAAATCATATGACTTAAGAAATTTATCAATGTCTTCACTATCTTCTATTTTATTGGAATATAGGGTTTCAAAATAATTTCTAATTGTCTTCTGTATTTCTGTAGCATCTGTTGTGATATTGCCTTTTACATCCCGTATGTTAGTAATTTGAGGTCTCTCTCTTCTTCCCTTCGTTAGCATGGCTAAGGGTCTGTCAATTTTATTTATTTTTTCGAAGAACCAACTTTTAGTTTTGTCAATTTTTTCAATAGTTTCTTTTGTTTCAATTTCGTTGAAACAAATGGAACCACCATTTGACCCAGCTATTGCTCTTCTCGGACTATACCCTGAAGACCTTAAAAGAGCATACTACAGGGATACTGCCACATCGATGTTCACAGCATCACAATTCACAATAGCTAGACTGTGGAACCAACCCAGATGCCCTTCAATGGATGAATGGATTAAAAAAATGTGGCATTTATACACCGTGGAGTATTACGCAGCACTAAAAAATGACAAAATCATGGAATTCGCAGGGAAATGGATGGCACTAGAACAGATTATGCTTAGTGAAGCTAGCCAATCCCTAAAACACAAATACCAAATGTCTTCTTTGATATAATGAGAGCAACTAAGAATAGAGCAGGGAGGAAGAGCAGGAAGAAAATATTAACATTAAACAGAGACACGAGGTGGGAGGAAAAGGGAGAGAAAAGGGGAATTGCATGGAAATGGAAAGAGACCCTCATTGTTATAAAAAACTACATATAAGAGGTTGTGAGGGGAATTGGAAAACAAACAAGGAGAGAAACAAATTACAGTAGATGGGATAGAAAGAGAAGATGGGGGGGGGAGGGGGATAGTAGAGGATAGGAAAGATAGCAGAATACGACAATTACTAGTATGGCATTATGTAAAAATGTATATGTGTAACCGATGTGGTTCTGCAATCTGTATTTGGGGTAAAAATGGGAGTTCATAACTCACTTGAAACTAATGTTTGAAATACGGTATGTCAAGAGCTTTGTAATGTTTTGAACAACCAAAAAAAAAAAGAAAAGAAAAAAAAAGATTTACGTTCCCTAAAAAAGTGCCTTATTAGGCTTTGTTAGGCCTTGTTATGGGGACATTTTCTCAGGTCTTCTGCCTCCTGGTATACAATTATTAATTTCTCTCATTTTCATGATATTCATGGATAAGTTCCAGATGCTACAACTGCAATTTTGTATTAATCTTACTTCAGCACTCATGTCTTTTTGTTTCTCTCATAGAAGTGCCCACCCCAGGTGACTTTACATCCTGTTCTTCCTGAACCAGATTTTTACCATGGACTCCTTGACCCACTCAGTTTCTAAAAAGGGACTCCAAACTGCTTGCCCACTGCACATCACCCCCCTTTCAGCTGGAAGTAGCAAGAACGGTCATCGCCCTTTTCCCTTATCACAGTTGGAGGTCTCTAATATTAGAGAGAAAAATTACGGTCAACATAGATGTTCACCAATATGTCTAGCTCAGGAAGATGTACCTGGGAAACTAATCCCAAGATCACCCTGGGTGATATTCCTGAAAGAGACACTTGCTTCCACAACCCAACTTATAAGCAGGACAACTCCCTGTTCACCAAAAATTGTGCTTCCCGGGTCCCACTTTGAACTCCTTGCCTATATCTCCAAACTGTCAATAACTCTGAACTATGTAACCTACTGTTTTGATGGAGTAAAAGGAAAAGAACACCTGGACTTATTAAAAGGCCAGGGCCCACTGATTTATCAACATAGACTAGCTACACCCATTTTAGTTCCCCTCATGGCTGGTATCTACTGCTTTGGGAATTACAGCTCTTATCACAGACTCTGAAAATTTTAAGTCCCTCAGCCATCAAATAAATATAGATTTAGGAAAACTAGAAAGGTCAATCTCCAAACTAGAGGTTTCACGAGACTCTCTGACAGAAATAGTCTTACAAAACACATGAGGTCTAAGTGGTCTCTTTCTGAAACAAGGAAGACTTTGTATAGCTCCAGGAGAAACTTGTTTCTATGCAAACCATTCTGGGATAATAAAATGCAGTTTGGCACTTGTGAGAAACAGGTTAAAAAAAAGAGATGAAGCACTAGAAACTTCAGGCAATTGGTTCCAAAACCTATTTTCATGGTCCCCTTGGTTGGCTACCATCATTCCAGCCATAGTTAGGCCCCTAGTCCTTCTCCTGATTGTTATTACTGTAGGACCCTGCCTCTTACAAAAGAGTGTAGATGAGGTCAGACTGATGGTCTTGTGAGCCCAGTATAATACTTTAGACATAGAAGGATGGAAAAAAATCTGAGGCCTAATGATGTGCAAGATTGACATGAAACCTACTAAAACCAGTGGGAAATGTGATAGTAGGAGCAAATGTGACTCCATTTTGTTTTATGACTTCATCCTGTAAAACAACCATGCCAAGAAGAAGAGTCATGACTGGAGCAAGATGTTCTTTTCCTTTTGCTATAGAAACCTTTAAGAACATGGAACTACCTATTGGGCTTTGTTTCTGTAACTAGGGTAACAGGGCTCTGTTTCTGTAACTGGGGTGACAGGGCTAACTGTGATTGGTTAGGCTTCCCTCTGCTTGACTGCACTGTCTTGCTTCTGTAACCTGGCTTGCTTGCATTGGCTAGAGCCCCTGAACATCTCTTTTGTGGTTTTCAGACTTATAAAGAGTGCCCTTGCAATTGTTCGGGGCTGATCAGGGGAACAGCTTTATGTTCTGGTCAGCAGCCACCGGTGTGCTTCAATAAAGGCTTGATTCGATTAGACATGAGTGGTCTAGAAGTCAGTTTATGAAACCCTGGGACAAAGCTTTAACTATACCAGTCATACCTGAAGCTTAATTTTGCTGGATACAAAATTATTGGTTTGCATCCATTGTCTTTTAGTGTTTGAAATACGTTGTTCCAGGATCTTCTTTCTTTCAGCGTCTGTGATGAAAAATTTGTTGTTAACCTTATTGGTTTACCCCTGAATGTAATCTGCCTCCTTTCTCTTGTAGCTTTTAATATTTTCTCTTTGTTCTGCATATTGGATATCTTCATATCAATGTGTCTTGTCATTGGTCTACTGTGATTTTGTATGCTCCAGTGTCCTGTATGCATCTACAATTTGTACATGCGTTTCCTTTTTTATCTCTGAAAAGTTTTCCATAACTATTTCATTCAACATATTTCTAATTCCCTTGGTTTGAACCTCTATAACTTCCTCTATCCCAATGACTCTTAAGTTTGTTTTTTTTTATTTTATCCCATATCTCTTGGATGTTTTTCTCATGAGTTTTTACCAGCCTTTCTGAGTTGGCTAGATTCTTTTCAATATGATATATTTTGTCTTCATTATCTGATGTTCTGGCTTCTACTTGCTCCACTCTGTTAGTGATACTCTCATTTGAGTTTTTAATTTGGTTTATAGTTTCCTTCCTTTCTAGGATTATTGTTTGATTTTTTAATAATCTCCATCTCCTCATAAATATGCTTATTTTCTTCTTTTATATGTTTATGTAATTAATTTTCAATATGTTCTTTCATGGTTTTAATTTGCTATCTCATGTTCTCTTTAAGATTCCATTCCATCTGTCTAAGGTATTCCTTCATTTCTTTATTTGACCATTTTTCTAATGCCTCTAGGTCCTCCTGTATATTTAGGCTGTCCTGCATTGTTTGTACTCCTTTTCTTCCTTGCTTTTTCATGCTGCTCATGTTACTTCTTGTTCTGTTTGACTGCTAAGTTACTGTTTACTCTATAAATTTATTTGGTTTTGTGTATCTCTGGGGTCTCTCTTTTGTGATGGGAGACTATGACTAGAGATAATGAGTTTTGTTGCACTTTAAAGCAGATTCTTCATTTCTTAAACTGTGAACGGATTCTTATGGCATATAGAGTTCTGTGGTTTGGTCTTGGGACTTATATTTAGGTCAAATGATGTGATGGTATTGAGGTTGGTATCTCTTGGCAACCTTGGAAGGTTGCTCTACTCATGAGGGATATTAACAGGAGAATGGTCTGGAGTATTTGGGGGTAGCTAGGGACTTGGTAGCACTATATAATGCCTTGGAACATTTACCTATACATATTTAGTAAATTACAAATAAACAGCATCATGATGCTTGGGAGGAAAGGTATTAGAAGGGGAGGAAAGAAGCCACTAAAGAGAATGAGAGTAAACAGGTAGAATTCAAGGAAAGGGGAATAAGGAAATTGAAAAGAAATGAAAAGACAAAAGAAAAAAATAGAAAAGAAAAAAAGAGAAAATTTATAAAAATAATTAAAAAAATAAAAATTAAAAATATAAAAAAAAATTTAAAAAGAAAAAGAAAAAACAAATAATAAAAAAATTTAAAAATGCAGTCTTAGAGTTCTATTAACTTCTCTTCCAGCAGGTGGAGCTGTGCCCCCCAGGCCAAGCTTCTCCTCTCTATACATAGGAACCAATCACTGTGACGCAGCTCCTCCTCCCTGAGGGGTGGGTCTCCAATCCTGAGTGCCTAGGGCGTTTTCTTGTGTCTAGCCACTTCCCCACTTTTCTCCAGCCAGGCCCCGCTCACTGGTGACGCTCACCACAATACTGGCTACACGCCAGGTCTGCTGCTCCCAGGAGCCCCATTTTCTTGAACGACTG
This sequence comes from Ictidomys tridecemlineatus, assembly GCF_052094955.1. NCBI lineage: Eukaryota > Metazoa > Chordata > Mammalia > Rodentia > Sciuridae > Ictidomys > Ictidomys tridecemlineatus. Next base: position 3,182,041 of record NC_135488.1, on the reverse strand, counting down.
AGCACACTCTCCCTGCTTGCCATTCCCTCAGACCATAAGGTTGTGGAGCATGGGGCCGAGAACCCTTAGCATATTTTGCCTGCCCTCCGGTAGCCACGCCCCTGGGTAGCTCATGCAAGAGACCTCAGTTATCATCGCTGGTGGGAGTGGTAGCCTGGGTCCTGCACCGCGGGTCCCTCGCCACTCCTGGTTCCCTGAGTGTGACTATCACACTCGCGGGAGAGGTGGGAGGGGCCCTTGAGGTTTCCCCACTGTGTGGAGAGGGAGGGCTAGGGGGTTAAACATCTGCTGCCACAGGTTTCAATGAAGTTATCTCCTCCTCTGCATTCTGGTGATGTCAGTTCTCTGCCATGGTGATATCCCATGCAAATGGCAACAGTTCATTCCCTTTGCCAGGTGTCCCATGCAATAATGCAACGGGTGGGTCCTGACCGGCTCGCCCAAGCCCTGACTCAATCCTGTGGCCACTGCCTATGAAGGCTCAGTTGGTGTTAACCTCCACAGGTTCAGGAGTAACCGACAAGTTGATTTAGCTCTGAGTCACAGCGGTTTGTCTGTGAGATGCAGGAGAACGGGAGCCTGAATTCAGCCACTCCGGGCTCGGTGTGGGTTCTGAGAGGTGCAAACTGTTAGCCCCAGATCCATGTCAACTCAGCATTTCCTAGTGATCATGAGCAAACAAAATTTAGATGGTTTAAGACTCCCTATGCCCACATAGCTGAAGAGGTAAGAGACTTGATGTCTCCCTGCCTGCTGCCATGTTCTGTCTCTGTAAATTTTAATAACTTGTTGCTAACATTGTAATCTCTCCTTCTTTAGGTTGGTCCTATTTGGGCCCTTCAAGCCTAGTTAAACTGAATGTCCATATTCTTCCTAACATCTCATAAATTTTTAATCAATATTGCTTTTCAAAATTATTTTATTTTTTAGTTATAGTTGATCACAATACTTTTATTTTATTTATTTTTATGTGATGCTAAGGATCAAACCTAGGGCCTTGCATGTGCTAGATGAGTGCTTGACCACTGAGCCCCAGCCCCAGTAATACTTTTTATAATCTTTTTTCCCTTTAGATGTCTCCTATTTTTATGGGATGCCTAAAAAACATTTGATGGGTTTTTGACCATGCTCCTTGTATGTGGTGTGTTTTAACCATGCCGTTTGTTTCTTTTTCTGTATTCTCTTATGAGAGGATATTTCCACATTGTTGAGAGCCACAGCCAAAGGGGCCCCAGCAAACTTCCAGCTGCCAGCAAGCTTCAGACTGCCCCAGCAACATCTAGCTGATTGGCTCCTCTGCGGTGATGTTCATTGGGCTGTTTCCCTGCCCTTCAGACTGCCAGCTGATGATTGGCTCACAGCTGCCCCAGCAACATCTAGCTGATTGGCTCCTCCACGGAGCTGCTCATTGGGTGACTTCTTTGGCTCTGCCCACGCAACCCAGCCAATCAGCCTCAAGAGGAGGAGGATTGTGGGAGGTTGAGAGGCTGGTGTGGGGGAGAGAGGCTTGTGGAAGCCGGTGGTGGCAGTTGGGCTCTGAGGGTTTTTCCCTGGAGCTGTTTTGTTTGGCGTTTGTAGTTCTAAAAATAAAGTTAGTTTCTTTTTGACAAGTGGCTCCTGATTTGTGCCAAGCCAGACTTCGGCATTTGGTGGCTCGCACGGGGAGCAACTGAGGGTAAGTAAACTGCTCGCCCCTGAGGGCAGGGCGAGAGGATGGGGAGCCATTCTAAGTCTCCTCTTTTGTTTTGCTTCGTTTTTGTTTTAACTTTCCTGTCCCTGGAGATGAGTAAGAGGGAAGAAAAACCACTCACATCTGAGGAAAAACTATTTGCGTTTGAGGAACAGATAGGGAGAAAGGACGGATGCATATGTCAGGAGGATAGAAAGGCTGTTATAATGATTTTGTGTGGTTCCCTTTTTATTGGATTCTGTCTTGGTTTTGTTTGGCGTCATCTTGTTGGGTTGTATTATAGTAGAAATACGGGATCAGCAATTAGTAAAAAACAAACCGAAAGAGTGTTAAGTAAATTGTTAGAGGAAGGAAGCTTCCCAGTAAAATCAAGAGCAGTCAGGGCATACGTTGATGTAATACAAGAATATAGCCCATGGCTTTTTAAGGAGGAGCTGTTAGATATATCACAATGGAACCATCATGGTGAAGATTTAAAAAGAATAGAAAAGAACAACCCGGGGACTCTGCCAGTTGGCACATTGTCATTGTGGACGTTGGTATCTAGTTTGCTTAGTCCAAAGCCTTCAGTTCAGACAGAGGTAGAGGAAGAAGAAGACATATTGATTCAAGTAGAAGAGGAAGTCTCTCAAGTTAGTCAGACAGAGGAAAAGATTCAAGTAAAAGCTCGAGCTAGTCAGAAAGAGGAAAAGATTCAAGTGAAAGAGAAGGTCTTTCGAGATAGTGAGACAGAGGAAGAAAGTTTAGAGCAGAAAAATCTATCAGGGGAAAATTTAAAACAGGAGACTGCTAATAAGACCCTTTTATTAGAGAGCGTAAGTGTCCAACCAACAGCACCGCCTCTACAGGAGACTGCTACTAATAGCATTCTATCACCAGAGGGCGTAAGTGTTCAACCAACAGCGCCACCTCTACAGGAGACTGCTACTAACAGCACTCTATCACCAGAGGGCATAAGTGTCCAATCAACAGCACCACCTCCATATGCTAAGAGACTCCCAACCCCCGCAGTTGATAGTTTGGATCCTGAGACAGGATCTCAAGTATGCCCTGTATTTGAGGTAGGAGGGCAGCGAACTTACCAGGGTTTAAATTTCAAATCAGTGAAGGAGCTAAAAGAGGCTGTAGCAACCTATGGTCCTCAAGCACCCTTCACTGTAAGCTTGGTCGAATCCATTACCAACTTAAGCATGACGCCAGCAGATTGGGCTAGTTTGTGTAAAGCTGTGCTAAATGGAGGACAATACCTGTTATGGAAGGTTGCCAATGAGGAATTTTGCAAGGAGACGGCTAGTCGAAATGCAGCAGCTGGTTATCCTCAGAGAAATCTAGATATGTTGTTAGGAAAGGGACCTTATGAGGATCGGCAGCAACAACTTGCATATGATCCTGGTGTATATTTACAAATTGCTGTAGATGCAGTTAGGGCATGGAAGTCTTTACAAGAACCTGGAGGTTTACAAGGTCAATTATCTAAGATAATACAAGGAGCTAATGAACCTTACGCTGAATTTGTAGATAGGCTTATTCAAACAGCTACCAGAGTTTTTGGGAATACAGAACAAGCAATGCCATTTATAAAACAACTGGCTTATGACCAAGCGAATCGTTGGTGTAGAGATATCATTAGACCATGGAAACATGAAGATTTAAACACATATATTAAATTATGTAGAGACATTAATGAACAAGGGCAAATTGTGGCAGCTGCAGTAAAACAAGCTTTAGATGCCAGAGACATTAATGAACAAGGGCAAATTGTGGCAGCTGCAGTAAAACAGGCTTTAGATGCCAGAGACATTAATGAACAAGGGCAAATTGTGGCAGCTGCAGTAAAACAGGTTTTGGATGCCAGAGACATTAATGAACAAGGGCAAATTGTGGCAGCTGCAGTAAAACAGGCTTTAGATGCCAGGCCAAGAACATGCTACAATTGTCAACAAACAGGACATTTTAAAAGGAATTGCCCCATAGGAGGAGGGTTTAACAAAACTAGGTATCAAACAAGTAGAATACCGGGTATTTGCCCACGATGCCGTAGAGGGAGACATTGGGCTAATGAATGCCGTTCTCAAACCACCATAGAGGGTACTCCATTATATTGGGCTAATGAATACCATCCTCAAACCACCATAGAGGGTACTCCATTATCAAAAAACGAACAAGGACAAGGTGTTTATCCACAATATCGTGGACAAAGGCATCGGGCTCCGTTGCCAAAAAATGGACAGGGGGCCCCAATGCTCCGGGGCCCCAAACCACAAATATACGGAGCACTGGAGGAACCCAGCAACCCCAGCAACCCCATCAGGGTAGTGCCCAGCACATCAGATCCCTCATCAGACAAACCAGAGGGAGCGCAGGGTTGGACATCTGCGCCTCCACCAAATCAGTACTAACTCCAGAGATGGGAGTTCAAATCATTCCCACAGGGGTAAAAGGACCTCTTCCCAAAGGAACAGTAGGCTTATTATTGGGACGCAGCTCTTCTACTCTAAAAGGACTTTTGATAAGTCCTGGGGTAATTGATTCCAATTATGAAGGTGAAATAAAAATTATAGCCAGTTCTCCAAAGGGTATATCAGTAATTTCACCAGGAGATAGAATAGCACAGTTACTAATAATACCAAGCCTACATGATAAATTTTCCAGTCATGTTGTAGAAAGAGGTTCCAAGGGATTAGGCTCCACAGGTGTAGATTGGGCTATGCTTTCTTTAAATTTAGATTCTCGCCCCATGCTAAAACTAAATATTCAAGGACATGAATTTAATGGGCTACTGGATACAGGTGCAGATCTTAGCATCATCTCTCGTCAAGAATGGCCAAAACATTGGCCATTACAACAAGCCACTCAATCGCTTCGAGGCCTAGGAGTGGCGACTAATCCCGATAGAAGTGCAATGCTATTAGATTGGAAGGATCCTGAAGGATGTGAAGGAACTATACAGCCATATGTATTGGATTATCTTCCCGTAAATTTATGGGGACGAGATGTCTTAGATCAATTAGGTTTGACATTAACAAATAATATCAATCAAAATGCACCCACTATTATGGCTAGACAAGGTTTTAGGAAAGGAAAAAGATTAGAAAGACAAGAACAATGTATAGCAGCACCAATACAAATAGATCAAGGAACAGACAGACATGGGTTGGATTTTCACAAAGGGCCACTGAGACAATAAAAATTACATGGAAATCAGAAAGGCCAGTATGGGTTCCTCAGTGGCCCTTGACTAAAGAAAAGACACAAGTAGCCCATGATCTGGTCAAACAACAATTAGCGGAAGGACATATACAACCTTCTGTATCTCCCCATAATACTCCCATTTTTGTCATCAAAAAGAAATCTGGTAAATGGAGATTACTGCAAGATTTAAGAGCCATTAACAATGAAATGGTCATTATGGGACCTGCTCAATCGGGGATTCCTCAATTGTCTGCTTTGCCAAAAACTTGGTATGTTTTAGTTATAGATATTAAAGATTGTTTTTTTTCAATTCCAATTCATCCTGAGGATAGTCCACGTTTTGCATTTACTATCCCTGCACTAAATCATGAAGGTCCTGATCAGAGATATGAATGGAAAGTACTCCCTCAAGGGATGGCTAACAGCCCAACTATGTGTCAAATTTATGTTAACAAAGTAATCCAGCCACTTAGAAATCAAAATCCTGAACTACAAATATTTCACTATATGGATGATGTGTTATTGGCACACAAAGCTAAAAACACATTGCTAGAATGTTATGCCACACTTACAAACTTATTAAAAAATTATAATCTAGAGATAGCAATAGATAAAGTGCAATTAAATTTTCCAATTAATTATTTAGGAGTTCTATTATCCTCAACCATGGTCCGTCCACCAAAAATTCAAATACGAGTAGATCAACTCAAATCACTTAATGACTTTCAAAAGTTATTAGGAGATATAAATTGGATAAGGCCTTATCTAGGTATTCCAACAGGAGAATTGGGACCTTTATTTGATATCCTAAAAGGTCCATCAGATCCAAATTCACCCCGAATGTTAACGCCTGAAGCAAGAAAGGCATTAAAAATCATTGAAACATATATGGAAAATATGCATTTGGATAGAATTGATATAAGTTTGCCTTTATTATTTATTGTACTACCAACAAAATATATTCCTACAGGAGTATTTTGGCAAGAAGGTCCATTATTATGGATACATTTATCTTATTCTCCTAACACTATTCTTACTAGGTATCCTGAGGCTGTAGGACAATTAATACTCAAAGGAATAAAAACAGCAAAGGCAGTGTTTGGAATTTCTCCCCATAAAATTATTACTCCATATACTATGAATCAAATTGATGAATTAGCTAATGAGTTAAATACTTGGGCAATAATAATGTGCAAATCTAATGTTTCATTTGATAACCACTTACCATCTAATCCTTTATTGTCTTTTTGGTCATTGCATCCTGTAATTTTTCCAAAAATGACAAGAAAAACACCTATCATGAATGCTCCAAATATATTCACTGATGGGTCAAATAATGGTACAGCAGCAATAGTTACACCTGATCAAGCTTTTACATTTTTAGTACCCAAACAATCAGCTCAAAAGGTAGAGCTTAATGCAGTATTACAAACTTTTGTGATGTTTAAAGATTCTGTATTTAATTTATTTTCTGATAGCCAGTATATAGTTAATGCTATAGTATCCCTTGAAGATGCTGGTAGAATTTCCCCTTCTTCTACTGTTTTCTCTTTGTTTTCCACTATACAAAGTTTAATCTGGGACAGAAAAGATCCATTCTTTATAGGACATATCAGGGCACATACAGGATTGCCTGGAGCCCTTAGTTTGGGCAATGATTTAGCAGATAAAACTACACGTGACATACATATTTTCTCTGTACTAGAAGAAGCTATAAATTTTCATGAAAGATTCCATGTCAATGCTAATACTTTACAAAAGCGTTTTAAAATAACTAAGGAACAAGCTAGACAAATAATAAAACAATGTCAAAATTGTGTGACCTTTTTACCACAAGTTAATCTTGGAGTCAATCCTAGAGGATTGATGCCTAACCATATTTGGCAGATGGACGTCACACACTTGCCAGAATTTGGAAAATTAAAATATTTGCATGTTACAATTGATACTTCTTCTGGATTTTTGATGGGCTCCCTTCATGCCGGCGAAAAAACTAAAGATGTTATAGCTCATTGCTTACAAAATTTTGCCACTGTGGGCATTCCAAAACAGTTAAAAACAGATAATGCCCCTGGTTATACGTCTACTTCTTTTAAACAATTTTGCTCATCATTTGGCATTACTCATATAACAGGAATCCCATACAATCCACAGGGTCAAGGCATAGTTGAAAGAGCTCATCAAACTATTAAAATGTACTTATTAAAGCAAAAAGATGGAATTGGGAAGGGGTATATATTCCCCAAAGATAAACTTAAAATAACGCTTTTTACTCTAAACTTTTTAAATTTGGATTCATCAGGACTTAGTGCTGCAGAAAGGCATATGTGTCCAAAAAATGTACATAAGCCCAAGGTACTTTGGAAAGATATTCTAACAGGACAATGGAAAGGTCCTGACCCAGTAATTGTCTGGAATCGGGGGTCTGTTTGTGTGTTTCCACAGGAAGAACAGCAGCCGATTTGGATTCCAGAGAGATTAACCAAGGTTCTGACCCAGAACAGCAGCCGATTTGGATTTCAGAGAGATTAACCAAGGTTCTGACCCAGTGATTGTCTGGAGTCGGGGGCCTGTTTGTGTGTTTCCACAGGGAGAACAGCAGCTGATTTGGATTCCGGAGAGATTAACTAAAATCCTGACCCAGTGATTGTCTGGAGTCGGGGGTCTGTTTTTGTGTTTCCACAGAGAGAACAGCAGCCGATTTGGATTCCAGAGAGATTAACTAAAGCGATTTCTACAGACCAAAAAGAAGATGATTTAGCTCAAATCCATAATAGCTGATATCCAAAACTCCAATTTGGCTATCCTTACATCTGCGACAGAACCAGGATGCTTTTTTCAATATCTATTTTATTATTGCCCTTTCCCATATCATGAAGTTCTATTTTATTTTTTTGAGCTCATACAGACCTAGGTTAATGTTTTGCTGATCAGTTCTATTTTTTTTTTTTTTTTGACTATAGAGTTTTTAAACATTGCAATAGAGATTTTACCTGTAAAAAGTTATAAGGCCTTTACTATTGTGTTATGTGTTGTATGTATTATATTATGTGTGCACACTTGTGTTTTGTGTTATATGTTTGAATGTACGTATGTCCAATGTACATATTTCTATATATCATATATGATGAGCGCTCATGAAAAGATGGATCCAAATATTTTTTTTTTTTTTTTATTCACGTGATTTAAATGGTTTAATTTAAATTGGGTAAATAACTGTTAAGAATTGTTTTAATATGTAAACAAAAAAGGAGGTTCTGTTTGTTTACTCTCACCTTTCGTTTTCATTATATTTAATAATTCTCTTCACTATAATGTAAATTGTTAAGAAAATTGTTTTCTTTTAAGAAAATTGTTTTCTTTTAGTGCCTTCTGGAATGTTACCTAATTTTTTCTTTAGCCATTATTGCCAGAATTTCTATCTTCATCCCAGTGCCGATGAAGATAATATAAATTATTAAGAAAATTGTTTTCTTTTAGTGTCTTCTGGAATGTTACCTAATTTTTTCTTTAGTCATTATTGCCAGAATTCCTATCTTCATCCCTGTGCCGGTGAAGACAAAGATAAAACTAATCTACAGTTTCTGCAATAGCCATCACTGAACTGCTTACAGGACTTGCACTGAACTGCTTACAGAACTATGTGTCACTTATATGCATTGTGAACTATCTGTTGGTGCAGCGACTTGTGGTAGTGTTGGGGTATTTTTGCTGATGATATCATCGGTGGTACAATTTTCCCAAAAGGAGCCGTCAATTGACTTGGTATATCTTCCTCCCTTCTGCTTGTCATGATCATTCAGCTAAAATTTGAGGGTCAACAGAGGTGAGGCAAAGAACCTCACCCCCCCCCCCCCCGCTGAGACCTCTCCACAGGTGTGGCTGTATACTGGACCGGTAGTCAATGACGGGTAAGATCCAATTACAATGGTACCAACCTAAGACAGGAGGCTGACGCCCTGAGGTCAGCTCATCCGAAGACGGGTAAGGACCATATGTATTGGACAACCTAAGGCAGGCACGGTCCATAAGCCACATGCTTGTTGTTTAAACAGAGAGGGGGAGATGTTGAGAGCCACAGCCAAAGGGGCCCCAGCAAACTTCCAGCTGCCAGCAAGCTTCAGACTGCCCCAGCAACATCTAGCTGATTGGCTCCTCTGCGGTGATGTTCATTGGGCTGTTTCCCTGCCCTTCAGACTGCCAGCTGATGATTGGCCACAGCTGCCCCAGCAACATCTAGCTGATTGGCTCCTCCACGGAGCTGCTCATTGGGTGACTTCTTTGGCTCTGCCCACGCAACCCAGCCAATCAGCCTCAAGAGGAGGAGGATTGTGGGAGGTTGAGAGGCTGGTGTGGGGGAGAGAGGCTTGTGGAAGCCGGTGGTGGCAGTTGGGCTCTGAGGGTTTTTCCCTGGAGCTGTTTTGTTTGGCGTTTGTAGTTCTAAAAATAAAGTTAGTTTCTTTTTGACAAGTGGCTCCTGATTTGTGCCAAGCCAGACTTCGGCACCACATATTTTAATTCACTGGTGCTTTCTTCTACAGGGTGGAGTCTGCTTTTGAGCTCCCTATAGCATTTTTTTAATCTCAGCACTAGAATTTCTGTCTAAAGGAAATATTAATACAAGCATAAAATTTCCTTTGTAGCAAAATAGATTTATAGATGTCAGAATAAAAATGAGTTTTAACAATCTGGAATGCTTTCAAGGCATGCCAAGGCAGAAGTATGGATGGTGTGTATGGTCACTACTTTGGCATGTTTCTCCATTTTACTTTACTTTATTTTATTTATTTGTTTTTGAATTGCTGGGAAAGAAATACAGGGCCTCGTGCATCCCAAGCAACACTCTATCACTGAGCAACACACCGCTCTTGGCTCAGAATTGAAGCTCCATGAATGTGGCTGGACTTAGATTTCATGGGTCCATCCTACCTGTATCTTGAGCAATTAGACAAATCAAGAAAGGAGAGACAATCTGGCCCTGTCCTGTAAGTATCTTAGAGGAGGACCATGGCAGTGGGGTGGGGAAAGGAAGGAGTTGGAAAATCTGACATGTAGGCCTTAACTCTGGAGAAACAGAGAGTCAGAAACCTGAGATCCAGTGAGAAATCACCTCAGCACAGCCATCAGGTTCCCAACACCTAGAGAGGATTTTATTTATTTATGTCCCACTGAGCTGAGATATAGAAACCTGAATCCCAATCTTACAGCATCTGAAGAGATATATTCAGAGTATTTAAAATGCTTCTTTTATGCTTGGCCTTTGTCTCCTGCTTTTTGCTGGGCTCTGGACTGGAGAAGAGAATGGACACAACATTAGCCCTTGACACCTGGTTTAGACCTCAGCTCTGCCTGAACTCAGTGAGTGACCTGGGTGGGCATTTCTGCTCTGGCCTCTTCCTGGGTTCCCAGGAGTGACAGCTGGTTTCTGGGATTCTATCTGAGTGTGAGTGTCTGTCATGAGGTGGACAGGTGGCTGAGCTGTCTTTCTGGAGCTGCAGGACATCAGTGTGGAGAGCAGAGGGCACAGGACCCTGTGGACAGAGGCATGGCTCACCTCAGGTTCTTCTCACTGAATTTTCTGCTAGCATTTTCCATTCCTTTCCCACCAGAAGGCGACATGCACCTGCAAATAAACTCACCAGAGCCTCACCCCTGGAGAGACTGATCTTGTTTTCAAGCATGAATTAAATTTTACGTTTTATTTATTTATTTTTTTACTGGTCAGAGAACGACATTATAGGAAATTAAGACACCATGGCTTCTAACTTCTGACACTCAGATTTCCTTTTATCCACTCATAGCATTTCTTATTTTACAATCCTCTGTGCAACTGAGCCCTTCCTCTGCTGCCACCTGACATTGCCTGGAAGAGTCATGTGGGCAATACCTGTCCTTTGCAAATGCAGGTGACATGTTCTCCAGGTTCTTTGTTAAAGTTTTCTACATTTTCCTTGGAAGTGCTGATTTTCTGAATATAGAATTTGGTTGGACCTTTTTTTTCAATACTCTCAGGAGATGTTTGTGTTCCTCTCCCTCCACTGCCTTCCTCTCTTCCTCCCTCCTGTCCTCCCTCCTCCCTCTCTCTCTTTCTCTCTGTTTTTTTCTGCTTGGTTGTTTCCAGCTTGTTTTATTATTTGACTAGGATTACTGATGTGGAGTAATTAGCTGCACATTTTCTAGTACTAAATCCATTCAAGTCATTTGAGTTAGAATGAAAGCTGTTCATTCATCCTCTGCCTATGCACAGTGTCAGAGGCTCTGCTCGGCCCCACAGTCCAGGCAGTTTGCTTTCTCATGAGCTAATATCTCCACAGAGGCCTCTGCATCCCTGTCAGTGCCCAATGTTATAAAGGAGAACTTTGCCAAAAGACCCAAGGTGTGTCAGGCAGGCAGGGTTAACAGAGATGGTGTCCCTGTTGTGCCTGTTCCCATGTATCTGGGCCTCAGGGAAGCAATTTAAGTACTTCAGTGGCTTCATAGTAATAACTCTGTGGAGTTGGAATAGCAATTAGAAGATGGACTGGGAAACAGTGGCCCTTTCCATATGGGTCTAACTGTTTGCTGACTCTCAGGACCCTGTCAAAGGGATTGTAAATGGTATTTTAAAGTACAAATGACACAGTGTGTGTGTTTGTTTGTGTGTGTGTGTTCATAGTTCATTGTTCATTTTCCTGATTCCAGGTGCCTGTGCAAATAGCATGACGACACAGCGGATAGCTGTGTCTGCAGGAGACATGGTCACCATCATCGGCAAGTCTAACCAGAGTCTCTTATTCAACCAGAGCCTGACAGGGCCTGGAACCAGCATAAACCAGAACAGTGTCGTGGGTTTATCCTCTCCTGAGTGCCCCCAATGGCAGCTGGAGTCTCAGTGCTGTTTAGTGGCAGAGGGCCAGGGACAGCTTTCCACAACAGGCTCCAGGGTGAGGCAGTTCACCACCACATGCTTCTTCCACAGAGCTTCAGACTCAGATGTGAACCTCCTGCCAGGCCAAGGGTTAGCAAGTCTTTGCCAGTTGCTTCCTCCTCAGAGGACATTCAAGTCTCCTTCTTGCTGATTTATTCCTTGAATAGTTTGCAAGGCCCAGGAAAAAATTAAGAAAATGTGCCTGTTTTAGATCCTAACATAATTATATATAGGACTAATCTGTGACCCAACTATCCTTCTTCTGGACATAACTCAAGGGAACCATGTCACCAACTGGAATGACCACACTGCCGTGATCACTGCAGAATTCTTCACAGTGTCTATGAAGAGACAGTCAAAGGCTTACTTGGTCGGTGACAGGACAAAGGAATAGGCTCTTTACAGGTCAAAGACAGGAGAGGACACAGTTAGGAGGCCATTGCCAACACCCAGGTGGACTTGGTGGGTTTCTTGGCACAGGGAGATTTATGTGGGGGGAGCAGGGAGGGGTGCATTTTGGAGGTGGAGCTCTCTACTGGGATCCCCAATCTGACCTGCCCTTCACTGAGTCCTTCTCCCTCAAGACTTCTGCCTACACTTACAGAAACTACTACTGCCTCCATTCCTCTGTTTTTCTGTGGATCTGGACCTGCTCAGAGCCATAGAGCTGTCTTTTTAAGAGTCTGGTTGGTGGGCCTTTATCCCCCTGTTTCTCTTCTGCAGGGAGCTGAACCCTGACCATTCCATGTGGAGGGCTCTGTTCCCAGGCCAGTGCCATCTGCATGAAGACAGGGGTCTCTGGTGTTTAGAAGTCACCTGTGCTCCTGGCCTCCTGGGACATGCTCAGAGTAGGCCAAAGCTAAGGAGGCATTGGCCCTGGAGGCCTAGTTTAACAAGCTCCCCAATTTTGGTATTTGCAGGAATCATATTTGAATACAAATTTAAAGAAATCTAAATGAATGTAATTGTAAACCAATAAGGTTAACAACGGATTTTTTAACATAGACGCTGAAAGCCAGAAGATCCTGGAACAACGTATTTCAAACACTGAAAGACAATGGATGCCTACCAAGAATCCTGTATCCAGCAAAATTAAGCTTCAGGTACGACAATGAAATAAAAATCTTTCATGATAAACAAAAACTAAAAGAATTTGCAGCCAGAAAACCAGCATTGCAAAGCATCTTTAGCAAAACACTCCACGAGGAAGAAATGAAAACAATAACCAAAGCCAACAGTGGGAAGTACCTCAGTAAAGACAGACGGAGGGGGGAAAGCAAATCATGGAGAAACAAACTAAATTGAAAAAAAAAGAGATAAATAATCAAACATGGATGGAAGTACAAACCATATATCAATAGTAACTGTAAACATTAATGGTTTAAACACTCCGATAAAGCGACATACGCTGGTAACATGGATTAAAAAAACAAATCCAACAATATGCTGCCTTCAGGAGACACACCTGACTGGAAAAGACATACACAGGCTGAAGGTGAAAGGTTGGGAAAAAATATACCATGCACACAGTCCTCACAAGCAAGCAGGGGTGGCCATCCTCATATCGAATAAAATCTACTTCAAGTCTAAATTAATCCAAAGTGCTAAGGAAGGACATTATATACTGTTAAAAGGAACCATTAAACAACAAGATATAACAATTATCAATATTTATACACTTAATAATGGTGCTGTGAAGTTCATAAAACAAATTCTCCTCAAGTTCAAGAATCAAATAGACCACAACACAATAATTATGAGTGACTTCAACACACCTCTCTCACCATTGGACAGATCCTCCAAACAAAAGTTGAATAAAGAAACTATAGAACTCAATACCACAATCAATAACCTAGACTTAACTGACATTTATAGAATATATCAACCATCATCAAGTGGATATACTTTTCTCTCAGCAGCACATGGGTCCTTCTCAAACATAGACCATATATTATGCCATAGGGCAGCCCTTAGTAAATATAAAGGGGTGGAGATTATACCATGCATTTTATCTGATCATAATGGAATGAAACTGGAAATCAATGATAAAAGAAGGACGGGAAAATCCAATCTCACATGGAAAATGAACAATATGTTACTGAATGATCAAGGGGTTACAGAAGACATAAAGGAGGAAATCCAAAAATTCTTAGAGATAAATGAAAATAAAGACACAACGTATCGGAATCTATGGGACACCATGAAAGCAGTTTTAAGAGGGAAATTCATTGCCTGGAGGTCATTCCTCAAAAAAAGGAAAAACCAATAAATAAATGAGCTCACACTTCATCTCAAAGCCCTAGAAAAGGAAGAGCAAAACAACAGCAAATGTAGCAGAAAACAAGAAATAATTAAAATCAGAGCGGAAATCAACAAAATTGAAACAAAAGAAACTATTGAAAAAATTAACAAAACTAAAACTTGGTTCTTTGAAAAAATAAACAAGATTGACAGACCCTTAGCCATGCTAACGAAGAGAAGAAGAGAGAGCACTCAAATTACTAACATAAGGGATGAAAAAGGCAATATCACAACATATGCTACAGAAATACAGAAGACAATTAGAAATTATTTTGAAAACCTATATTCCAATAAAATAGAAGATAGTGAAGACATAGAAAATTCCTTAAGACATACGATTTGCCCAGACTGAGTCAGGAGGACACACACAATTTGAACAGACCAATATCAATGGATGAAATTGAAGAAGCAATCAAAAGACTACCAACCAAGAAAAGCCCAGGACCGGATGGGTATACAGCGGTGTTTTACAAAACCTTTAAAGAAGAATTAATACCAATACTTTTCAAGTTATTCCAGGAAATAGAAAATGAGGGAGCTCTTCCAAATTCATTCTATGAGGCCAACATCACCCTGATTCTGAAATCAGACAAAGACACCTCAAAGAAAGAAAACTACAGACCAATATCTCTGATGAACCTAGATGCAAAAATCCTCAATAAAATTCTGGCGAATCGAATACAAAGGCACATCAAAAAAATTGTGCACCATGATCAAGTAGGATTTATCCCTGGGATGCAAGGATGGTTCAATATACAGAAATCAATAAATGTTATTCACCACATCAATCGACTTAAAGATAAGAACCATATGATCATCTCAATAGATGCAGAAAAAGCATTCGACAAAGTACAGCATCCTTTTATGTTCAAAACATTAGAAAAACTAGGGATAACAGGAACTTACCTTGACATTGTAAAAGCTATCTATGCTAAGCCTCAGGCTAGCATCATTCTGAATGGAGAAAAATTGAAGGCATTCCCTCTAAAATCTGGAACAAGACAGGGATGCCCTCTATCACCACTTCTATTCAATATAGTTCTCGAAACACTGGGCAGAGCAATTAGACAAACGAAAGAAATTAAATGCATAAAAATTGGAAAAGAAGAGCTTAAATTATTGCTATTTGCGGATGACATGATTATATACCTAGAAGACCCAAAAGGCTCTACAAAAAAACTACTAGAACTAATAAATGAATTCAGCAAAGTGGCAGGATATAAAATCAACACACACAAATCAAAGGCATTTCTGTATATCAGCGACAAAACTTCTGAAACGGAAATAAGGAAAAACACTCCATTCACAATATCCTCAAAAAAAATAAGATACTTGGGAATCAACCTAACAAAAGAGGTGAAAGATTTATACAATGAAAACTACAGAACTCTAAAAAGAGAAGTAGAAGAAGATCTTAGAAGATGAAAAAATATACCCTGTTCATGGATAGGCAGAACTAACATCATCAAAATGGTGATATTACCAAAAGTTCTCTATAGGTTTAATGCAATGCCAATCAAAATCCCAATGGCATTGCTTGTAGAAATAGATAAATCAATTATGAAATTCATATGGAAAAATAAAAGACCCAGAATAGCAAAAGCAATTCTAAGCAGGAAGTGTGAATCAGGTGGTATAGGAATACCAGATTTCAAACTATATTACAGAGCAATAGTAACAAAAACAGCATGGTACTGGTACCAAAACAGGCAGGTGGACCATTGGTACAGAATAGAGGATACAGAGACTAATCCACAAAGTTACAACTATCTTATACTTGATAAAGGGGCTAAAAGCATGCAATGGAGGAAGGATAGCATCTTCAACAAATGGTGTTGGGAAAACTGGAAATCCATATGCAACAAAATGAAACTGAATCCCCTCCTCTCACCATGCACAAAAGTTAACTAAAAATGCATCAAGGACCTGGATATCAAATCAGAGACTCTATGTATGATAGAAGAAAAAGTTGGTTCCGATCTACATATTGTGGGGTCGGGCTCCAAATTCCTTAACAGGACACCCATAGCACAAGAGTTAATAGCAAGAATCAATAAATGGGACTTAATTAAACTAAAAAGTTTTTTCACAGCAAGAGAAACAATAAGAGAAGTAAATAGGGAGCCTACATCCTGGGAACAAATTTTTACTCCTCACACTTCAGATAGAGCCCTAATATCCAGAGTATACAAAGAACTCAAAAAATTAGACAATAAGACAACAAATAACCCAATCAACAAATGGGCCAAGGACCTGAACAGACACTTCTCAGAGGAGGACATACAATCAATCAACAAGTACATGAAACAGTCAGAGAAATGCAAATCAAAACCACCCTAAGATACCATCTCACCCCAGTAAGATTGGCAGCCATTAAGAAGTCAAACAACAATGAGTGCTGGCGAGGATGTGGGGAAAAGTGTACACTTGTACATTGGTGGTGGGACTGCAATCGGGTGCGGCCAATTTGGAAAGCAGTATGGAGATTCGTGGGAAAGCTGGGAATGGAACCATCATTTGACCCAGCTATTGCCTTTCTCAGACTATTCCCTGAAGACCTTAAAAGAGTGCACTACAGGGATACTGCCACATCGATGCTCACAGCAGAACAATTCACAATAGTTAGACTGTGGAACCAACCCAGATGCCCTTCAATGGATGAATGGATTAAAAAAATGTGGCATTTATACACCGTGGAGTATTACGCAGCACTAAAAAATGACAAAATCATGGAATTTGCAGGGAAATGGATGGCATTAGAACAGATTATGCTAAGTGAAGCTAGCCAATCCCTAAAAAACAAATACCAAATGTCTTCTTTGATATAATGAGAGCAACTAAGAATAGAGCAGGGAGGAAGAGCAGGAAAAATATATTAACATTAAACAGAGACATGAGGTGGGAGGGAAAGGGAGAAAAAAGGGAAAATGCATGGAAATGGAGGGAGACCCTCATTGTTATAAAAAACTACATATAAGAGGTTGTGAGGGGAATTGGAAAAAAACAAGGAGAGAAACGAATTACAGTAGATGGGATAGAAAGAGAAGATGGGGGGGGAGGGGGGATAGTAGAGGATAGGAAAGGTAGCAGAATACAACAGTTACTAGTATGGCATTATGTAAAAATGTGTATGTGTAACTGATGTGATTCTGCAATCTGTATTTGGGGTGCAAATGGGAGTTCATAACCCACTTGATTCTAATGTATGAAATATGATATGTCAAGAGCTTCATAATGTTTTGAACAACCAAAAAAAATAAAAAATAAAAAAAATAAATGCTAGAGGTCCCTCCAAAAGCGGCTCTGTGTGAAATTCAGATTAAAACTTAATAAAACAAACAAACAAATGACTTTGCCTGCAATAACTAATAAAAGAAACTTCATGAAATTGACTTATTAATTTTGCATAATTAATTGTATTTCTCTCATTATTACATGTCACTTTTAACAACTAAACACTCAAGGTCACTCCAGGTGAACTGGGCTACACAAAATACTCAGAAATGAACAGAGTAATGCCTTTTCTTTGGGTCCTGTGTCAGCTCCTGAATGAAAGAGCAGCAAGTGCTGAACACTTTTTTGGGGAAGAAAACATTTAAATGAGGCAAGGGGTCAGAATTCAGGGGGTGGAGTCCAGCTTGTAGAGTCTGCTGTCAGCAGATTGACTGACATCTAGGAAGGTGACACCCAAAGGCAGAGCAAGAGAAAGGGACACACAAAGGGAGTTTCCATGTAACCTTCTATCCCTAACAGGGCAAAGGGCAGGATTACAAAGGAAACATGTGAGTGTAACTCAACCCTAGGGACATGCCCCACAAGGAGAAAAGACCAAGTCAGGAGTCATGGCACTACCCTGCCAGACTACAGTAATTTTTCAGGTCCCAATGGTGCATCAGGACTGGGAGGCCTGGGTCACTCAATATGGTCCTCACAATTACAGGATTCAGCAGAGGTACAGGGATGACACAGACTCCAGTCACCCTGCCTGGAACTCCTCAACTGCCTGCCTCCCTGTGGGGAAGGATCAGAGTTGGAAAAGTCACTCATTAGTCTCCCAGAGGGTAAAAGGTTGTCCCTGGGCCCTGCAGACTCTGGGTCTCTACTGCCTCAGGGATTCCTAAAGATCCTGTCTAGATGCCCCTCAGGTCACCTCACAGTTTTCTAGTTGGGTCACCAGGGATTCTGATGCTCTGGACCCCTGGTGAGGACAGAAGGGAGGAGAAACATAACGGGGAGGAGGGTTAGCTTGGGGTTCCCATTCTGCCAAAGGGTGGGGACCTGAGGGCATCTGCCCACCTCAGATTCCTGGGCATGACTGCAGGGAGATGGTCACTCAGGAGAGCCATTATGGTCAAGTGAATATGATGTTGACACAAAGGCAGAGCTGGGCTGGGAAGGTCAGCAGGAGATGCAGTGGGAGCCCAGGTGCCATCCAATGGCCACAGAAACCACAGCAGGCAGGATCCTGGGAGAGTCCCCTGTGGATGGGGGAGGTGTCCTCTGCTTTCTGACCCAGCCCTTTCCCCTCCCTGAGCACAGCACATGTCCAGGGAGAATCCCAGCCTGGGGTCCAGGGCTCAGCTCCTGTCCTGTCTGTCAAGGAGGCTCCATGCCACTGCCCAGGTCAGCTGGGTTCTCTTCCCCACACTCAACCTGAAACATAGATTTGTAATATATTTTAAAGAAATATGAGGTAACATTCCTTGGCGGATTATAAATTCATGCATAATTAACAAGTTAATATGAGGAAAAACAATCATAAAGAAATGATTATCACAAAGAAAATCAAGAAATTAGGGAGATACTCCACTCTACTTTCAAGATTTATATTTTGTCTTCATTGTCTGAGATTCAGTCTTGCAAGTGGTCTCTGTGTTGCTGGTGTCTTCTTTTGAATACAACATTTGATTTAGTGATTCCTTCATTTTCATTTTTATTTTATTTATTTATTTCTTATTTTGTGTAAAATAAACCATATCTATAAAACTCATAAAGCTAAGTGCAATAAAATAAGCATGCATACATATTATAACTTTTGATCAAATTCATTATATTTACAGAAAGATTAATGAATATAAAAATTTTTAAATCACTATTGACACCAGAGAAATGTTTTATTTCTTTTTTTTAATGTTTAAATTTTTTATTCATTTTATTTTTTAAATACATGATAGCAGAATGTATTACAATTTCTACTACACATATAGAGCACAATTTTTCATATCTCTGTTTGTATAAAAAGTAGATTGACAACCAATTCATGTCTTCATACATGGACTTTGGATAATGAGGTCCATCACATTCCACCATCCTTGCTAATCCCCTGTCTCCTCCCTTCCCCTCTCTCCCCTCTTTCCTATCTAGAATTCATTTATTCATCCATTTATTTTTAACATGTATCTGTCTGATATTTAACGTGGGTCTTCTTACATACTCCATATAGTTGGCTTTCACTCTTTATCCATTCTGAGTGCTCTATCACTCTCTCCCTTAGTTGACACATTCACCACTCACAATATTAAAATCATATTGCTGTATTTAATATACTAGTAATTAATGTAGCTGTGTTTAATCACCTATTAGGATCAACAATAAACTGTAGTAATTTTGGAGAGTCCTTTTCTCACAAAGAAAGGTCTTGCATCAGAGTGCTGTATTACACAGGAAATGGAAGAAAACAGAAGCCCTTAATCTCTTCTGAATTTGGCAAATCTTCTCATACTAAGTCAAGACACAGAGCACCTGGGCAGAGAGGGGAAGTGGGCAGCTGCTGTTCACCCACTAACAGGTGGACCTATAGAGGAGGTTTGTGCTGGAGGCTGAATTCCTGTGGGTGGAGCGATGATCCAATGCTGAGAGTAATAATCTGGCCACATCCTCAGCCTGCAGGCTGCTGATGCCGAGAGTGAAATCTGTCCCTGACCCACTGCCACTGTATCTCCATGAGACCCCAGCTGCCCTTGTGGATGCCCAGTAGATGAGCAGCTTAGGAGCCTGTCCTGGGTACCAGGCCAAGTAGTCCTTATTATCAGAATCCCATAAAAGACTGTGGCTGGACTTGTAGCTGAGGGTGACCTTCTCTCCTGCAGACACAGCCAGGGAGCCTGGAGTCTGAGTCATCATGATGTCCCCACAGGCACCTGAAATCAGGAGTGAATAATAAACTTACAAGTGCACACACCATCATGCTCCAAGTAATAGGCTACTTAAAATGTGCTTTCTAAACATAAGGCATGAACTAATTAGATTTGTAAACAGTCATTCTTGCACACTAAGTTATAACCTTACTTTAAATAACATTATACATAATTGAAATGAATTTTATAATGAGACATATTTTCTGACCATATGGTGACACTTTACAATTTCTCACCTGAGGCCCAGAGCCACAAGAACATGCCACTGGGTCTAGGACACCATCCTGCTGCCCCTGCTTGCCTGACACAGATCAGGTCTCATGGCAATGTCCTTGCTTATAAAATGTGAGCAGCTGGTGAGGCCTTCAGGAACCTATGCAAAACAGTCAGCAAGTAAGTGAGCAAATTGGCTGGACTGTGAGAGGAGGAAGAATCTGATGTCAATCAAGACACCAAGCCATCAACATGTCATGGTGGGCCATAAAACACAGAACTCAACGTAGAAGATTAAAGGAAACAAAGCACTAGATGATCAAAGAAACAGTTTAGTTTTCAATCAAAAATATGTTTTCACTCTTGAGTTTAACAAAATTGAAAGAATTGTTACCATAGATAAACAAACAGGAGAATTAATAATACACACTAGAGAAAAATTAAAAAGAATGAGAGGAAAAGAGAGGGAAGAAAGAAAGGATACAGGGAGACAAAGACAAGTGACAACCTTGGAGCCAGTTTCCATCCCCTGTGACAAGAACAGGCCTGAGCTGCGGCCACCTTGGCCCTGAGGCTCTGACAGCACTGCCCACACCAGGGATCAGGAACTGGCTCTGCAGCCACAGCCAGAAGGCAGCCCGGAACCCACTCCTGGGAGCCCTGCAGGGCCACATTCAACCAAGAAGTTGAACTCTCAGCCAGGGTCAGTGTGACCAGGACCCTGGACACCATCCTCCCAGGACTGCTAGAACTGCAGCAGGCTCTGAGTAAGCAGGGAGGGGAGGGAGAAGCAGGATCCCCTGGGAAGTGGGGCTTCCCCCACCCTGCCAAGGCTGCTATTCCAAGGTGCATGTTGGAGAGGGGAAGGGCCACCCGCCTGACTCAGTTACAGCCTCACTGCTGAGAGGACATGTAAAGCCTCTGAGGAGGCAAGGCCACCACAAGTCCTCTTGAATCTTCACACAAGACCACAGAGTCGGAGGTTCTGCATCCAAAATGAGAAGGATCACTTGAGTAGGAATGAAAATAATAGAAATAATATAGTAAAGAGTCCTCCCAGATGTCAGATTTGGAGCTATAAGAGCATATTGCAAAAACAAATTATAAAATGACATGATGGGCTGGAACATGGAACTAAACATATAATATCCAAAGCAAACTATTTAACATTTCATGGAACTTTAGAATTAAACCAGAAATGTTATTGATAACCAATTAAATTTTAATATTTTCATTTATTCAAAGTTTCAAATCATTTTTACCCAATAGAAATAATAAGGTGACATCACTTTTTTATTTATAAATATTATAATCAATCAGATTCACACTTTACCTGGGGGCTGGTGACTTAGCTCAGTTGGTAGAGAACTTGCCTCACATGCACAAGGTGATGGGTTCAACACACAGCACCACAAAAAAAAGGGAGAGAGAGAGAGAGAGAGAGAGAGAGAGAGAGAGAGAGAGAAAGGGAGATTCACAGTCCATCTGCTTCTGCAATATGAGTGCCCCACAGTCCAAGGCAGGAGGACATTCCCATATTCCCAAGGAAAGAATCTGAAAGATGAGCAAATCTCCCTGACCTACACACTTCCTACCAAGGTGTTCAGCCCTCTGGACCCTGTCAAACTCAAAACGTTTGCTTTCTTCCTACTAAAATGAACTCCAACCCATTTTCTTTCATTTTACTTACTTCTGCTCATTAAGATAAGAAACACGGAGAACTGCACCTCCAAAATCCAGAAAGGCCACCATGCAAACCCACCTCTCCTCACAGTGTTCTCAGGGAAGCTGTCACTCGGGACAGGAGGACAGCCACAGGGGTTTATTGGTACTAGAGAAACCATCACAGGGGCCTTGGCTGGTCATGACCCACACACCAAATAACACACCATTTTGAGGGAGTGTCAGGACCTGGGCTGTCTGGGAAAGCACCACAGCCTGTTGGCCAAAACAACACAGGCTCACTCTATGCCACCTAAGGAAGAAGGAGTCTGAAACTCATGTCCCAGTACAGTGGGCCCAGGACCCTCTCACCAGTGACCCACTGGAGCAAGGCCCAGGAGATCATCAGTGCAGATGCAATCACCCTGACATGAGGAGAACCTTAACTCAGTCCTCTTCTACTAAGAAAATCTTTCATTCAACACAGGACTTGTTATGCCTGCTGCCCAGAGACTCTGAAAGGAAATAGCTGCAGGGGAAATAAATGCTCTCTCATCAGTGAGAAAGAACTAAAGTAAAATGATCCCCCTTGTCCATTCTGCCCAGTGGCTGCAAGGAGTTCTTCCCTGAAGAAGTGATGGGAAGACTCTGAGTGTCACACACATGAAGATGACCAAGACAGAATGTCCACGATTTTGCAGATCTTGCTCCCAGGAATTTCACTCCCACTGCCTCAGGTGGACATGTCCCTTCTCCTCTTGCCTTAACAGGGCTGCTGGATCTTTAGCCGACACACGGTTCCTTCCCCACCATCTTCTTTTGACCCTTCTGCCCTATTGCATACACTAGGCCAGGAAAAGCTGCATTGAACACTGTCCCTGACAGTCCCCTGTTTCTCCAGGTAAAAGCAGACACAGAAGCTCTGCAGCTGGTTCAACTGCCTGCCACGGCTAGAAGCAAATCCATTGATGGATCCTTGTCAGGTGGCACATGTCATCTTACCTCTTTAGCTCAGAGGGAGCCAGCCAGTTGGCGTTCCTCACCTAGAGACTGACCTGGAGACAATATCCTTAGCCTAGGGTCAGTACTATCCTAGGGTGACACCATGACCCCCATGGAGCCAGGCTTCCATGACAGGGCCTACTGCCCAGGACACAGAGAGCCTGGGCTGTTTCTCTATTGTATTGGCTCCAACTATGGAAGATATCTGATGTCCCTGGGCTCACAGGGAGGCCCCTGCCTCCCTCACTCTCCCCACCCAGCACCCACCAGGGCATCTGCATGCTGCTCCCTGGGGAGGGCCTTCCTGCAAGGCTGACATAAAAGTTCAGCTCTAACCTGCCCTTGACTCCCCAGGACTCCTCAGCTCAGCTTCTCAAAATGAGGCTCCCTGCTCAGCTCCTGGGGCTGCTGCTGCTCTGGATCCCTGGTGAGGACAGAGGGCATGGGGAAGGAGAACAGGGAGGGTGATGAGCCCTGGGGTTCCCATTCTGCCCATGGGTTCTCTGTCCTCATGAGAGAGGTACAAGTCTTGGCCTCTAGGATGTGCTTGCACTGGTTAAGTCTGTGTGACAGAGGAACATTACAGAAAGAGCAATGACCTCCCTGTGATGAAGATTGTCACATGAAAAGAGGAAGATGCTATAGGTGAATTCCCTAGAATCACTAATGGCTTAGAAAACTTGATTCTTTTCTTAAAAATTGATATTTAGGCCACATAAATCAAAATCACAAATATTACTTCTATGGAAATATACAATGAAATACAAATATGTCTCATAATACTTGACAATAATCATTCTTTTCTCTTTTATCCAGGAACCAGTGGGGATATATTACCCAGACTTCTGTCTCTGAGCCCATTGTCCTGAGACAGTCAGCCTCCATCTCCTGCAGGTCCAGTCAGAGCCCTCTACACAGTAATGGAAACACCCATTTGAGTTTGGTTGTGCACAAGCCAGGCTAGGCTCCATGGGGCCTAATATATGGGGTTTCCAATAGGGAAACTGGGTTCCCAGACAGATTCAGTGGCAGTGGGTCAGGAACGGATTTCACACTGAGAATCTGCAGGGTGGAGCCTGACGATGCTGGGGTGTATTACTGCTGGCAAGATACACAGGTTCCTCCCACAGTGGTGCAGCCCCGAACAGAAAACTCCCTCCCTGGGTGGCCAAGCTACCACATGAAATGCTGGTCCAGGCAGTAGCTCAGCAGATTCTCTGCCCTGTGAGAGGAAGGTGTTGGGAACTCAGGGAACAGGTGCAGCTGAGGGCTGTGGACCAAGACTGCCTGGGTCACAGCTCACCACACCCACAAATGGCCCTATCAGCTGCAGCAGCCTGGCCTGGCATGTGGAGGACAACACAGAGGTGTCCAGGCCCCTTCTGAACCAGCAGACAGGATGAGCACGGACACTGCAGAGGGAGCAGGACCTGGGGCCTGGGTAGGACTCTGGCACAGGAAGAGTGATGGTGTAGAGAATGTCTCAAGGTCTTCTTTGTGATTGCAAATGCTGTTCTTTGATTTGGGGGTTCAAACCTAATTATAAACCTGCAAAAGATATATATCCTATGCTGATTAATGACTTTAAAATATTTTGTTAAGCTTGCCCTCAACTTTGTATTTCTCTTAGTATTGCAGAATCCAGCAGGGACACAGGGATGATACAGACTCCAGTAACCCTACCTGTAACCCCTTGACTGCCTGCCTTTATCTCTGGAAGGATCAAAGTCGAATAATACATTTCTAGGTCCACTAGTTGGTCAAATGTGTGTCCTGGGTCCCCGAAGGTGCAGGGAAGTCGACATCATACCCACTCTGGGTCTCTACTGCCTTCATGACTCCAAAAGGTCTTAGCTAGATGCCTCTCAGGTCATCTCACATGATCTCAGGCAGGTTGAGAGGGCATAGGTGATCTTCCAAAAGGCGATTCTGTCCTCCTAAAATGCCTGGGCATGACTTGAGAGAGAGTGTCACTCACTGGAGACTTTATGGTCAAGGTGAAGTTGATGTTGACCCAAAGGCAGAGCTCGACTGGAAAGGTCAGCAGGAGATGCAGTGGGAGTCCAGGTGCAAATCACTGGCTCACAGCAACCACAAGCAGGCAGCATTCTGGGAGAGTCCCAGGGGAACCAGGGAGGTATTCCTTGCTTTCTGACCTTTTCCCCTCCCTCAGCAGTGCACATGTCCAGGGAGAATCCCAGGCAGGTGTTGAGGGGTCAGCTCCAGTCCCATCAGTTAAGGAGGCTCCATGCAACTGCCTGGGTCATCTGGAATCTATTTGGCATGCTCCTCCATTGATCTACCTTTGCCACATAAATTTGAAATGTTTTTAAAAGAAATGTGAGTGAACAATCCCTACAAGACTACAAATGCATATATAGTTAACAAGTTCACATGAGGAAAAACAATAATTTACATACTGAATAATGCAAAAAAAATCAAGAAAGCAAGAAAATGTGTCTTAATACAAAAGAGCAAATAGATGTCATCAATGAAAAAATGCCAGATTTGGCCCCAGGTTTCCAAGTAATTTTATAATATTTTAAGTAATTTTTAGAAAAATAAAAAGGATTGAAATCAAAACTGCATGCCATTATAAAATACACACATGAGTTAAGAGTGTAGGATGATTGAAAGAGGCAAGAACACCTCATGCAAGAATGAGCTAAGGACACTGGCCTGGACCAGAAACAGGAGACAAACTAGGATACCCCATGACAGCAGAAGGATCAGGGCACCAGGAATCTCTTCCAGTACTGATCCTAATGGACCCAGCTGGACTTCAAGTTGTTGGCAGGAGAGAGCAGAGCATTCCAGCCAACTGATAGGAGCCATCTCCAGCAAAGGCCTAGCCAACTGGCAACTCAGCACCTCCTCTGAAGCCCACCAGGGAAGCGAGACCAGGGGCCAGCCACTACCCAAGACTGGGGAGAAAGAGGGAAGATGCAGAGGATCACACTCAACAGGACAAACAGGTGCAGGAAGGAGCCACTAAGAAAAAGGGATACAGGCAGGAAACCTGAACTGTAATTGACAAGTGGCCAGAGACTTAGCCTGAAAAAATACAATAGTTACAAACCCAGGGTCACCCCATCATGAGGAAGTTCCTATAAGTTCTACCTCCAGGAGCTCAGAAGAATCTCACAAAAAGAGTGCCATAATTTAGCAGGGGAAAGGAAAAGCACAATAATGGCATAGGTCAGAGCATTCCAAAGGGTCTGCCCTTAGGGGAAGTTGGGTAACCAAGCCCAGCCTGAGGGGTCTATCAGAGCCTGCTGACCTGGAGCAAGGAAAGCATCCCACTCTGCCCACTGCTAGCCCTGCACGTGGGAGAAGACAGGCACCAACTTCAGCCACCCCAGCCAGACCCCTGAGCAAGGGAGGAAGCTGAAGGCCTTCCTGAAGCTCAGAGCCCAAGCTGCACACTCAGTAATGAGCCCAGGGCTGGGGAGAGCTCAGAGGAGCACCACTGTCCAGACAAAGGAGCCCTGAGCTCAATGAAAGAACCACAGAGCAGGACAGAGACCAAGTCACAGGACCAGGGAGCATTTCCTCTCTTTACCACCACAGGATCAGAGGCCTGGTCCTAGCAGCCCCTCTGACCCAGTGGGTCATGTTCTGCTGTCTGGAAAACAGTGTGAGGTACTGAAAGCACAAGGAGCCCTCTGAGAACACTGAGCAGCATCAGAACCAGAACCAGAACCAGTAGGAATGATAGACCCTCACACAGAGGAGTCAAGATTCTGTGCTAAGAGCTCTATGAATGGGAAAAACCGCTTCAATGGACATTGCCCTTCACTATGACCTGTCTCTGAGTTTCACCATAAAGATCCTGGAAACAGCTGCCCTTGGTCACGATGCTCAAAACTTGTACTTAGTTCTGTTTCAGGCTTCCCCGTTCAAGGTGCTACCCCACAGTGCCATTGAAACCTCTGCTCAATATCACCTGAGACAGTTGTGGACACTGGACTGGGCAGTGGATGCACACTGCCCAGTCCAGTGTCCACAACAATCCTCATCCTACTAGACCCACCAATGTCACTTAGCACCTCAGAACACCCACCTGTTCCAGGCACTTTCTTCCTGAGCCTCAGGACATCACTCTCTCTTGCTGCTCCCCCTCCCACTGTCCCTTCCCAATCACCTTCCTGGTCCTCCTCTCCACCTGTCCCAGAACTCAGGCCCTGGGCCTCTGCTCTGTGCAGCCCTCACTACAGTTGTCATCAGAGCTCAGTCCCCAGGGCAGACCTCACACCTGAACCCCAGCCTCAAACACTCTGTGGGCTACTTGGCAACACACTGCCAGTCTAATGCACATGGCCAGCCCCAATGTCCAGAGCCACATGTCCTATCTTGCTCCCAATGTCACTGTCCCCAATGTCTCCTCTGTCAGGACAAATAGCAACTTCACCCTTCTGGCTTCTCAAAGCAAAAGTCATCTTGAGACTCCTTCTCTCACATCCATTGACCTAACCATGGCAGGTTGTTCACCTCCATCTCCAAAATACACCCTTCACTGCTCCCTCCAGGTGCAAACCACAGGCCCAGAAAACATCCTGGGGAAAGTCCCAAGGGAATGGGGGAGGTTTCTTCTTCTTTCTGACCCAGCACCTCCCCCACACCTGCCCACAGCACATGTCCAGGGAGAACCTCAACCTGGCATTCAGCGCTCAGCTCCTGTCTGGCCTGTTAAGGGAGCTCCATGCTTGGCTCAGGCTCAGCCTGTTTCTCTCCCTATGCTCCTCCATTTATGTTCACCTGCAACCCAGCTTTGAAATACTTTCTTAAGAAGTGTGAGGTATCAATGCCTACAATATCATAAATAGGTATATAACTAATGAGTTACCACTAGACACAACAATTATCAAGTAATTGATTAATATAAAAAATTAAGAAACAGGGAAATAGAACTGAAATCTCCAAACAATATTCACTTCCAAATGCCATCAGTGATCCAGCAGTACTTGTTAGTGATAAACAAAGGTAGTATTGGACAAAATTTTGCATTGATGGCCAAAAAGCCCTGTCCCTGGTATCAACACATTGCAGGTATTCAAGGAGTAATTCAGTTTCTTCTGTGAAGGATTTTGCAGCTGTAATAAAATAGGGGCCTTTTAGAGAGAGAGAGAGAGTACCTGACTGCACCCCCTATCATGGAAGCCCTTGATATCTGGGTAGAGTCAGAGGGAGGGAAATCTCATGCCAGGGAAGATTGGCTGTTGTGAGATTCTCTAATGCTGGTCTTGGATGTGCAGGAGCCAGACTGTAAGTAATTAGGGCAGCTTCCAGGAGCTCTGTGCTGATGGCCATAGGGATATTGGGACCTCACCTACAACTACGGAAAGGTGACTCAGCCATAGGCCCTGGACCTGGACGAAGACTCTGAACTTCAGCAAGGAGAGCTGCCCACTGACTGCCCCATTTCATTCTTGTCAGGCTGAGCTGAGGACCCAGCAGGGACTCCTGAGGGACAGGCCTGGGAAGGAACACACTGCTCAATAGGTGGGAATTTGTAGTCCAGCCACAGAAAACTAGGAGAGACATCAATGAACCACGTGTTAGAAGGAGAATCAGAAATCTAAATACCAGCAGAAAGGTTCCCATGTGGCTCCTGGCTGAGGGACTCTCAGCCCTCTGCGTAATCTGCACTGTGGATGGTTCTATGAACTTTAGTTGTACTATTTATAAAAGCTGCTGTGCAGTTACTTCTGTGTACATGTGATGTGCATATTTATATAAGAGTAGATATGTATATAAGTAGGGATTCCTACATAGACATACATCAAGTATTACACATGTGTGTAAAATGTTGTCAAATTTTTTCCACCACAACTTCTTTTTCATCTAGGGGAACAGCACAGGATGCTTATGTGTAAGTGTAGATTTCTTAATTTGATAAGAGCTTTATTATAACCAAACTGATTACACTATGAATTTATCTTTTCACACCCCGTGAATATTTAGTGTATAAGTTTTAAATAAATTACTAATAATATTAACAATCACTCAGACAAGTCACTCCCAGAATATTAATTTCAAAACACGACTGAGAGGCAATGGCAGATGGTGGACCAGAGGAGGCTCTTCCCACTTGCTCTGCTGTTTGGAACTTGAATGACAGGGATACAGTTCACAGTGAGGTGGGTGCTCGAAGACAACCATTAAATATCACTAGTCGGAGACCCAGAGAAGTCCCAAGAAAGAGGGCAGTGAACAGAGGATGGAAGCAAATTCACCTGAGCCCAGCAGGGACAATGATGTGGGTCACCACAGAACCACGCCCACACAGAAGAAAAAATAAGACACACACACAAACACACACACACACACATACACACAGGACACAAAAGTGAGCTCTGTGGTTGTAAACTTCTGAGTGAAGAACTGCAGTGCAGGTCCAGCTCCAGGTTTATGACCCTCTGGTTCCTAGGAGGATTCAAGAGGCCTTAACAGGTACTTCCAGTCTGTCTCAGCAGTCTTACCATGTGACCTAAAGCCACCTGGGGATTCACAATCACAAGATGGTCAGGAAATAGTAGACCCAGGGGGATTCAGCTCAGAGATACAGGGGGGACTGTGGTCTGCTCCTCCTTGAATTCTGCAAGAGGAGAATGTCCTCCTAAAATAATGGGAGAAATTGTCCTTGCAGGTGTGATCACACTGTGGGCAGGAGAGTGACATTCAATCAACTTTGGAGCTTTGTGGTGGGACAACCCACTGAGAGGAATCAGGGAGTGGACCAGATGGACATGATTCCATTAGGAATGGAAATGTGGAGACACATATTTTGGGTGGTGGGCAGGTGACAGAAAACCTGCATGCAACTTGTATCCAGAGTGGTCTTAGAGCCCTCCCCAGAAACAGGACCTTGTGGAGACACAAAAGTCCAGACTCCCAGCTGAGACTACTATCTCCTCAGTCCCAGGGGTGCAGTGACATAAACACTCTAAAGCACACACACCAAGCTCTGGGGATGGAGACCAGGGCTCAAGCCCACAAGGTATCTGCTCCTGCACTGACTAACATCCCTACAATATTCTCAAAACAAGCCCTGAGCCAGGCCCACCCAGGGAAGCCACTGTGGGATTCCTCATTCCCAGGAAGAGCTGGGAGAGTAAAATGCTCATAGCTTAGCTGCTGGGTTTGAAAAATATGCATGCAGTGCATGCACAGAAACAATAAGAAGTTGCATAAAGTATTGGCAGGACTTTATCTTCTATTGGCTACATGAATAAATAGCATGCCACAGTGTGGACATACATACTGAAGTACCGTGCATAATACTAACACATAAAACAGGAGGGCAGTGGATTCTAGAATTGAACAGTTCCTGACCTGTTCTTGGAGTCTAAGGGTGATTGTGGATATGAGTTACTTCTGGAGAAATAAAGAGTTGTTCTTTTGTTTTCTCTTTCAAAGTTTGTCTTGTCGAAGAGTAATTTTTGAAAAAAAAAAAACTGTTTTCTCTAACAACTAAAAATAACCTTCAATAAGCCACTCACTTTCCAGGCCTCCTCTCCCACAGGTGCACCTAGAGGCCTCCACATGCTGCAAATACAAGAGGATGGAGCCTCCTCAGCCTGGGTGCCTTCATGGACTTTGTGGAGCAGCCCCTGCCTGGCCCAGGAGCACACAGCATGAGCAAGATTCTGTGGTGCCAGGTGTGACATGTGGGAATTGTGGATATCAACATTTCCTGAGTGATATGAAGGCAACACAGAAAACCTGTGTGACCACAGTAAGAGGCCATGGTGTCCTTCTCAATTTCTACAATGTTGCTGTCTTATGACTTAAAATAAAAAAATAAAATTTATACTTGTAAAATAGATCAGCATTTCCAGGGCTGAGGCTATGGTGTTTATTTTCAGGTTCATGTCGCCCTCTGGTGGGCAAGAAGTGTAACATTGCAGCATAGAATTAAATAAGAAAAACCTGGAGGTATGCCAGCTGTGTCCACAGGTTTCTGTGCCCTTTGCTCTCCACACTGATGTTCTGTAGCTCCATGAAGACAGCTCAGCCACCTGTCCACCTCATGACACAGACTCACACTCAGAGAGAATCTCAGAAGCCAGCTGTCACTTCTGGTAACCCGGGAAGAGCCCAGAGCAGATAAGTCTATCTAGGTCACTCACTGAGTTCAGGCACAGCTGAGGTCAAAACCAGATATCAAGGGCAAATCGAGGGTCCATGCTCCTTCTCCAGTCTTGAGTCCAGAAAAACAGCAGGGTAAAAGGTGTCCAACATAAACTACTGTGAATACTCTGAATTTATTTCATTAGATGCCTAAGATGGGGCTTCCTCTTTTTCCATATAACAACAGGGTAAAGTAAATAAATACCTTCCTCTCCCACTCTTGCCTATTGGAGCAGTTTAAAGCTTAGCTTTTAAACTTTGTCTTTTTATCATAGCAAATAAAGAAAAATCTAAGCCTGTTATCCTGTGCCTGTGTGTGATCTTACAATAACACTTATTCCATGAGACTTCCAGAGAGATACTCCAAGAGGTCCAGTGGATTCACAGTGCCCAGGCTCACACCACCTAGTGAGTTACAGCTTTGCCCACCCTAACATGAGAAGAGAACTAAAGAAACCTCCCCCTAATTGCAGCACCAGCACCAGGACCAGAGTCTACAGCAGCATGCCAAGTCTACCTATGCCCTCTGCACTCTCCAGCTCACCAGCATAGACCAGGCTCTTCTGACTCTGGAAGCTCAGATTCAGGCACCAGCAGTTGACAGAGTGCTCCATGAGGTTGCAAACCCAGAGGTCAAGTGTGGGAACCACAGATGTTGGCCTAGGAGGACCAAAAGCTCCTAAGCTCACTGAGAAACCCATAGAGAGGTTATGAGAGGTGACATGTTTGGGGATTTGTTATTTACTTTTATCTTGATAAGGATCTGGCCAAGTTGCACAGGTTGGCCTCTCACTTGCAATCCTGTGGCCTCAGCACCCTGAATCAGTGGGGATTTAGGTGCATGACCAAGCTCAGCTGCTTTTTATTTTAAGATGATGCTGGTTACTGTATGAAGGACAATATTATGAAAAACCATCAACCATCAACCACATATTTATTTCCTTCCCATGAAAAAGGATCTAACAGCAAAAATCAGTGATTACTAATAACTGTAGTATGTCCCCAGGCACTAAGCTACCTCATTCACACATGCTACATGAGTTTCTCCTCAGGCAACATTCTAACAGAGATGTCATTACTTTCTCACTGCAGATGAGAAACTGGGGTGTGGGGAAAGTAAATTACCTAATCCAATGTCACACACAACCCTTGACATGCAGAATCAAGTTTCCAATCATCTCTGGAAGGCTGGGTGTTGCATGGAACTGGACATGCCTCTTCCAGTTTGGAACAAACCTGGGGGCCAGAGGAGGTTACAGGAAGCTCCCAGGAAGGGCAGAGGTCTGGGTTTCAGGAAGACATGAGCATGTGACATCAGGACAGATCCACTGGGAAATGAGAAAGCACCAAGGTGTATGCGCCTGCAGGTCTGAGGTGGAATTCACAGATGAACTGACCAAGACTGATGCCTGGCTGGGCAGTCTGGGAGGCCACTTCATGACCTGTACCCACATTCCCAGGCTGCACACCAGCCTTGGTCAGGAATGGGAGAGGGATGGGCTGGTCCTGGGGAAGGAAGACACATAATCAATGTGTGAAGACAGACAGGGCCTGAGGCTGGAAGGCCAAGGAGCTCTGCCAGGGAGCCTAAGTCCTCTGCTGAGCGGCACCTGTGGGTTGAGGAAAGAAGAAGGCAATGGGCCTGGTGCAACTGACACACAGGAAGATGGGGGAAGCCATTGTCATCAGGTTACATCTCTAACCTCTGCTTACCTGGAATCACCTGATCTCATTAAAACTGACTCCTTCAAACAGCACCTGCTTCTGAATATCTAACAGGGATCCAGTCACTATGGTAAGTGAAAAAAATGGCAGTATGTGGACAGGATTCCAACTTGTTGGCCCCAAAATCCAGCCTTGTACCATCCCACTCCCCAAGTATTCAAACAGGAATTTCAATAAAATTTCTTATGAAAGATTTTGATACATAATCAAACAAGTTGAATTTAAGAAAGGGAGATAGTACACACTAGATCTGTCTTCATCAGGGAAGCTCCTCCATCTGCACATGGAGGCAGAAGAAGGAGGATCCCAGCCGATGAAGACTGGACGTGAGGAGATGCTCTAATTCTGTTCTAATTGGAGGTGGCAATTAGGGGAGTATCCAGGAGCTCTGTGCTGATGGCCACAGGGAAATTGGGACCTCACCCTACAACTGTGGAAAGATGACTCTGCCTCAGCCACTGGACTTAGAAGAAGACCCTGAGCTTCAGCAAGGAGAGCTGCCCACTGACTGCTCCATTTCAGTCTTGTCAGGCTGAGCTGAGGACCCAGCCTGGACTCCTGAGGGACAGGCCTGTGAAGGAAGACACTGCTCACCAGCGGGGAATTTGTTCCTCAGCCACAGAAAACTAGGAGAGACATCACACTGCCATATCTCATCAGAAGGATCAGAAAACTAAACACAAGAAGCAGTTGTCCCACATGGCAATGGCTGTGGGGACCCACAGCTCTCTGCTCTCTCTGAAGTGTGGACAGGTTCTGCCTTCTTCAGCCACAGAGATCCTTCTGAGCTCTCAACAGCCACAAAATCCAAGCTGAACCCAGGGCCTTAAAGAAGGAAATGGTGGCATTTAAGGTAAATGGATGGAAGTTCAGAACATCATGAGAAGTGAAAGAACCAGACTGTGAAGATGAGGGTCCCATTTCACTTCTGAGGAAAAACTAGAGCAAAGGAAGGGGAAAGTGGGATAAGGTGTCATAGGACAGAAGGATGACCAGTGACAAAAGACAGAGAGGTGGCAGGGAAGAGGACTGGGACAGGGAGGAAATGTGGAAGGAATGCACCACATGACACCATGTGCTTTGGCGTTATCAGACACCACAGTACAGCAGTGAGCCCAGCTCCACAGAGGTCTAGAGCCCACCAATGACAAAGGAGCAGATGAATAAACAGAAGGAGGACAGGAGAGAAGAGGGAGGGAGTGGGGATTGGAGAAAGAGAAAAAAGTGGCACCAGGGACTAACATGGAGCACAGTGTATTTCCTGCCTGCAGATTGTGCCCAGGGAACTATCTGTTTTGCAGAACTCCAATGCACCAGTAGGAGCATTTACAATAGTAAACAGGGCACTGAAGTAGACTCATGGAAAAGGAAAATCTACTTACCTAGAAAATAACTTTATAAGGAAATCAGGCATAAACTATGGAAATCAGTTGAGATAACCAGAGCTAAACTGCACCTGAGATGGCTCAGGGCCTTCATGATATCCCCCAGGAAACATCCTTAGGGCAAGGAGATGACAGAGGAGTGATTTGCTCACCACTTTCTCCCAAGGGGTCCTGTGCTCTGGAACTTTCTTAGACTCTGCACTTTTCCTGTTCCTGCCCAGTGAGTTCCAACCCATTCTCCGTCATTTCCTTTCCTTCTGCACATTCAGAAAAAGCACAGGAAGATGACAGACTGAGGAAACTGCAAACAGGCATTTTCCACAGGTTCAGAGGATGCTCCCCACTCACAACTGGATAGCCACAGAGGTTCAGTTAAACTAAGAGACATATGGCAGGGTCCTTGGCTGCTGATGGCTGAAGTTCCACACAGTGGAGAGGGAGTGTCAGAGGTGATGGGCTGGGGAGAAAATGAGCAGAGCCATGTTGGCCAACACAACACAGGCTCACTCTGTCCCACCTGTGGATGAGGAGGGCTGAAATCAATGTCCCTGTGCAGGGAAAAGGACCCTCTCCCATGACACCTTGGGGCCAGTCCCAGGAGAACAGTAGTGCACATGGAACCCCTGAAATGGGGAGAGTACCTGGGTGCAGTTCTGACCTAGGGAGTCTACTTTACAACCCAGGGTGGTGGCACCTGCTCCCTAGTGTCCCTGACAAGTAGGACCACATGGGGAGGGATGTCTCTATCATCTATGAGAAGGAACTAATGCAGAATCCTCCCTGTCCACACTGTCCAGTGGGCTCAGGTGTCTATCTCCTGGGAAATGTTTGGTGGCTCTGAGAGTCAAATGCATGGAGATGACTAAGAAAGATGGCCACCAGTTACAGACCTCGTCCCAGGATCTTCACAGTGACTACCACAGGGAACATGCTCCTTGTCCTCTTTCCTTGAGCAGGGCTACTTGATCTTCTTCTTCTTCCCATCAGCTTCTAGTCACACTTCTGCCTTTATTTCATTCAATGGGCCAGGAAAATGTGACATCTAAACTATCCCTGATACTCTTATATTTCTTCAGATAACATGAGACACCAGAAGCCCTTGAACTCCTTCAACTGCATGCTGTGGATGGAAGAAATTACAAACATCAACACTTGTGAGGTGGCACTTGTCACCTTTTCTTCTCAACTGAGAGGAAGACAGCAGGATGGTCATTTCCTCACAGAGTCTGACCTGAAGGCCATCTCCCTATCTGTGGCTAGCGCTGGGCACCATGACCCCTCAGAGAGTGAGGGTTTCATGATGAGGCCTCCTGCCCACACCATAGGCACCCAGGGATATTTCTCTACTCTATTTCCTCCAACTGTAGAAGAGATTTGATGACCCTAAACTCACAAGGAAGACCATCTCTCCCTCCCTCTCCCCAGCCAGCACCCACCAGGGCATTTGTATGCTGCTCCTTTGAGAGGGTCTTCTTTCAAGGCTGACATAATGCTCAGCTCTAACCTGCCCTTGACTGACCAGGACTCCTCAGCTCAATTTCTCAAAATGAGGCTCCCTGCTCAGCTCCTGGGGCTGCTGCTGCTCTGGATCCCTGGGGAGGACAGAGGGGATAAGAAAGGAGAAGAGAAAAAAAGGGGAGCCCTCTGACCTCATTCTGCCCATGTTTGCTCTATTCACATGAGAGATGTGCAGGTCTGTCCTCCAGGATGAGGCAGCAGAGATCAATCAATGTGAGAGAGTATTCCAGAAGGAGCAAGAAGCTGGCTCTGCTGAAAGTTGTCACATAATAGGAGCGAATGTTGAAGGGAATTCTAGAGAGGCTATTAGAGCTTACTCCCTCTGAATTCTTTATGTATATGAATACTTTTAGTGTATAAATGAAAAATAAAAATTAATTTAGTCTGAAATATACAAAAAATGTGAAAGCTTTTCATAAAGTTTCTATGTAACTTTGCATTACTCTGTGGCTTTTAAAAGAACCAGTGGAAATATTTTGATGACCCAGACCTCTCTCTCTGTGCCCGTCACCCATGGGCAGCCAGCCTCCATCTCCTGCAGGTCCAGTCAGTGCCTCCTACACAGTAATGCAAACATGTATTTGAACTGATTTGGGCAAAAGCCATGCCAGTCTCTACAGAATCTAATATATTTGGTTTCCAACCATGTCTCTGGGGTCTCAGATAGGTCAGGGGCAGTGGTTCAGAGACAGATTTCACACTGAGGATAAGCAGGGTGGAGCCTGATGATACTGGTATATATTACTGTGTGCAATATCTACAGACTCCTCACACAGTGATGCATCCCCAAGCAAAAACCTCCCTGCCTGTGTGGCCAGCTGCCACATGAGCAATTGGTCTGGGCAGCAGCTCAGCAGATTCTCTAACCTGTGAGTGGAAGGTGCTGGGAACTCAGGGAACAGGGTGCAGCTGAGCGCTGTGGACCATGATTGCCTGGGCCTCAGCTCAGGCCACACTCATGAGTTGTCCTGTCAGCTGCAAAAGCCTGGCCTGGCATGTGGAGGACAATCAAAGAGGTGTCAAGACACCTTCTGAATGAGCAGACAGGATGAATGTGGACACTGCAGGAGGAGCAGGACCTGGGCCCTGGGCAGGACTCTGGCGCAGGCAGAGGATGCTGTAGAGACCTTCTGCAGGTCTCTTTATGCTTGCAAATGCTGTTCTTTATGAAATTTGGATTCAAATCTAATCACACACAAAAATTCCTGAGTCTGTAATAACTTATGAATGGAAAATGATGAAAATGGCTTATTAATTGGGCACTCAATCTGGTATTACTCTCTTATTTTTCCAGGAACCAGCAGGGATACCGTGAGGATGCAGTTTCCACTGTCCCTGCCTGACATCCTTGACTCCCTGCCTTCATCTTGGGTGGGATCAGAGTTGTAAAAGTCACTT
Organism: Ictidomys tridecemlineatus; assembly: GCF_052094955.1. Classification (NCBI taxonomy): domain Eukaryota; kingdom Metazoa; phylum Chordata; class Mammalia; order Rodentia; family Sciuridae; genus Ictidomys; species Ictidomys tridecemlineatus. The sequence continues at coordinate 3,144,778 of NC_135488.1, read as the reverse complement.
ATATGTCACGAAGAGGGTGGAAGTTTGTGCTTTTGTGATGAAGGTGATTCCTGGATAATAGAGCTCTTGGTGAATGTAACTGAAATTCCAAGGTCCTATTTGTGATGAGTATTAAATTTATATGTGAATATTTATTTATGTGGATGAAAAATAATTCACAATTGTTTAAATTTAAAAAGAATGTGGTGAATAAGTAATTTTGTAAATATGTGGAATCCCAGAAAGGTAAAAGAAGCAATTGTGGTGAAGGGAACCTGCGATTAAATCCAGACAGTTAGTTGTTCTTGCTTTGGAGAAACAACTGAAGACGATGCTCACAGAGGAGCAATCACTCAGAGAGATGTGGAGGTGTGTAAAGGCAGACACAGGGAGGCATGAATTAGTGGATGAATGTGCACTAATATTGGCTACACAAATGACGGGTGAGTACCTTGTGCAGATAGAGATGTACATTAACCTGGAGACCTTGAAAAGCAGTGTGTTAGGTCACAAAAGGTAAATGAATATAATTAAAATTATACTGTTCCATATAGTAGAAAAAGTCATTCCTCTGGCTGTGGTAATGGAAACCAGAGATTCTGCCCAAAAGGCACCTGCTCCACCACTGATCAACATCCCACAACACGCTCAAGACCAACCCTGAGCCAGGGCCATACAGGAAGCCACAGCCTGATTCCTCACTCACAGAAAGGAAGGGTGGTGGGGAGGTTAAGATGCTAATAGATTAGCTACTGGGTTAGGGCAACATTTTACACAAAATAATCCAATGTATGTAGACAAACAGTAATAAGTTTTTAAAAAAGTGATAGCATAGCTGTATTGTCCATTGTTCGCACAAAGTAATGTTTTTTCACTGAATGAAAACATGCATGCACCGTACATAATGTTACCATAACAGAAAGAAGGTATAGGGTTGGAAGTGTTGAATAGTTCCTGAATAGTCCATGAAGTATAAGAGTGCTAATGAGCTGACTTATCTCTGTAAAACTAAATTGGGTCTTTTGTTTTTCTCTTTCATGGTTTGCCTTGTTAAAGAGTGATTTGAGGGGGGGGGACAGTTTTCATTCACAGGTAAAAATAATGTTCAACAAGTCACTCACATTCCAGACCTCCTCTCCCACAGGAGCAGAGGGAGGAGCCCATGGGCTCCACATGGTGCACACATAGGGATGGAGTCTCCCTAGACTGGGTCCTCACATGTTTCTATGGAGCACCCCTGCCTAGCCCAGGAGCACACAGCCTTAACAATATGCTGTGGTGCCAACTGCGACAAGTACAGTGGTGACCTCCATCCTGAGTGCTATGAAGGTGCAAAAGACAACTTGAGTGACATGTGTCTCGCACAGTTCCTATAATGATGCTGTCTTAACAGATAAAAATGTAAAATTAAATTTATGCTTGAAATATCAATCAGCCTCTCCAGTGCTGAGGCTATGGTGAGTATATATCCAGGTTCATGTCACCCTCTTGTAGTCAAGAAGTGGAACATCCGAGCACAGAATACAGTGAGAGGAACCTACCTGAATGTGAGCCACCTCTGTGTCCACAGGGTCCTGTGCCCTCTGCTCTCCACAATGATTCTCTACAGCTCCCACCTGTCCATCAAATGGGGCAGACATTCACACGCAGCAAGAAGTTCAGAACCCAACTGTTATGGGAACAAGGGAAGAGGGCAGAGCAGATGTGTCTAACCAGGTCATGCACTGAGTTCAGGACGAGCTCAGGACAAAACCAGGTGTCAAGTCAAACCAGGAATCCCATCCCCCTTCTCCAGTTCAGAGTCCAGATCCAACAAAGAGCAGGATCAAAGACATCCAACATACACCTTTATAAATACACTGAACTAATTTCATGAGCTCCTTCAAGATGGGACTTCTTTTGTCATCTAAGGTCAGTGTGAAGTGAACAAATACTTTCCTGTCCCCCCTGTTGTCTCTTGGAACAGTTTGAACCTCAGCTTGTAAATTTTTTTTTCTCATCACAAGTAATAAAATGTGTGCCTTTTATCCTGTCTCTGTGTGTAAACTTAAACATATCTCTTCCTCCATGAAACTTCCAAGTAAGAGATCACTCCAGAGAGATGCTTCCTGAAGTCAGGTGGCCTCACGGTGCCCAGGCTCACACCACTTAGTGAGCTTCAGCTTTGCCCGCCCTAACATGAGAAGAGCCATAAAAAAATCTCCCCCTAATGAGCAGAAAGACCAGTCTATAGTAGCCTCCCATATCCACAAGGAGGCAATGCCCAGTGTCCCCTGCACTCTCCAGCTCTCCCTAATTTCCCACAAATGGTGAAGACACCTTCTCTTGCAGGGCCCCTGATCAGCAGGAAGATCTGAAGGCAACCTTGAAACGAGAGTGCTCACTGCTGCCCTCTGCTGGCCCAGCTGACACTTTGCACAGTCCCCTGAAGGTCTCTCCTTTTTCAGGGCCCTTTGCCTTCCTCTTGTGAGGATTCCTGTGATGTGGGGCCAAGGGCTCAGAGCTGCTTAAGCATCTCAGAATATCAAATTATGAAGAGTCAGACCCCTTGCCTGTCCTTTGTCTGCATTCTACATGTGGAAAACAGACAGGGACAGAACCTGTGTGTGCCAGAACCTGGACTTGGTTCATCCAAAGGGACCCCTAGTGCTCTGCCCTCATGGGAGACACTCCTGACAGCACACTGCAGACAGCACCACACACAGGTGGCTCTATGCACTGCAGAAGCTATGCAGTCCCCTGCTGAGATGATCCTTAAATACCAGATTACCACTCCTCTCTCACCCCCTGCCATCTCCAGATATCTATCATAAAAATAGATAGATAGATAGATAGATAGATAGATAGATAGATAGATAGATAGATAGATAGATAAAATAAAAGACAATCCATACATGGACGTATCCTATAAAATCAAAATGCCACAACACAAACCTTTCCCTATTTGTATCTTCATGTTCAAGATAGATCCTGTTTTTTTTAAAAAAAATTCTCACTTTATTTATAATGAAGTATATTTACATTCATTTAGATTTCTTTAATGTTGTATTCAAATATGATTCCTGCAAATACCAAAATTGGGGAGCTTGTTAAACTAGGCCTCCAGGGCCAATGCCTCCTTAGCTTTGGCCTACTCTGAGCATGTCCCAGAAGGCCAGGAGCACAGGTGACTTCTAAACACCAGAGACCCCTGTCTTCATGCAGATGACACTGGCCTGGGAACAGAGTCCTCCACATGGAATGGTCAGGGTTCCAGCTCCCTGCATAAGAGAAACTGGGGGATAAAGGCCCACTAACCAGACTCTTCAAAAGACAGCTCTACGGCTCTGAGCAGGTCCAGATCCACAGAAAAAAACAGAGGAATGGAGGCAGTAGTAGTTTCTGTAAGTGTAGGCAGAAGTCTTGAGAGAGAAGGACTCAGTGATGGTCAGGTCAGATTGGGGATCCAGGTAGAGAGCTCCACCTCCAAAATGCACCCCGCCCTGCTCCCCCCACATTAATCTCCCTGCACCAAAGAACCCACCAAGCCCACCTGGGTGTTGGCAATGGCCTCCTAACTGTGTCCTCTCCTGTCTTTGACCTGTAAAGAGTCTATTCCTTTGTCCTGTCACCGACCAAGTAAGCCTTTGACTGTCTCCTCATAGACATTGTGAACAATTCTGCAGTGATCATGGCAGTGTGGTCATCCCAGTTGGTGACATGGTTCCCTTGAGTTATGTCCAGCAGAGGGATAGTTGGGTCACAGATTAGTCCTATATATAATTAGGTTAGGATCTAAAACAGGCACATTTTCTTAATTTTTTACTGGGCCTTGCAAACTATTCAAGGAATAAATCAGCAAGAAGGAGACTTGAATGTCCTCTGAGGAGAAAGCAACTGGCAAGGACTTGCTAACCCTTGGCCTGGCAGGAGGTTCACATCTGAGTCTGAAGCTCTGTGTAAGAAGCATGAGGTAGTGAACTGCCTCACCCTGGAGCCTGTTGTGGAAAGCTGTCCCTGGCCCTCTGCCACTAAACAGCACTGAGACTCCAGCTGCCATTGGGGGCACTCAGGAGAGGATAAGGCCATGACACTGTTCTGGTTTATGCTGGTTCCAGTCCCTGTAATGCTCTGGTTAGACTTGCCGATGATGGTGACCATGTCTCCTGCAGACACAGCATAGGTCATCATGCTATCCGCACAGGCACCTGGAATCAGGAAAATGAACAATGAACTATGAACACACACACACACACACACACACACACACACACACAAACACACACACTGTGTCATTTGTACTTTAAAATACCATTTACAATCCCTTTGCCAGGGTCTTGAGAGTCAGCAAACAGTAAGACCCATATGGAAAGGGCCACTGTTTCCCAGTCCATCTTCTAATTGCTATTCCAACTCCACAGAGTTATTACTATGAAGCCACTGAAGTACTTAAGTTGCTTCCCTGAGGCCTAGAGCCATGGGAACAGGCACAACAGGGACACCATCTCTGATAACCCTGCCTGCCTGACACAGCTTGGGTCTTTTGGCAAAGTTCTCCTTTATAACATTGGGCACTGACAGGGATGCAGGGGCCTCTGTGGAGATATTAGCTCATGAGAAAGCAAACTGCCTGGACTGTGGGGTCGAGCAGAGCATCTGACACTGTGCATAGGCAGAGGATGAATGAACAGCTTTCATTCTAACTCAAATGACTTGAATGGATTTAGTACTAGAAAATGTGCAGCTAATTACTCCAGATCAGTAATCCTGGTCAAATAATAAAACAAGCTGGAAACAACCAAGCAGAAAAAGACAGAGAAAAAGAGAGAGAGGGAGGAGGGAGGAAGAGAGGAAGGCAGTGGAGGGAGAGGAACACAAACACCTCCTGAGAGTATTGACAAAAAAGGTCCAACCAAATTCTATATTCAGAAAATCAGCATTTCCAAGGAAAATGTAGAAAACTTTAACAAGGAACCTGGAGAACATGTCACCTGCATTTGCAAAGGACAGGTATTGCCCACATGACTCTTCCAGGCAAAGTCAGGTGGCAGCAGAGGAAGGGCTCAGTTGCACAGAGGATTGTAAAATAAGAAGTGCTATGAGTGGATAAAAGGAAATCTGAGTGTCAGAAGTTAGAAGCCATGGTGTCTTAATTTCCTATAATGTTGTTCTCTGACCAGTAAAAAAAAAAAAAAGGTAAAATTTAATTTATGCTTAAAAACTAAATCAGTCTCTCCAGGGGTGAGGCTCTGGTGAGTTTATTTGCAGGTGCATGTTGCCTTCTGGTGGGTAAGGAATCGAAAATCCTAGCAGAAAATTCAGTGAGAAGAACCTGAGGTGAGACATGCCTCTGTCCACAGGGTCGTGTGCCCTCTGCTCTCCACACTGATGTCCTGCAGCTCCAGGAAGACAGCTCAGCCACCTGTCCACCTCATGACACAGACAATCACACTCAGAGAGAATCCCAGAATCCAGCTGTCACTCCTGGAAACCCAGGAAGAGGCCAGAGCAGAAATGTCCACCCAGGTCACTCACTGAGTTCAGGCAGAGCTGAGGTCTAAACCAGGTGTCAAGGGCTAATGTTGTGTCCATCCTCTTCTCCAGTCCAGAGCCCAGCAAAAAGCAGGAGACAAAGGCCCAGCATAAAAGAAGCATTTTAAATACTCTGAATATATGTCTTCAAATGCTGTAAGATTGGGCTTCAGGTTTCCATATCTCAGCTCAGTGGGACATAAATAAATAAAATCCTCTCTAGGTGTTGGGAACCTGATGGCTGTGCTGAGGTGATTTCTCACTGTATCTCAGGTTTCTGACTCTCTGTTTCTCCATAGTTAAGGCCTACAGGTCAGATTTTCTAACTCCTTCCTTTCCCCACCCCACTGCCATGGTCCTCCTCTAAGATACTTGCAGGGCAGGGCCAGATTGTCTCTCCTCTCTTGATTTGTCTAATTGCTCAAGATACAGGTAGGATGGACCCATGAAATCTAAATCCAGCCACATTCATGGAGCTTCAATTATGAGCCAAGAGCGGTGTGTTGTTCAGTGATAGAGTGTTGCCTGGGAAGCACGAGGCCCTGTATTTCTTTCCCAGCAATGCAAAAACAAATAAATAAAATAAAATGAAGTAAAAAGGAGAAACATGCCAAAGTAGTGACCACACACACCATCCATACTTCTGCCTTGGCATGCCTTCAAAGCATTCCAGGTTGTTAAAACTCATTTTTATTCTGACATCTATAAATCTATTTTGCTACAAAGGAAATTTTATGCTTGTATTAATATTTCCTTCAGACAGAAATTCTAGTGCTAAAGAAGATACTGACTGAGATTTAAAAAAAATGCTATAGGGAGCTCAAAAGCAGACTCCACCCTGTAGAAGAAAGCACCAGTGAATTAAAATATGTGGAAATATCCTCTCATAAGAGAATGCAGAAAAAGAAACAAACGGCATGAGTAAAACACACCAGATACATGGAGCATGGTCAAAACCCATCAAGTGTTTTATAGGCATTCCATAAAAATAGGAGACATCTAAAGGGAAAAAAGATTATTAAAAGTATTACTGGGGCTGAGGCTCAGTGGTCAAGCACTCATCTAGCACATGCAAGGCCCTAGGTTTGATCCTTAGCATCACATAAAAATAAATAAAATAAAAGTATTGTGATTAACTATAACTAAAAAATAAAATAATTTTGAAAAGCAATATTGATTAAAAATTTACGAGACGTTAGGAAGAATATGGACATTGAGATTAACTATGCTTGAAGGTCCCAAATAGGACCAACCTAAAGAAGGAGAAATTACAATGTTAGCAACAAGTTATTAAAATTTACAGAGACAGAACATGGCAGCAGGCGCGGAGACATCAAGTCTTTGACCTCTTCAGCTATGCGGGCATAGGGAGTCTTAAACCATCTAAATGCTGTTTGCTCAGGATCACTAGGCAATGCTGAGTTGACATGGATCTGGGGCTAACAGTTTGCACCTCTCAGAACACACACCAAGCCCGGAGTGGCTGAATTCAGGCTCCCGTTCTCCTGCATCTCACAGACAAACTGCTGTGACTCAGAGCTAAATCAACTTGTCGGTTTCTCCTGAACCTGTGGAGGTTAACACCAACTGAGCCTTCATAGGCAGTGGCCACAGGATTGAGTCAGGGCTTGGGCGAGCCGGTCAGGACCCACCTATTGCATTATTGCATTGGACACCTGGCAAAGGGAACGAACTGTTGCCATTTGCATGGGATATCACCATGGCAGAGAACTGACATCACCAGAATGTGGAGGAGGAGATAACTTCATTGACACCTGTGGCAGCAGATGTTTAACCCCCTAGCCCTCCCTCTCCACACAGTGGGGAAACCTCAAGGGCCCCTCCCAGCTCTCCAGCGAGCGCGATAGTCACACTCAGGGAACCAGGAGTGGCGAGGGACCCGCGGTGCAGGACCCAGGCTACCACTCCCACCAGCCATGATAACTGAGGTCTCTTGCATGAGCTACCCAGGGGCTTGGCTACCAGAGGGCAGGCAAAATATGCTAAGGGTTCTCGGCCCCAAGCTCCACAACCTTAGGGTCTGAGGGAATGGCAAGCAGGGAGAGTGTGCTCAGTCGTTCAAGAAAATGGGGCTCCTGGGAGCAGCAGACCTGGCGTGTAGCCAGTATTGTGGTGAGCATCACCAGTGAGCGGGGCCTGGCTGGAGGAAAAGTGGGGAAGTGGCTAGACACAAGAAAACGCCCTAGGCACTCAGGATTGGAGACCCGCCCCGTCTGGGAGGAGGAGCTGCTTCACAGTGATCGGTTCCTAAGTATAGAGAGGAGAAGCTTGGCCTGGTGGGCACAGCTCCACCTGCTGGAAGAGAAGTTAATCAAACTCTAAGACTGCATTTTTAAATTTTTTTTATTATCTGTTTTTTCTTTTTTCTTTTTAATTATTTTATATTTTTTATTTTTATTTTTTAAATTATTTTTATAAATTTTCTCTTTTTTTCTTTTCTATTTTTTTCTTTTGTCTTTTCATTTCTTTTCAATTTCCTTATTCCCCTTTCCTTGAATTCTACCTGTTTACTCTCATTCTCTTTAGTGGCTTCTTCCCTCCCCTTCTAATACCTTTCCTCCCAAGCATCATGATGCTGTTTATTTGTAATTTACTAAATATGTATAGGTAAATGTTCCAAGGCATTATATAGTGCTACCAAGTCCCTAGCTACCCCCAAATACTCCAGACTATTCTCCTGTTAATATCCCTCATCAGTAGAGCAACCTTCCAAGGTTGCCAAGAGATACCAACCTCAATACCATCACATCATTCGACCTAAATATAAGTCCCAAGACCAAACCACAGACCTCTATATGCCATCAGAATCCGTACACAGTTTAAGAAATGAAGAATCTGCTTTAAAGTGCAACAAAACTCATTATATCTAGTCATAGTCTCCCATCACAAAAGAGAGACCCCAGAGATACACAAAACCAAATAAATTTATAGGAGTAAACAGTAACTCAGCAGGCAAACAGAACAAGAAGTAACATGAGCAGCATGAAAAAGCAAGGAAGAAAAGGAGTACAAACAATGCAGGACAGCCTAAATATACAGGAGGACCTAGAGGCATTAGAAAAATGGTCAAATAAAGAAATGAAGGAATACCTTAGACAGATGGAATGGAATCTTAAAGAGGACATGAGACAGCAAATTCAAACAATGAAAGAACACATTGAAAATTAATTACATAAACATATAAAAGAAGAAAATAAGCATCTTTATCAGGAGATAGAGATTATTTAAAAATCAAACAATAATCCTAGAAATGAAGGAAACTATAAACCAAATTAAAAACTCAAATGAGAGTATCACTAACAGAGTGGAGCAAGTAGAAGCCAGAACATCAGATAATGAAGACAAAATATATCATATTGAAAAGAATCTAGCCAACTCAGAAAGGCTGGTAAAAACTCATGAGAAAAACATCCAAGAGATATGGGATAAAATAAAAAAAACAAACTTAAGAGTCATTGGGATAGAGGAAGTTATAGAGGTTCAAACCAAGAGAATTAGCAAACTTTTGAATGAAATAAATATGGAAAACTTTTCAGAGATAAAAAAGGAAATGAATGTACAAATTGTAGATGCATACAGGACACTGGAGCATACAAAATCACAGTAGACCAATGACAAGACACATTGATATGAAGATATCCAATATACAGAACAAAGAGAAAATATTAAAACCTACAAGAGAAAGGAGGCAGATTACATTCAGGGGTAAACCAATAAGGTTAACAACAAATTTTTCATCACAGACGCTGAAAGAAAGAAGATCCTGTAACAACGTATTTCAAACACTAATACACAATGGATGCAAACCAATAATTTTGTATCCAGCAAAATTAAGCTTCAGGTATGACTGTTATAGTTAAAGCTCTGTCCCAGAGTTTCATAAACTGACTTCTAGACCACTCATGTATAATCTAATCAAGCCTTTATTGAAGCACACCGGTGGCAGCTGACCAGAACATAAAGCTGTTCCCCTGATCAGCCCCGAACAATTGCAAGGGCACTCCTTATAAGCCTGAAAACCACAAAAGGGATGTTCAGGGGGTCTAGCCAATGTAAGCAAGCCAGGTTACAGAAGCGAGACAGTGCAGTCAAGCAGAGGGAAGCCTAACCAATCACAGTTAGCCCTGTCACCCCAGTTAGAGAAACAGAGCCCCGTTACCCTAGTTACAGAATCAAAGCCCCAATAGGTAGTTCCATGTTCTTAAAGGTTTCTATAGCAAAAGAAAAAGAACATCTTGCTCCAGTCATGACTCTTCTATTTGGCATGGTTGTTTTACAGGATGAAGTCATAAAACAAAATGGAGTCACATTTGCTTCTACTATCACATTTCCCACTGGTTTTAGTAGGTTTGATGTCAATCTTGCACATCATTAGGCCTCAGATTTTTTTCCATCCTTCTATGTCTAAAGACCATCAGTCTGACCTCATCTACACTCTTTTGTAAGAGGCAGGTTCCTACAGTAATAACAATCAGGAGAAGGACTAGGGGCCTAACTATGGCTGGAATGATGGTAGCAAACCAAGGGGACCATGAAAATAGGTTTTGGAACCAATTGCCTGAAGTTTCTAGTGCTTCATCTCTTTCTTTTAACCTGTTTCTCACAAGTGCCAAACTGCATTTTATTATCCCAGAATGGTTTGCATAGAAACAAGTTTCTCCTGGAGCTATACAAAGTCTTCCTTGTTTCAGAAAGAGACCATTTAGACCTCATCTGTTTTGTAAGACTATTTCTGTCAGAGAGTCTCGTGAAACCTCTAGTTTGAAGATTGACCTTTCTAGTTTTCCTAAATCTATATTTATTTGATGGCTGAGGGACTTAATATTTTCAGAGTCTGTGATAAGAGCTGTAGTTCCCAAAGCAGTAGATACCAGCCATGAGGGGAACTAAAATGGGGGCAGCTAGTCTATGTTGATAAATCAGTGGGCCCTGGCCTTTTAATAAGTCCAGTTGTTCTTTTCCTTTTACTCCATCAAAACAGTAGGTTACATAGTTCAGAGTTATTGACAGTTTGGAGATATAGGCAAGGAGTTCAAAGTGGGACCCGGGAAGCACAATTTTTGGTGAACGGGGAGTTGTCCTGCTTATAAGTTAAGTTGTGGAAGCAAGTGTCTCTTTCTGGAATATCACCCAGGGTGATCTTGGGAGTAGTTTCCCAGGTACATCTTCCTGAGCTAGACATATTGGTGAACATCTATGTTGACCATAAATTTTTCTCTAATATTAGAGACCTCCAACTGCGATAAGGGAAAAGGGCGATGACCATTCTTGCTACTTCCAGCTGAAAGGGGGCCATGTGCAGTGGGCAAGCAGTTTGGAGTCCCTTTTTAGAAACTGAGTGGGTCAAGGAGTCCATGGTAAAAATCTGGTTCAGGAAGAACAGGATGTAAAGTCACCTGGGGTGGGCACTTCTATGAGAGAAACAAAAAGACATGAGTGCTGAAGTAAGATTAATACAAAATAGCAGCTGTAGCATCTGGAACTTATCCATGAATATCATGAAAATGACAGAAATTAATAATTGTTTACCAGGAGGCAGAAGACCTGAGAAAATGTCCCCATAACAAGGCCTAACAAAGCCTAATAAGGCACTTTTTTAGGGAACGTAAATCTTTTTTTTTTTTCCTTTTTTTTTTTTTTTTGGTTGTTCAAAACATTACAAAGCTCTTGACATATCGTATTTCAAACATTAGTTTCAAGTGAGTTATGAACTCCCATTTTTACCCCAAATACAGATTGCAGAATCACATCGGTTACACATACACATTTTTCCATAATGCCATACTAGTAACTGTTGTATTCTGCTGTCTTTCCTATCCTCTACTATCCCCCCTCCCCCCCCATCTTCTCTTTCTATCCCATCTACTGTAATTCGTTTCTCTCCTTGTTTTTTTTTTCCAATTCCCCTCACAACCTCTTATATGTAGTTTTTTATAACAATGAGGGTCTCTTTCCATTTCCATGTAATTCCCCTTTTCTCTCCCTTTTCCTCCCACCTCGTGTCTCTGTTTAATGTTAATATTTTCTTCCTGCTCTTCCTCCCTGCTCTATTCTTAGTTGCTCTCATTATATCAAAGAAGACATTTGGTATTTGTTTTTTAGGGATTGGCTAGCTTCACTAAGCATAATCTGTTCTAGTGCCATCCATTTCTCTGCGAATTCCATGATTTTGTCATTTTTTAGTGCTGCGTAATACTCCATGGTGTATAAATGCCACATTTTTTTAATCCATTCATCCATTGAAGGGCATCTGGGTAGGTTCCACAGTCTAGCTATTGTGAATTGTGCTGCTGTGAACATCAATGTGGCAGTATCCCTGTAGTACGCTCTTTTAAGGTCTTGAGGGTATAGTCCGAGAAGGGCAATAGCTGGGTCAAATGGTGGTTCCATTTGTTTCAACGAAATTGAAACAAAAGAAAATATTGAAAAAATTGACAAAACTAAAAGTTGGTTCTTCAAAAAAATAAATAAAATTGACCAACCCTTAGCCATGCTAAGGAAGGGAAGAAGAGAGAGAACTCAAATTACTAACATATGGGATGAAAAAGGCAATATCACAATAGATGCTACAGAAATACAGAAGACAATTAGAAATTATTTTGAAACCCTATATTCCAATAAAATAGAAGATAGTGAAGACATCGATAAGTTTCTTAAGTCATATGATTTTCCCAGATTGAGACAGGAGGATACACACAATTTAAACAGACCAATATCAATGGATGAAATAGAAGAAGCAATCAAAAGACTACCAACCAAGAAAAGCCCAGGACCGGATGGGTATACAGCGGAGTTTTACAAAACCTTTAAAGAAAATTAATAGCAATACTTTTTAAGTTATTTCAGGAAATAGAAAAAGAGGGAGCTCTTCCAAATTCATTCTATGAGACCAACATCACCCTGATTCTGAAACCAGAAAAAGACACCTCAAAGAAAGACACCTACAGACCAATATTTCTAATGAAATTAAATGCAAAAATCCTCAATAAAATTCTGGAGAATCGAATACAAAAACACATCAAAAAAATTGTGCACCATGATCAAGTAGGATTCAACCCTGGGATGCAAGGCTGGTTCAATATATGGAAATCAATAAATGTTATTTACCATATCAATAAGCTTAAATATAAAAATCATATAATCATCTTGATAAACGCAGAAAAAGCATTTGACAAATTACAGCATCCCTTTATGTTCAAAACACTAGAAAAACTAGGGATAACAGGAACTTACCACCACATTGTAAAAGCTATCTCTGCTAAGCCTCAGGCTAGCATCATTCTGAATGGAGAAAAATTGAAGGCATTCCCTCTAAAATCTGGAACAAGACAGGGATGCCCTCTATCACCACTTCTATTCAATATAATTCTCGAAGTACTGGCCAAAGCAATTAGACAGATGAAAGAAATTAAAGGCATAAAAATAGGAAAAGAAGAACTTAAATTATCACTATTTGTGGCAGACATAATTCTATACCTAGAAGACCCAAAAGGGTCTACAAAGAAACTACTACAACTAATAAATGAATTCAACAAAGTGGCAGAATATAAAATAAATGCACATAAATCAAAGGCATTCCTGTATATCAGCGACAATACTTCAGAAAAGGAAATGAGGAGAAACACCCCATTCACAATATCCACAAAAAATAAAATAAAATAAAATAAAATACTTGGGAATCAACCTAACAAAAGAGGTGAAAGATTTATACAATGAAAACTACAGAACCCTAAAGACAGAAATTGAAGAAGATCTTAGATGATGGAAAAATATACCCTGTTCATGGATAGGAAGAACTAACATCATCAAAATGGCGATATTACCAAAAGTTCTCTACAGGTTTAATGCAATGCCAATGAAACCCCCAATGGCATATCCTGTAGAAATAGATAAAGCAATCATGAAATTCATATGGAAAAATCAAAGACCCAGAATAGCAAAAGCAATTCTAAGCAGGAAGTGTGAATCAGGCGGTATAGCGATACCAGATTTCAAACTATACTACAGAGCAATTGTAACAAAAACAGCATGGTACTGGTACCAAAACAGGCGGGTGAACCAATGGTAAAGAACAGAGGACACAGAGACCAATCTACAAAGTTAAAAGTATCTTATATTTGATAAAGGGGCTAAAAGCATGCCACGGAGGAAGGATAGCATCTTCAACAAATGGTGCTGGGAAAATTGGAAATCCATATGCAACAAAATGAAACTGAATCCCCTCCTCTCACCATGCACAAAAGTTAACTCAAAATGGATCAAGGAGCTTGATATCAAATCAGAGACTCTGTGTCTGATTGAAGAAAAAGTTGCCTCCGATCCACATATTGTGTGGTCGGGCTCCAAATTCCTTAATAGGACACCCATAGCACAAGAGTCAATAACAAGAATCAACAAATGGGACTTACTTAAATTAAAAAGTTTTTTCTCAGCAAGAGAAACAATAAGAGAGATAAATGTGGAGCCTACATCCTGGGAACAAATTTTTACTCCTCACACTTCAGATAGAGCCCTAATATCCAGAATATACAAAGAACTCAAAAAATTAAACAATAAGAAAACAAATAACCCAATCAACAAATAGGCCAAGGACTTGAGCAGACACGTCTCAGAGGAGGACATACAATCAATCAACAAGCATATGAAAAAATGCTCACCATCTCTAACAGTCAGAGAAATGCAAATCAAAACCACTCTAAGATACCATCTCACTCCAGTAAGATTGGCAGCCATTATGAAGTCAAACAACAACAAGTGCTGGTGAGGATGTGGAGAAAAGGGTACTCTTGTACAATGCTGATGGAACTGCAAATTGGTGCGGCCAATTTGGAAAGCAGTATGGAGGTTCCTTGGAAAGCTGGAAATGAAACCACCATTTGACCCAGCTACTCCCCTTCTTGGACTATTCCCTAAAGACCTTAAAAGAGCATACTATAGGAAAACTGCTACAAGGATGTTCATAGCAGCACAATTCACAATAGCTAGACTGTGGAACTAAACTAGATGCCCTTCAATAGATGAATGGATAAAAAAAATGTGGCATTTATACACAATGGAGTATTACTCAGCACTTAAAAATGATAATATCATGGCATTTGCAGGCAAATGGATGGAACTAGAGCAGACTATGCTACGTGAAGGTAGCCAATCCCTAAAAACAAATGCCAAATGTCATCTTTTATATAAGGAGAGCAACTAAGAACAGAGCAGGGAGGAAGAGCATGAGAAGAAGATCACCATTACACAAGGATGAGAGGAGGGAGGGAAAGGGAGAGAGAAGGGAAATTGCATGGTAAAGGAAGGAGACCCTCATTGTTATACAAAATTACATATAAGAAGTGAGGGGAAAAGCGAAAAAAACAAGAGAGAGAAATGAATTACAGTAGATGGAGTGGAGAGAGAAGATGGGAGGGGATTGGAGGGGAGGGGAGAGGGGATAGTAGAGGATAGGAAAGGCCGAAGAATACAACATACACTAGTATGGCAGTATGTAAAAAAAGTGGAGATGTAACCAATGTGAAACTGCAATTTGTATAGAGGGTAAAAATGGGAGTTCATAATCCTCGTAAATCAAATGTATGAAATATGGTATGTCAAGAGCTTTGTAATGTTTTGAACAACTAATAATGAAAATAAATTTTTAAAAAATTACAGAAAACCACAAGAGAAAAGCAACATATGACATTGAAGGGAACTTCCATGTGTCTATCAGAAATTTCCGAGAAGAAATATGCAGACAGGAGGAAAGAGAATAATATATGCAAAATGCTATGGAAAAAAACCTCAAGCAAGTATAACCAGTCATTGACCCCAAATATTCTCATGAAATTTCTGAGCTGACTTTAAACAATTATCAAAATTTTGCCATTTTTGAATCTCATAAAAATAGAATTATGGGTAATGAGCTCCACTGTATCTAGCTCTTGCGTACTCTTGTAGGGGTCGTGAAGGCAGGAAATATTTTCACTGATATATAGTATTTCATTGCATTCACTTCCCTTATTTCGTTTTTCCATTCTACTCTTGATTAGCATTTAGCTGGTTTAGGTTGCAGTTATCACAGAGAATGCTATGTGGTCACTGCACATGGGGATCTGTGCATATCTGCTGGTGCTCTGAGTGGAAGGTCTCAATCACAGATATATACATGGTCAGGGCAGGTCTCCAGCTCAGGTACCACTTCACATTTCCAAACACATGAGCATGTTCTAGATCAATTCCCAGGCTGTTTGATGCTATTTATGGTTCAGTTTTATGGTCTTTCTGTTGAAGGTTTATGGTGGTTTGTTACAACTTTCACTCTCTGATGATTATTGATGTAGATCCCACTTTATACACCAGGTGACTGCATGCGAGGCTGACAGAGAATACTTCCTTTGAAAAGGTCTTGTTCACAGTTTTTGTAATGTCATCTCTGTCTTAAAAACTATCTTCATTTTTTGTCTCTGAAGACCAATTCTCTTCCCCTGGGCATCTTGGCTGAGCTCACTCAGCACCAGGTTCCCGTGTACCACAGGGTAAGAGCTCATCATGGTGCTTCTCCTGATTGGCCTCCTTTCTCTTCTCACCATTGGTGGGTGGAGCACTACTGCACTGAGTAGTGCACACACCTTCAAAGACACCAATTCAAGGTTGAGTGCTGGTGCTGACAAGTGGAAAGAAACAGGGTGTAGAGGAACTCCTCGAGGCCTAGAAAGACCCCTCTTCAGTGGCCCGGGATGCTGGCTGCCCATGATCAGTGCCCTCAGCAGGTGGAGGCAGCAGGAGGAGCAGCTGGGGCAGCCCAGCCTCACACTTCTGCTCCCTGGGAGGTTTTTGTCATGGCCTGTATCACTGTGGGAGGGAGATAGCCTTGTTGACAGAAATAAGTGGCAGAATCTTCAGGCTCCAGGCTGCTGATGGTGAGAGAATAATCTGATCCAGATCCACTGCCACTGAACCTCGAGGGAACTCCAGATTGCAATTGGTTGGTATAATAGATCAGGAGCTTAGGAGCTTGACCTGGTTTCTGCTGGTACCAGCTTAAGAAATTGCTAATGCCCTCACTGGCCTGGCACCTGATGGAGACTGTTTCTCCTTGAGATTTAGACAGGGAGGCTGGAGACTGGGTCATTATAATGTCACATTTGGCACCTACAATTGAACAGATGAGAAGAAATATGCACACAATTAATAATGTCATAAGAGGATTTCCCTGAAGACCAGGCAGCACTGATGAAATTGGTCTGAGCATATCCCCAGTGTATCCCTCCTTACCTGGGAGGCAGAGCAGCAGGAGTCCCAGGAACTGAGCAGGAGCCATCATGGCCATGCTATGTCCTTATTCCTGCACAAAGTGTGAGCAGCCTTTTAAGAAGTCCTCAGGACTTCTTAAGACACACTGCAGTGGGCTGTGCTGTGGGCACATGCAAATCAGCAGGGCTTGGCAGGCTGGGCACAGCTGCAGAAAGGCTCCTCTAAGGCCTGGACAAGTGTCCCCAGATGTCGCACCATAGGCCAGGGCAGCCCAGATTTGCTAGAGGAAATGTGTTTCCTGAGAAGCACAGGAGAGAACCATCCCTCGTTCCTGTGAGCAGAGAGACCTCTTGGTCTCATCAAGGTTCAGTACACACTTCTCCTGCTCACTCTCCAACCAAGATGAGGTTCATGAGCTCTGTCACAGCACCACACACACCACACCCTGAAGGAGGAGTCACTGACCTCTTCCTTTTTATACCTGAGCACAATATTTATTCCAGAGAGGCTTCCTCTATACCTGACTCCTTGAAGACCTGGGCATGAAAAATCATCAGTGTTTGCAGCCAGAAATGCAAAGGGGTAAGAGGAAGCAACAGAAACAGACACAACACACCAAGTACAGGCACCAAGGTTGGTAAGGAAGGGAAGGACTTTGACCATATGCCACTGGTGTCCCTTCATCCTGGTCTCCTGGACAAGTTGTTCCTTTGCCCTGAGTCTACCCTGTATCCTAACCTGTCTTTATTCTGTCACCAAATCTCACCCAGGTCCTAAGAGAACACTGTCCCTGAGGCTGGTGCAAGGCTGGGGCACATGCTTGGTGAGGAGAAAGATGTTTCAGAAGACTGAGCTGGAAAACCCTCCAGGCTACTGGAGCAAAAGAGGACACCTGGGTGGTGGAGGGGACACTGAAGCAAGGAGAAGAGGGTGTCCCCTCATGAAGACGGTGTTAGTGCAGGCCTCTGTCAAGGTCAAATGTGGAGCACAGTGAGGAAGACACACTGCAGTGTGGCCCCAGTGTGCAGGTGGGGGACCTACGCAGTGGGAGGAGGGCTTCTGTTACAGCTTACATATCAAGGGTCCCCCAAATTCTCACGGGGTGAAGACCTCATTATGGTATTCATCCATTTGATGAATGACTGATTTAAATAATTTTGGGGGTAGAACCTGTGGGAAAAAGGAGGTCACTGAGATTGTGCCCTGCAGGGTGCTTCTTTACCCTGAGCCCTTCCTCCTACCTTCCTTATCCCATGGCTGAGCAGCATTCTTCTACCCAGATCGTCTGCCATGATACTTCTGCCTTGGAGCCAGCTGATAATGACTGAAACCGTTACCCAGAGTAACTCTTTCCTCCTCTAAAGTGTTCTACCCCAGGTTTCTTTTTTCACAGTGACAAAAGGCAATTGACACAGCATCCATATCTGTGTGTAAAGATTGAGGTGCCCTGGCAAGGGGTATCAGAGCAGGATCTCGTACATTCACGAGTGGCCATGAGGCTGACTAATGGAGGGCAGGCCAATGTCAAGAGGTTGTTTTCAGTCAGAGGAATGTTGATGGGAAACAATGCACCAGAGACAATCAGAGCCATGATTCTCACTGTAGGTGGAAGGGATCCCCCCAAAAAAGGAACAATGCTAGAACAAACATGATTTTGACTAGAATCAGAAATATCAGAATAATCTCAGAATTGTATGTAGGGATAGATATGAGTGTGCATGCAGATAGATCAGGAGATGATAAATGTTGAAGTCCATAGATGGGTTCACTGAGAGAGTTATTTACACATTCTCTTTTACCCAGGTACAATAGCCCATGCTCGACATGCACTCACAGTGCCCAGACTTATTTGCCACTAAAGGAATCTTAGGATAAGAAACCCCTCCACCACCTTGAATTGGAAACAAAAGAAGCCCTCCAAAAATGATGATACCCTGGCAAAACTAAAGAGAAGTTACCAGGAAGGAGCCTCTCACTGGCCAGTTATGTATAACTTGAAAATTAAGATTTGTAATTATGCAAACTAACCCATTAAACAAAAGATGTTCCATGAATTCAGCCTGATACTGATACTTTGATGAGGAATGGGATATCTATAAAGGATTGAGGAACTTTTCAACAATTTCATGTTAACTCTTTTTGAGCTCTATTGTTGGAGATGGATAACAGTGAGGACCTTAGGCATGCTAGGTAAGTGCTCTGCCACTTAGTCACACCCCCAGACTCATGCTCATTTCAAATACACAAAGAAGAACTACAGGAGAGAAGTCTCAATATTCCTTTAACCCAGGAATAAATGTGAACACCTGCAGTAGTGAGACAGATTGAAATCAGGGAGCACTAGGCACTAGGGAGCCCTAACAGAAGAGCATTATTTCTAGATAATCCTGCCAGAGATGCTGTACCTAACTTCTACCATAAGTGGTAGACAAACATCCTAATTGACAGACATTCTCCAAAATAGCTTTGTGAGCTCTCCAAAAGTGTAAGATCATAAAGTTCAAGAAAAGTTCAGACAAAGCAGGTTGCAGCATCTCTCATGTTGTGTCTCCCAGTACAGGTACTGTAGTCGGCAGAGTGCTCACAGGGGATGTGCAGCTCACAGAGCAGCTCTGAGACAGAGTCCCCATGGTAAGTTACAGCTTCCCATGGACAATCCTGAGCTGAGGGGCAGGTGGACAGTGCCACCTTCCTCTGACCCACCATTTGAGAATCTCCTTCAGGATTTGATAGTTATAATTTGATTTCCTTGATTTGGCTTTATTTGGGTTTGGTCAGCTCTTCTATTATTAGTTTGTTGAAACAGAAACTGGGCTATGGGTTTTAAACTTTTCTTCTTTATTTAATATTAAAAAATTGAGAGTCCTTTGTTTACATTGTTTGTTCCTTCATGTGTTATATTTGCCCATAAAGCAATAGAGAATCTGAATTTTCTCTCACTTGAGAAGAATCTGAGAAACATGAAGACCTGGGAAACTCGGTTAGAAATCACCTGCAGGTACATTTCTGATGCTCTTCACCTGAGGAGCTTCCATTCTTAATGGTTTTCTAACACAGACCATTTTGGAGAAATAATTTTTTTAAAATATCAAAATGATAAAAAATCTTGCCTCCTCAAGACACCTAGTAGCTGGTGTTCACACTCACTACCCTGAGACATGGGCACAGTGGACAGATCATGAAGTTTGCTTTTGGTTCAGAAAATATTGGAAAGGTGAAGGGATTATTATGCAGATACAATTAACATGCCAAGGCTGTTCATTTTAAGTGAGTCAAAAGGAGATTATTCTGGGTGGGCCTGATTGAATCACATCAGAGCCCTTAAATGGGACTCAGCCTCTCCCTCTTGTGGAAGGATTCTTTAGACTGGTCTCATTACTGAGCAGCCCATATGGTAGGACCCTCTGGTGGCCTGCAGGGTCCTATAATAGACTCTGATCTACAGCCACCAATAATCTAGCATCCCCAACCACACAATCCCCAAAACCCTTAGTGTCCTTGGAAGCAGATTCTTCAAGTCTGCAGATGAGATGCAATGAGAAACACCTTGATTGTAGCCAATGCAAAGCTGAGACTAGGACCCAGTCTAAGTCTTCCTAACTTCTCTCCTATAGAAATTGTGAGATCACCAGGGATTGTGTTAATTTGTTGTGCATCAATAGAAAACTAATACAATGCCAGTCATGGTGTTCATATGTGCAATCCAGGTTACAACAGAGTGAGGCAGGAGTAGATCAGGATTGAGGCCACCCTCAGCAACAGAGTGAGACCATGTCTCAAAATAAATAAATATATACATACATACATTAATATACATACATACATAATGCTGCAACAGAGCTCAGGGGTAAATAACCCTGAGTTTAATCCAAGGATGGAAAGAAAGCAAAAAGGAATGAAGAAATGGAGGGAGGGAGGAAATAAGGGTGTGGGAGACCATCCTCGAATGTGATTTGATTTACCTCCCTGGCTGGGTGAGAGGCGCTTAGACACAGCTGTGTCAGAGCTTTCCTGACCCTTCTCCAGGTCCGAAGGCTTGTCTGTCCAGAGGCATGTCTGGCCACTGCCCTGAAGACCCAATCGTCGCCCCGACCTTGGAATAATGCTGGCTCCTTTATCCTTCATTGGATGGGATTTTCCCCTGGAATTTTTTGTTCCCCAATAAAAGCCCACTTCCTGGCATGTTCTCGTTCTCTCTCTCTCTCTCTCTCTCTCTCTCTCTCTCTCTCTCTCTCTCTCTCTCTCTCTCTCTCTCATTTCTTCTGTAAACCTCACCACTGCATTAAGTGGCTGAAGAAGGGAGCTAAGAGAGGCTGTCCAGGAGTAGGTATTAAAGGTAATAAGGGTCTTGTCTGTTTAATTTAAAACTCCCTAGCAAGTTCTTATGAATCAAACCTTTTTTCATGAAGCCAGCGCTGGTCGCATGGCAGAGATGGGAGGAAGGGAGAGATGGAGGGAAGGAGGAAGGGAGGAAGGGAGGGGGAAGGAAGGAAGGGAGGGCGGAAGGGAGGAAGGAAAAGGGAAATGGGTGCAGCTGAGGGCTGTGGACCACAACTGTGTCAGCCACAGCCCAGGGAACACCCATGCATGGCCCTGTCAGCTGAGCACCCTCGCCTAGCATGTGGAGGACAAGCACAGAAATGTCCAGGCCCCTTCTGACAAGACAAGATGATCATGGACACTGCAGGAGGAGCAGGACCTGGGCCCTGGGCAGGACTCTGGCAGAGGCAGGGCGATGGTGTACAAAACTTCTAGAGGTCCCCTTGTTCTTGCTAATGCTGTTCTTTGTGTAATTGGGATTCAAACCTAATCACAAACTCATATAGATGACTTAGCCTGCAATTATTAATAGAGGACAATCATAGAAATGGCTGATAGTGCTTGACCTCAGTCTTCTACTTCTTCCTTATTATTCCAGGACCCAGCAGGATACAATGAGGTGCACACTCCACTCTCCCTGCCTCTCACCCTGGAGAGCCCACCCCCATCTGGGAACAATCAGAGGTGGAGAGGTCACTCTAGGCTTTTGGTGCCCTGATGTCCTGCAGGTGCACATGGATCAAACTGTGTCTTAACACTCAAGGTGGAGGGGACTTCGGCACCACCTCCTCCCATCACAACATCAGACACAACTGCCCAGGAATAGACCTAAATAGAGAGAGGACACAGGATGAGGAAAGGTCAGGAATGTGACATCACCTTGTCTAGGGTGACAGACCTAAGGACCCAGAGAATGGCCTATGGGAGAATGAGGACAGCTGAGGTCAGGAGAACATGTGGAGTATGGGAAGATCCTCACCAGCAGCCAAAGGCTTGAACTGCAGTGGACACTTAGCTTTAGCCCAGGTCTTTGTTGTTTTAAAATATTTTAATAAATTACAGAAATGAAAAGAAAATGATGAGAACAGATGATAGAAATGAGAAGGGGACTGGGGCCAGAAGAGGGGACAGAGCAGGAACTACTTATAGTGAACCTCACCTGAAAGGCTCCTTTCACATGCAATGTCTGAGGAAAGGAGAGAGAGAGAGAGAGAAGAGAGAGAGAGAGAGAGAGAGAGAGAGAGAGAGAGAGAGAGAGAGATATTTGCCAAGGGTTGAGAAACCCAAGGCAGGCAAAGTGCAACTTGAAGGAAGCAAATGGAAGGTTATTACAGATCAAGAAGGACCCAGAAAGACAAGGAATCAAAATGTTAAGGTCCAGATTGAAGGAGGCATGAGGAGAATCAGTCCTCAGTGTGTGAACATCACTAGGTTCTTCTGTGAGGGTGAAGACAATATTGGCTGAGTCTTGTGATCTCTCCATGGAAACAGGTTCATGTACCATGAAAACTCTCTACTGCTCTCAGGAGACCTGCCCAGCACTTGTGCTTAATGACCCCCAATAAATAAATAAACCACCCCTACAGGCCCAGTTCCTGAATTTTCTCCTGGGCCCTGCATACCCCCCATGTATGATCAAGACATGTGTTCTGTCAGGAGAGGAGGCAGGAGAGCTCAGGGCTCTGGGAGGGGGAAGCAGCCAGGGCAGAAAATGCTCCCTCACCCTCAACCTGGGGGAGGTTTGATATGAGGCTGAGGCTCTTGGGAGCAGCACTGCGGTGCTGCTATAGGAACAATCGGCCATGTCCTCAGCCTGGGGCTGCTGATGGAGAGGAAAATCTGTCCCTAACCCACTGCCCCTGAACCTCCAGGGGACCCCAGCTGCCCACATGGATGCCCAGGAGTTCAGCAGCCTGGGACCTGTCCTGGCTTCTGCTGGTGCCAGGCCATGTAGTCCTTGTGGTTGGGTAAGAGACTCTGGCTGGACTTGTAGCTGATGATGACCATGTCTCCTGCAGACACTGCCAGGGAGCCTGGAGACTGGGACATCACCTTGTCCTCACAAGCACCTACAGTCAGAAAAATCAGGAATGGACCATTAGCACTCTCTCTCTCTCTCTCTCTCTCTCTCTCTCTCTTTCTCTCTCTCCCTCTCTCTCTCTCTCTCTCTCTCTCTCTCTCTCTCTCTCTCTCTCTCTCTCTCTCTCTCTCTCACACACACACACACATACACACACTCAAATTTTTCACATATGCATTGGATCATTTCATGTGACATTCACTTTCAATTAGCATTAAGTCAGTACACTATTAGGTCCATATTGGAAGTAGTCATTTTTTCTCACTACATCTTAAAATTAGCTTGCCAGTCCTATAAATCTATTAATTTGAAGATATCTAGCACTTAAATCTCTCACCAGAGGCCCAGAGCCCCAGGAAAATGCACACCTCTGTCTGAGACAACAACCTGCTGGACATGTCCACCTTTGAGCTCAGGTGACATTGCAAAGTCCTCATGCATAAACTGTGGGCAGCAGGACTGAGGCTGCAGGAGCCTTGCAAAGCCATTAGCAAATAAGAAACCAAAAACCTGTACTTCAGGGGTGGGGGGAGTATTTCATATCATTTAAGACACAAAAGTACCAGAATGTATAGTTTGGGGAACAAAAAACACAGAACTCAACATAGAAGTTCAAAGAATCCAAACTACTGTATGATGGAAGGAGGGGCTTAGTTTAAATCAAAGTGATATTTATAGGTTTAATTGTACAGAAATGACAGGCTAAGTACATAAATTGAAATACATATTGTATATGTATGATACATATATACATACATATATAGAGAGAGACAGAGAAAGAGAGAGAGAGAGAGAGATTTCAGAAATGTAAGGAAATATACTTCAATACATTGAAATTTACAGAAATGATAGGCTATATATACAGGCTGATAGATACCAGATAGATAGGTAGGTAGGTAGATAGATAGATAGATAGATAGATACATACATACATACATACATACATACATAGATGATAGATAGATGTTGTTCAGAGATCATAGGAAATATATTTGAGTTGAGTTTTTCAGAAGTGACACCTAAAATCAAGAATTCTTGTATAATAATGTAAAAGCTAGAAAAACACAACAAAATAAAGAAAAAATGTGGAAATGAAAGGACAGAGGGAGGGAGGAAGGAGGATTGAGTAAATGGTAAAAAAAGAAAGAGAGACAAAGGGAAGTGACAACCTTGGGGTCAGTTTCCATCCCCTGTGACCAGGACAGGCCTGAGCTACAGCCACCTTGGCCCTGAGGCTTGAACAGCATTGCCCACACCTGGGCTCAGGACCTGGCTCTGCAGCCACAGCCAGAAGGCAGCCCAGAACCCACTCCTGGGAGCCCTGCAGGGCCCCATTCAAGCCAGAAGTCAGGCTATCAGCTAGGGACACTGTGTCCAGCACCCTGGACACCATCCTCCCAGGACTGCCAGAACTGCAGCAGGCTCTGAGTAATCAGGGAGGGGAGGGAGAAGCAGAATCCCCTGGAAAGTGGGGCTGCCCCCACCCTGCCAAGGCTGCTATTCCAAGGTACATGTTGGAGAGGGGAAAGGCCACCAGCCTGCCTCAGTTACAGCCTCACTGCTGAGCGGACACCTGGATCCACTGAGGAGGCACGGCCACCCCAAGTCCTCTTGAATCCTCAAACATGGTCCTACAAGGCCCAAGACCACAGAGTCAGGGGTTCTGCAACAAAAATCAGAAGGACAACTTGAGTAGGAATGAAAACAATAAGCATGATGGAGTGGAGAGTCCTCCCAGATGTCATATTTGGAGCTGTGAAAGCACATTAAAAAAACAAATTATAAAATGACATGATGGGCAAGGACATGGAACTAAAAACATGAAACACAATAATAAATCAAATATTATTGACATCCGAGGACATTTCATATCCAAAGCAAACTGTTTGACATTTCTGAAATTTTAGCATTAAACTAGAACTGTTGTTAACAAACAAGTAAATTTTAATATTTTCATTTATTTAATGTTATCAATGACTTTTACCAATAGAAATAATATGGGGACATAACTTTTTCTTTATAAAACATTAAAATCAGTGCTTACAATCAATCAGATTCACACTTTACCTGGGGGCTGGTGACTTAGCTAAGTTGGTAGAGAACTTGCCTCAAATGCACAAGGTGTTTGGTATTTTCACCAGCACCACAAAAAAAGAAAAAGAGAGAGAAAGAGAGACAGAGAGAGAGAAAAAGAGAGAGAGAGAGAGAGAGAGAGAGAGAGAGAGAGAGGAGATTCACAGTCTATCTGCTTCTGCAATATGAGTGCCCAACAGTCCAAGGCAGGAGGACATTCCCATATTCCCAAGGAAAGAATCTGAAAGATGAGCAAATCTCCCTGACCTACACACTTCCTACCAAGGTGTTCAGCCCTCTGGACCCTGACTAACTCAAAACTTTTGATTTCTTCCTCTCAAAGGAACTTCAATCCATTTTCTTTCATTTTACTTACTTCTGCTCATTGAGATAAGAAACAAGGAGAACCTCACCTCCAAAATCCAGAAACACCACCATGCAAACCCACCTGTTCCTCACAGTGTTCTCAGGGAATCTGGCACTTGGGACAGGAGGACAGCACCAGGGGTTTATTGTACAAGAGAAACCATGACAGGGGCCTTGGCTGGTAGCAGCCCACACTCCAACTTCCCCACTGTGTGGATGGAGGTCAGTACCCGGGCTGTCTGGAAAAGCAGCACAGCCTTGTTGGCCAAAACACCACAGGCTCACTCTGTCCCAGCCAGGGAAGAAAGAGTCTGAAATCCATGTCCTAGCACAGTGGACCCAGAACCCACTCACCAGTGACCCACTGGAGCAAAGCCCAGGAGATCATCAGTTCAGATGCAATCACCCTGACATGAGAAGAAACTGGACTCAGTCCTCTTCTACTAAGGAAATCTCCAGTTAAACCCAGGACTTGTGACACTTGCTGCCCAGTGACTCTGAAAGAAAATAGCTGCAGGGGAAATAAATGCTCTCTCATCAGTGAGAAAGAACTAACATAGAATTCTCCCCCCTTGTCCATTCTGCCAAGTGGCCACAAGGAGTTCTTCCCTGAGGAAGTGATGGGACGAATCTGAGTGTCACACACATGAAGATGACCAAGACCGAATGTCCACGACTTTGTAGACCTTGCTCCAAGGAATTTCACACCCGCTGGCTCAGATGGACATATCCCTTCTCCTCTTGCCTTATCAGGGCTGCTGTATCTACAGCTGACACACAGCTTCCTTACCCACTATCTTCTGCCTTATTGCATTCACTAGGCCAGGAAAAGCTGCCATCGAACACTGTCCCTGACACTCCTCTGTTTCTCCAGGTAACAGTAGACACAGAAACTCTGCAGCTGGCTCAACTGCCTACGGAGGCTATAAGAAAATCCATTGATGGATCCTTGTCAGGTGTCACTTGTCACCTTCTCTCCTTAGCTCAGAGGGAGCTAGCCAGTTGGCATTCCCTACCTAGAGGCTGACCTGGAGATAATCTCTTTAGCCTAGGATCAGTTCTGTCCTAGGGTGGCAGCCCTGGACACCATGACCCCCATAAAGCCAGGCTGCCATGACAGGGCCTTCTGCCCAGGCCACAGAGAGCCTGGGCTATTTCTCTACTGTATTTCCTCCAACTATAGAAGACATCTGATGTCCCTGGGCTCACAAGGAGGCCCCCTTTCTCACTCACTCTCCCCAGACAGCACTCACCAGGGCATTTGCATGCTGCTCCCTGGGGAGGGCCTTCCTGCAAGGCTGACATAAAAGCTCAGCTCTAACCTGCCCTTGACTCACCAGGACCCTCAGTTCAGCTTCTCAATATGAAGCTCCCTGCTCAGCTCCTGGGGCTGCTGCTACTCTGGATCCCTGGTGAGGACACAGTAGATGGGGAAAAATAAGGAGGACGGAGGTGTGCCCTGGGCCCCCATTCTGCCATGTGTGCTCTGTCCACATGAAAGAGGAACAAGTCTTGCACTGGTTAGGTCTGTGTGAGAGAAGAACATTCCAGAATGAGCAAGGACCTGCCTGTGATGAAGACTGTCACATGAAAAGAGGGGGATTCTGTAGGTGAATTCTCTAGAGTCACTTATGGCTTGAAAACTTGATTCCTTTCTTAAAAACTGATATTCAGGCCACATAAATCAAAATCATAAATACTACTTCTATGGAAATATACAAAGAAATACAAATATGTCTCATAATACTTGCCAATAACTATGCTTTTCTCATTTTCCAGGAATCAGAGGGGATATTGTAATGACCCAGACTCTCTGTGAGCCTTTCATGCCTGGACAGTCAGCCTCCATCTCCTGCAGGTCCAGTCAGAGCCTCCTATACAGTAAAGGAAACACCTATATGAACTGGGTTGTGCACAAGCCAGGGCAGGCTGCACAGGGCCTAATATATAAGGTTTCCAACCAGTTCTCTGGGGTCCCAGAAGGGTTCAGTGGCAGTGTGTCAGGGACAGATTTCACACTGAGAAACAGCAGGGTGGAGCCTGAGGATGCTGGGGTGTATTACTGCTATCAAGGTACACATGTTCTTCCGACAGTGGTGCAGCCCTGAACAATAACCTCCCTGCCTGGGTGACCCAGCTGGCACATGAGCTGCTGGTCTGGGAAGCAGCTCAGCAGACTCTCTGCCCTGTGAGAGGAAGGTGCTGGAAACTCAGGGAACAAGTGCAGCTGAGGGCTGTGGATCATAACTGCCTGGCCACAGCTCAGGCCACACCTGTGAGTGGCCCTGTCAGCTACAGCATCCTGGCCTGGCTAGTGGAGGTCAACATAGAGGTGTCCAGGGACTATCTGAATGAGCAGACAGGATGAGCATGGACACTGCAGAGAGAGCAGGATGTTCCCTGGGCAGGACATTGCCAACTTAGTGAAGAGATGAAGGGAAATGCTAGAGGTTCCTCCAAAAGCTGCTCTGTGTGAAATTCAGATTCAAACCTAATAAAACAAATGAAACAGAAAAATGACTTTGCCTGCAATAACTAATAAAATATACTTTATGAAATTCACTTATTAATTTTGATAAAGTCTTGCATTTCGCTTATTATTACATGTCATGTACCACATCTAAACACTCAAGGTCACTCCAGGTGAAGTGGGCTGCACAAAATAACCACAAAAGGACAGAATAATGCCTTTTTATTTGGGTCTTCTGGTGGCTCCTCCGACCTTAGGGGTCCCTGGAATGAGAGAGAGGAGCAAGTGTTGAACTCTTTTATTGGGAAGAAACCATTTAAATGAGGCAAGGGGTCAGGATTCAGGGGGTGGAGTCTAGCTTTGTGGTGTCTGCTGTCAGCAGATTGACTGACATCTAGGAAAGCCACACTCAAAGGCAGAGCAACAGAAGGGGACACACAAATGGAGTTTCCATGGAACCTTCTATTTCTAACAGGCAAATGGCAGGATTAAAGAGGAAAAGGTGAGTGTAACTCAACCCTAGGGGCATGCCCCACAGAGAGAAAAGACCAAGTCAGGAGTCATGGCAAGACCCCACCAGACACAGTGATTTTTAGGTCCCAGTCGTGCATCAGGACTGAGATACCTGGTCACTCAATGTAGTTCCCACAATTACAGGATTTAGCAGAGGTACAGGGATGATACAGACTCCAGTCACCCTCCCTGGAAGCCTTCAACTACCTGCCTCCATGTGGGGAAGGATCAGAGTTGGAAAGTCACTCATTAGTCTCCCAGAGGGTGGAAGGTTGTCTCTGTCGCCCTGCAGACTCAGGGTCTCTACTGCCTCAGGGATTCCTAAAGATCCTGTCTAGATGCCCCACAGGTCACCTCACAGTTTTCTAGTTGGACCACCAGGGATTCTGATGCTCTGGACCCCTGGTGAGGACAGAAGGGATGAGAAACATATGGGAGGAGGGTGGATTCTGGTGTTCCCATTCTGCCCAAGGGTGGGGACCTGAGGGCATCTGCCCACCTCAGGTGCCTGGGCATGACTGCAGGGAGATGGTCACTCAGGATAGCCATTATGGTCAAGTGAATATGAGGTTGACACAAAGGCAGAGCTGGGCTGGGAAGGTCAGCAGGAGATGCAGTGGGAGCCCAGGTGCCCTCCACTGGCCACAGAAACCACAGCAGGCAGGATCCTGGGAGAGTCCCCTGGGAATGGGGGAGGTGTCCTCTGCTTTCTGACCCAGCCTCTTTCGTCTCCCTGAGCACAGCACATGTCCAGGGAGAATCCCAGCCTGGGGTCCAGGGCTCAGCTCCTGTCTTGTCTGTCAAGGAGGCTCCATGCAACTGCCCAGGTCAGCTGGGTTCTCTTCCCCACACTCAACCTGAAACATAGATTTGTAACATTTTTTAAACAACTGTGAGGTAACATTCCTTGCAAGATTATAACTTCATGTATAACTAACAAGTTACCATAAGGAAAAACAAACATAAAGAAATTATTAATGCAAAGAAAATCAAGAAATCAAGGAAATTCTCCACTCTACTTTCAAGAAGTTATATTTTGTCTTCATTGTCTTAGGTTCAGTCTTCCAAGTGCTCTCTATGTTGGTGATGCCTTCTTTTGAATATAACATTTGATTTATTGATTCCTTCATTTTCAGTTTTATTTTATTTTATTTATTTTTTGTAAAAAAAATACCATATTTATAAAGATCAATAAAGCTAAGTGCAATAAAATGGAGCATGCATACATATCATAACTTTTGATCAGATTCATTAAGTTCAGTGAATAGAAGAATTTGTAAATCAGGTCCAATCAGAGACTCCTATACAGTGATGGAAACACGTATTTGAACTTGGTTGTGCAGAAGCCAGGCCAGGCTCCACGGGGTCTAATATATAAGGTTTCCAAGCAGTACACTGGGGTCTCAGACAGGTTTCGTGGCAGTGGGTTAGGGACAGAGTTCACATTTAGCATCAGCAGGGTGGAGCCTGAGGATACTGGAATATATTACTGTTTCAAAGTCTACAGACTCCTGACTTAGTGGTGAAGCCCCAAACAAAAAGCTCCCTGCTTGGGTGGCCCAGCTGCTGGTCTAGGAAGCAGCTCAGCAGATTCTCTTCCCTGTGAGAGGAAGGTGCTGGGAACTCAGGGAACAGGTGCAGCTGTCATGTGAACCATGACTGCGTGGGCCACAGCTCACCACACCCATGAGTGGCCCTGTCAGCTGCAACAGCCTGGCATAGCATGTGGAGGACAAGGTCATAGGTGGTCTGGCCCCCTTCTGAATGAGCAGACAGGATGAGAGTGAGTACTGCAGGAGGAGCAGGACCTGGGCCCTGGGCAGGACTCTGGTAAAGAATCAGAGGACTTTGACCAGAGTGGAAATTCATCTTTTGCCCAGAAATTTATTTTATGCAATTTTGAAATAAAGTATGAAACTAAAAAGGAAAGGGTGATAACCACTTACAGAAGTTAGAGCAGAGGACCACAAGATGAGAAAGAGAGGGGACCACTTACAGAGGACTCACCAGAAAGGCTCCTCAGAAGGCAGGGTCTGACCAAGGATGAGAACAGAGGGGTAGGTAATAATAGAGAGAGGTTAAGAGAGAGAGGGAGAGAGTGTCAGTCTCTATATGAGGGGGGTTGAACTGCTGGGTGAAGAGTCTATTACTGGAGGGACCCAGGTGGAAGGAGATTGCATGTCACGAATAAGGCCACAAGGACAAGGAATAAAAATTGGTACTTTCCATATTGGAGGAGGCACAAGGGAGTACTAGTCATCAGAGTGTGGAAGTCACCAGATTCTCTTTTGAGGTGAAGACTAATGTTGGCTCATTCACGTGATCTGTCCATGAAAACACACAGATTCCTGTCACCTGAAAATGCTTGGTCCCCAAGAGACCTGCCCAGCTTGGGCTTGGTGACTCCCACGAGATGAACAAACAGTTACATGGCTAATAAAGGTTCTGTTCTTGATTTTCTCCTGGGTCCTGCAAATCCTCCAAGAAATCAATCAAAATATGTAACCTGTGAGGGGAGAGGAAGCAGGAAAGCGCAGGGTATTATGAGGGGGAAGCAGCTGAGCAAAGGTTCCCTGACCCTCACCCTGGTGAAGGCTTGTGTCTGAGGCTGAGGCTATTGGGAGGAGCACTGTGGTGCTGCTACAGGAACATCCTGCCATGTCCTCAACCTGGGGCTGCTGATGGGGAGAGTGATATCTGCTCCTGACCCACTGCCCCTGAAGCTGCATGGAATTCAAGCTGTCCATATGAATGCCCAGGAGAGGAGCTGGGAGCCTGTCCTGGCTTCTGCTGGGCCCAGGCCACATAGTCCTTCTAGGTGATAGAAGACTCTGGCTGGACTTGCAGCTGTTGGTGACCATGTGTCCTGCAGACACAGCCAGGGAGCCTGGACAATGGGTCATCACGTTGTCCCCATAGGCAACTTCGATCAGGTAAATTTGGAATAGACCCTGATCTCATAAACACACACACACACACACACACACACACACACACACACTCACACACATGTACACATCATAATATGTACTTTGAAATATCATTTAAGATCCAATCTCTAGGGATGTGTGATGGGCTCATAATTAGGCCCATATTGGAATTCATTATAATATCCCAGCACATGTTTTAATGGCGTTTCCAACTGTACAACTATGAAGACATTGATGTCCCAGAGCCACAGAAACATGAACAATGGTGTCTGGAACAACATCTTGCTATTCCTGCCTGCCTGATTCAGCTCACGTCTCACAGAAATGACTTTGTTTTCAAAATGTGGCAGCTGTGCTGGTGCAGGGCCCATGCAAAGCCCTCAAATGATAGGGAGGCCCATTGCCTGGACAGTTGCTTCTGAGCAGAGACTAAATCTGTAATCCTCAGTCTTGCACAGGACCGAAATGCCCCCATATCATGTCCAGGCAAAGGGGGGTGGCAGTAGATGAAAGCCAGCCTTTGAGCTCAGGTCTCCTCTAAAGTCCTCCTTTATAAAATTTATGCAGCTGGGTTGGCCTACAGAGGCCTATGCAAAGCCATTAGCAAATAGTGAAGAAATCACCTAGACTGGGTTCTGAACGTTACCTTTAAAACCAAGAAGGCCTGAGTGATAGTGAGAGACAAGTGTGCCTTGTTCATTTCCTGTAATGTTTCTGTCTCACCAGTTAACATAAAATTAAATTTTTGCTTGTAATGTAGATCAGCCTTTCCTGGGATGAGACTATAATGAGATTATTTGCAGGTTCCTGTCGCCCTCTTGTGGGCAAGCAGTGGAACATCCTAGCAAGGAATTAAGTGGGAGGATCCTGGGGGTGAGCCATCTCTGTGTCCACAGTGTCCTGTGCCCTCTGCTCTCCACACTGATGACCTAAAGCTTCAAGAAGACAGCTCAGCCACCTGTCTACCTCATGACACAGACACTCACACCCAGAGAGAAGCCCAGAAACCATCTTCCACTCCTGGGAAGAAGGGAAGACTCCAGAGCAGAAATGTGTCCCCAGGCCACTCACTGAGTTCAGGTAGAGCTGAAGCCAAAACCAGGAGTCAAGGGCTAATCTTAGGTCCATCCTCCTGCTCTAGTCCAGAGTCCAGCAAACAGCAGAATAAAGGAGTTCCAACATGAATGAACTATTATAAATACTCAATTTATTTCACTAGATGTTTTAACTTGGGGATTCTTCTTTCCTCATCTGCACTCCCTGGGAAGTGAACAAATAAATACTTTCCTCTCCCCACTACTATTGGGGCAGACTTAAGCTTAGCAAATAACACACTCCTGCCTGTTACTGTGTGTGTGTGTGTGTGTGTGTGTGTGTGTGTGTGTGTAAACTTAAACACTACACTTCTTCCATGAGACTTCCAAGTATGAAGTCACTCCAGAGAGATGCTCCTTGAGGTCGGGTGGCTTCATGGTGCCCAGCTCACACCACCTAGTGAGCTCCAGCTTTGCCCACCCCCTAACATGAGAAGAGACATAAAGAAATCTCCCCCTAATGGCAGCATCATCACCAAGACCAAAATCTACAGCAGCACCCAGAGTCCACCTATGCCCAGTGTCCCCTGCACGCTCCAGCTCACCAGCATGGTCCAGGCATGGGGCAGACACCTTTTCACAGGGGTCATAGAGCCTCCTGCACAGCTGTTGGATCTGAAGGTGCTTTTGAAACAGCTATGGAAACGGCGGCGCTCACTGCTGCCCTCTTCCTGCAGGCTCTCACACTACACAAGCCCAGGAAGTCACTGAGCTACTGTCTTCTTTTTGAGGACTTCCTATGACCCTGCACTTTGCCTGGTGACAGAAATGGGAAAATTCCCAGACCAAAGAACTTTCAAATACAGGATTGCATACCACAAACTAGTCCCTATTGACATATTTTTATTCACAAGCTAGATCCTGTATTTTTAAAAAAATTTTGAATTTTTTCACATTGCAATGCCTTTGTATAAATTTTAATTTTTAAAATATTGTGTTAATATATACTGCATGAAAATACCCACATAGAGGACCTCATTAAGCATAGCCCTCAAGGCAAATGCCTCCCTGGTCTCTGCCTTATCTGTGGCATGTACCAGGATGCCAGGAGCACAGGTCTACACTGAGGAAGAGACTGGCCTGGGAACAGCGCCCTCCACATGGAAGGGTCAGGGCTTCTGCCTCCCCCAGGAGAGAGACTCTAGTGGTTGAAGCCCCATGACCTAGACTCCTCAGGAAAGAGCTCCAGGGCTCTGAGCTGGGCCAGAGCCACAGGGAATACAGAATGAAGGAGAAGTAGCACCTGGCTCTGCAGGAGGAGGCTGAGGTGTTGAGAGGGAAAAGAACTCAGCACACTAGAAGGTCAGAGGGGAGAAGCAGGAAGAAGGCTCCTGGGTCAGGGAGCCTGCTAAGGAACACCACCAGGCAGCAGCAGGGTCAGGGCTGATCACTGTAGCCACCTGCTGGAACAGATCCAGGCAGCAGGGATTTTCAGAACTCTCCACCAGATTCTGAACCCAGAGGCCATGGGCGGGAACCCCAGTTGTGAACCTAGGAACAGGACTATGGGAAACCATCAAAGAGTTTACACAGGGGAATGATAAAATTTGCTTTGGGGGTTTTGTTGTGTGGTTGGTTGGTTGTTTGTAGTACTGGGGATTGAACCCTGGGGCACTCTACCACTGAGCTACATTCCCAGCCCTTTCTTACTAACTTATTGATTGATTGATATTTTGAGACAGGATCTCATTTGGTTACCTGGCTGATCTTGAACCTGTGATCTTTCCATCTCAGCCTCCTGAGCAGCTGGGATTATAGGCATGCACAACCAAGCCTGGCTAATTTTGTTGTTGTTGATGTTGTTGTTTCTGTGTTTTTTAAGATGACTCTGGTTACTTTGTGAAGATTAACATGGAAAACCCATTGCTCATCGACCACTGTCAGTTTGCTTCCCATGAAACTGGATATAACTAACAAAAATTAGTGCTTGCTAAGAATGTGTTACATGTCCAGCTACATAAATCTCATATGCCACTTTAGTGATTCCTCAGGCATCCCATAATTCAGATGAGAAACTGAGGCATGGGGAAAGTTACCTAATGTCACAAACAATTATTTTTTTGTTTTGCTTTGTTTTTAATTTTTTTTTAATTTTTTTTTGGGGGGGCGGTCACACACAGTTCTTAAGATGCAGAGTCAAGATTCTAATCCTCTTTGGGAGGATTAGATCATCAACCATGCCATACCTCCTCCAGCTGGGAAGAAACCTGAGGGCTAAAAGAGGTCACCAGCCTGCCTCAAGGAAGACTAGGTGACGATCTCCACGAAGACATTAGCATGTGGCATCAGGATGAAACCACTGGGATCTGAAATAGCACCAAAGAGCTATGAGCCTGCAGATCCCCAGTGGGAATCAATAGGTGAATTTCTGAGGCTGATTCCTGGGAGGCCAGCCTGAGAGGCCATGGTACAGCTTATCCATCACATTCCTAGGCTGCACACCCGCCTCTCTACCTGATGCTCTATGGGCACACTCTGCATTTGTCGTGGAAGTGTTCCATAAACTGTGTTCTTATATCTGCTCTGAAGTTGCCATTTATAATGTTACCCACCTCACACCTACCAGCTGCTCTACAATGCCCAGGAGAGAGGTTATTCAACTTTTGTACCCTAAAAAACATTCACTGGGGAACTGGAATTTTCCCCCTAGGGATAGGTATGTAACGAACACAATATTCTGTTGTTGTTGTTGTTGTTGTTGTTGTTGTTGTTGTTGTTGTTTTGCTTCTAAGAATCTCAGATGAAGATTCTATCTTGCATTCCAAAGCTTTTTAAAAATTTAAATAAGGTTTACTGAATACAAGTTATATTCTGAAAGGATCATGATTTTTAGTAAATATTTCTATGAGTTATGCCAAATGCACAGGCATGTATGCACAGCCAGAGTCCAGATACAGGAGAGAGCCAGCTCCATAGGAAGCTTCCTGGGGACCTTTGAAGTTGCCTCACCCCAACCCCTGGCAACACTCCTTTGTTTCCTAACCCTGTAGCTTGCCTCCTCCAGGATGCCCTACAATGGAGGGCATCCACGTGTGGCTTTGAGAACCTCTGTTCCCTTAGCTGGATGCACCAAGAGCCCTCGGTGTTGTTGTATCAGGAGTTCACTTTCTATTGCTGATTAGGCTCCGTGCGTGCTTAGATCAGTTTTCTTTGCTAGTTACTGGCACCAAAATTTTCATCCTTGTTCCTGAAGTCCAATAATGAGGACAAAGTTTTAAGAGAAAGAAAAGAGAAGTTTTATTGCTTTGCTAACAAAAGAGAAACACAGGGACTCCTGTCCCAGAGGCTGGATTCTCACCCTCAGGGGAACAGAGAGCTTTTAAAGAAAGAGGGCCTTCAAAGGCCACACTCCAGCTGTGACCTGTCAGAGGTTAAAATTCACTTCTAGCCTTGATACATACCCATATGTTAGGTCTCCAGTACATGCCAAAGTCTAAGTTACTTCATGGGTCTGGTGTGTTTGCCCAAGGTCAGAAAACCCAGGTAAGCTGCAGTTGGCATAGGAATGACAATGGCTTCCCCCATCTTCCCTGTGTGGAATGGGAAGGAGCCCATCCTGCTACCCTAAGATTAGTGAGGAGGAAGGGGAAAATAGACCATGACAGCTTCAAAATAAACCACAGAAGAGACATTGGTCATGCCTTGTCTCTTCCATGTGAGAAGAAAATTGATGGCCAAAGGAGCCAGCCTCCAGAAAGGCTAGATATCTGGTTTCCCTGAAGACATTAGCAGGTGGAATCAGGATGAATGCACTGGGCTCTGAAATAGCACCAGGGTGTTGTGAGACTGCAGGTCTTAGGTGAGACTCCATGGGTTAACTTGCAGAGTCCTGTGCCTTAGAGGCCAGTCTGGGAGGCCAGGCAAGTCATACCACCATATTCCCAGGCTGTGTATCAGCCTTGCTCATGGCTGTGAGAGTGATGGGCTGACCCTGTGAAAGGAAGACACAGAGTCAGTGTGCAGATGCAGTCAGGGCCTGAGGCTGGGAGGCAATGGAGCTCTTCCAGGGAGTCTGAGGCCTCTGTTGAGGGCAGTGAGCACCTATGGATTGAGGAGAGAAGTAGGTCATGTGTTCCTGAGTACTTAATGCCTGGGGAAACTGACACACAGGGAAGACGGGGGAGGCCATTGTCATTCGTGTGCCAACTGCAGGTTACCAATTTATCCTCTGCTTACCTGGATCAACTGATCTTACTAAAACTGATTCCTCCAAACAGCACCTACTTCTGAATATCCAACAGGGATCCAGTCATTATGGTAAGTGAAAAAAAATGGTAGTATGTGGACAGGATTCCAAGTTGTTGGCCCCAAATCCCAGGCCTTATACCATCCCACTCCCCAGATACTGAAACAGGAATTTCAATGAAATTTCTAATGAAGGATCTTGGAGACATAATCAAATAAGATGAATTTAAGAGAAGGAGAGAGTACACACTAGATTTGTCTTCATCACTGAAGCCCCTCCATCTGCACATGGAGGCAGAGGAAGGAGGATCTAGGCCATGAAGACTGGATGTGAGGAGATGCCCTAAAGCTGCTCCTGGAGGTGGCAACTAGGGGAGTATCCAGGAGCTCTGTGCTGATGGCCACAGAAAAATTGGGACCTCACCCTACAACTGTGGAACAATGATTCTGCCTCAGCCACTGGACCTGGATGAAGACCCTGAACTTCATCAAGGAGAGATGACCATTGACTGCTCCATTTAGTCTTCTCAGCCTGAGCTGAGGACCCAGCGGGGACTCCTGAGGGACAGGCCTGGGAAGGAACACACTGCTCAATAGGTGGGAAATTGTTGCTTAGCCACAGAAACCTAGGAGAGACATCACACTCACCAGAAGGATCAGAAAACTAAACACAAGAAGCAATTGTCCCACATGGCTCATGACTGAGGGGACCCTCAACTCTATGCTCTCTCTGTAGTGTGGTCAGGTTCTGCCTTCTTCTGCCACAGAGATCCTCCTGATCTGTCCACACCCACACAGTCCAGGCTGAACTCAGGGCCTTAAAGAAGAAAAAAATTGTGGTATTTCAGGTAAATGGTTGGAAGTGGAGAACATTATGACAAGTCAAAGAGACAGACTCTGGAAGGTGAGGGTCTTATGTCACGCTCCTGTGCAAAAGGTAGAGCATAGTAAGGGGAAAGGAGAGTAAGGTGTCAGAAGGAGAGAAGGATGACCAGTGGCAAAGGAGACAGAGATGGAAGGGAAGGGACTGGGGCACGGAGAAAATGTGGAAGGAATGCACCACATGACACCATGTGCTTGGACACAGACACCACAGCACAGCAGTGAGCCCAGCTCCACAGAGGGCTAGAGCCCACCTATGACAAAGGAGCTGATAAATACACAGAAGGAGGACAAGACAGAAGAGGGAGGGCAGTGGGGATGGATGAAAGGGATAGAGGGGGCACAAGGGACTAAGATGGAGCAGAGTGTATCCCATGCCTGCAGATTGTGACCAGAGAACCATATGTTTTGCAGAACTTCAATGCACTAATAGGAGCTTTTACAATAGTAAACAGGACACTGAAGTAGAGTCGTGGAAAAGGAAATCTACTTACCTAGATTTATAAGTAAGTCAGGCATAAAGTATAGAAGTCAGTTGAGATAACCAGATCTAAACTGCACCTGAGATGGCTCAGGGCATTCATGCAATCCCCCAGGAAACACCCTGAGGACATCCTTAGGGCAAGGAGAAGACAGAGGAATGATCTGCCCACCACCTTCTCCCAAGGGGTCCTGTGCTCTGGAACACTCTGAGACTCTGCACTTTTCCTGCTCCTGCCTAGTGTGTTCCAACTAATTCTCCTTCATTTCCTTTCTTTCTGCTCATTCAGAAAAAAACACAGAAAGACTGCAGCCTGAGGAAAATGTGCAAACAGGCACATTTCACAGGTTCAGAGGATGCTGCCCACTTGGGGCAGGGCTGCCACAGAGGTTAAGTTAAACTAAAA
This sequence comes from Ictidomys tridecemlineatus, assembly GCF_052094955.1. NCBI lineage: Eukaryota > Metazoa > Chordata > Mammalia > Rodentia > Sciuridae > Ictidomys > Ictidomys tridecemlineatus. The sequence goes on along the minus strand of NC_135488.1, from coordinate 3,106,232 downwards.
GACGCATGGCAGGGTCCTCGGCTGCTGGTGGCCCAAGTTCCACACAGTGGAGAGGGTGTGTCAGAGGTTCTGTGCTGGGGAGAAAAGCAGCACAGCCATGTTAGCCAACACAGTCAAGCTCCATCTCTTTCACCTGTGGACGAGGAGAGCTGAAATCAATGTCCCTGTGCAGGGAAAAGGACCTTCTCTCAAGACACCTTGGGGCCAGTCCCAGGAGAACAGTAGTGCACATGGAACCCCCTGAACATGGGGAGAGTGCCTGGGTGCAGTTCTGACCTAGGGAATCTAGTTTAAAACCCAGGGTGGTGGCACCTGCTCCCTAGTGTCCCTGACAAGGAGGAGCACATGGGGAGGGATGTCTCTATCATCTATGAGAATGAACTAATGCAGAATCCTCCCTGTCCATACTGTCCGGTGTGACACAGGCGTCCATCTCCTTGGAAATGTTTGTTGGCTCTGAGTGTCAAATGCATGGAGATGACTAGGAAAGGATGGCCACCAGTTACACACCTTGCCCCAGGAGCTTCACATTGACTACCTCAGAGGACATGCTCCTTGTCTTCTTTCGTTGAGCAGGGCTACTTGATCTTCAGCTGAAACAACAATTCTCTTCCCACCAGTTCTTGTCACACTTCTGCTCTTATTATAGTCACTGGGCCAGGAAATGGTGACATCTAAACTGTTCAGGATACCCTTGTGTTTCTGCAGGTAACATTAGATACCAGAAACTCTTGAACTTCTGCAACTGTATGCTGTGGATGGAAGAAATTTCAAACATCAACACTTGTGAGGTGACACTTGTCACCTTCTCTTCTCACCTGAGAGGAAGATAGCAGGATGGTCATTTTCCTCACAGAGGCTGACCTGCAGGGCACCTACCTATCTGTGCATCTGTGCTTTCTTAGGTGGACAGGCCCTGGGCACCATGATCCCTCACAGAGTGAGGCTTAGATGATGAGGCCTCCTGCCCACACCACCTGAACCCAGGACTATTTCTCTGCTCTATTTCCTCCAACTGTAGAAGACATCTGATGTCCCTGGGCTTATAAGGAGGCCCCTCCCTCCCTCACTCTCCCCAGCCAGCACCCACCAGGACATTTGCATGCAGCTCCCTGGGGATGGCCTTCATTTAACACTGACATAAAGCTCAGCTCTAACCTGCCCTTGACTCACCAGGACTCCTCAGCTCAGCTTCTCAAAATGAGGCTCCCTGCTCAGCTCCTGGGGCTGCTGTTGCTCTGGATCCCTGGTTAGGACAGAGGGGGTGGGGAGGTAGAAGGGGCAGGAAGGGAGTCCTGGGCCCCTATTTTGCCATGTGTGCACTGTCCAAATGAGGGATGTTCAGGTCTCTCCTCCAGGATGAGGCAGCTCAGATCAATCAATGTGAGAGAGTATTCCAAAAGGAGCAAGAGACTCGCTCTGATGAAAGTTGTCACATAATATGTGGGGATGTTGAAGGGAATTCTAGAGAGGCTCTTAGAGCTTACTCAGTTTGAGTTCCTTATGTATATTAATAAATTTAATCAGAAATATACAATAGAGAAAAAGTGCAAAAACTTTTCTTAAAGAATCTACATAACATTGCATTATTCTGTGATTTTTACAGGAACCAGTGGGGACATTGTGATAACCCAGACTCCTCTCTCCGAGCCCATCACACCTAGACAGTCAGTCTCCCTCTCCTGCAAGACCAGTCAGAGCCTCCTACACAGTAATGGAAACACATATTACAATTGGGTTGTGCACAAGCCAGGCCAGGCTTTAAAGAACCTAATATATAAGGGTTTCCAACTGGTTCTCTGGGGTCTCAGACAGGATCAGTGGCAGTGGGTCAGGGACTAATTTCACACTGAGAATCAGCAGGGGGGAGCCTGAGGATACTGCATTATATTTGTGTTTCCAAAGTCTACAAGTTCCTCCCACTGTGGTACAACCCCAAACAAAAACCTCCCTGCCTGGGTGGCCCAGCTGCCACATGAGCTGCTGGTCTTGGCAGCAGCTTAGCAGATTCTCTGCTCTGTGAGAGGAAAGTGTTGGGAACTCAGGGAACAGGTTCAGCTTAGGGCTGTGACCATGACTGCTTGGTCACAGCTCACCACACCCATGAGTGGCACTGTCAGCTGCAGCAGCCTGGCCTTGCATGTGGAGGACTAGCACAGAGGTGTCCAGTTACCTTCTGAATGAGCAGACAGGATGAGTGTGGACTCTGTCGAGAGAGTAGGACCTAGGTCCTGGGCAGGACTGTAGTGAAGAATCAAAGGACTTCAACTAGAGTGGAAATTCATCTTTTGTCCAGAAATTTATTTTATACAATTTTGTAATAAACTATGGAACTAAAAAGGAAACTCTGATAACAGCTGACAGAAGTTGGAGCAGAGGACCACAAGAGGAGGGAGAGCAGGGGACCACCTGCAGTGGACTTCACCAGAAAGGCTCCTCAGAAGGCAGGGTCTGACCAAGGAAGTGAACAGAAGGGTAGGTAATAATAGAGAGAGAGAGAGAGAGAGAGAGAGAGAGAGAGAGAGAGAGAGAGAGACGACGGAGGTCTCTATGTGAGGGGGGTTGAACTGCTAGGTGAAGAGTCTCATACTAGAGGGACTCAGGTAGAAAGAGATTGCATGTCACAAAAGAAGCCAAGAGGATAAGGAATAAAAATTGTTATCTTCTATATTGGATGAGGCACAGAGAAATACTAGTCTTCAGAGTGTGAAAGTCACCAGATTCTCCTTTGAGGTGAAGACTAATGTTGGCTCACTCAAGTATCTGTCCATGGAAACACACAGATTCCTGTCACTTGAAATCTCTTGTACTGTCCCCAAGAGACCTGCCCAGCCTTGGGCTTGGTAACTCCCATGAGATGCACAAGCAAAAACATGGCAATAAAGGTTCCGTTCTTGATTTTCTCCTGGGCCCTGAAAATCCTCCAAGAAATCAAGCAAAGTATATGGCCTGTGAGGGGAGAGGAAGCAGGAAATCTCAGGGCCTTATGAGGGGGAACCAGCTGAGCAAAGGCTCCCTGACCCTCAACCTGGTGGAGGCTTGTGTCTGAGGCTGATGCTCTTGAAAGGAGCACTGTGGTGCTGCTACTTGAACAACCTGCCACGTCTGCAACTTGGGGCTGCTGATGGGGAGACTGAAATCTGCCCCTGACCCACTGACCCTGAAGCTGCATGAGAGTCAAGCTGTCCATGTGGATGCCCAGGAGTGGAGCCTGGGATTCTGTCCTGGCTTCTGCTGGGGCCAGGCCATGTAGTCCTTGTGGTTGGATAAAAGAATCTGGCTGGACTTGCAGCTGATGGTGACCATGTCTCTTGCAGACCCAGCCAGGGAGCATGGAATCTGGGACATCATGTTGTCCCCATAGGCACATTGAATCAAGAAAATCAGGAATGGACCCTGATATCACACACACACACAAACACACACACACACACACACACACACACACACACCACACACACACACACACACACACACACACACGTGTATGTTTCACAATATGTACTTTGAAATATCATTTAACATCCATTCTCCATGGATGTGTGATCAGCTCATAATTAGGCCAATATTGGGATTCACCATAATTTCCAAACACATGTTTTAATGGCTTTTCTAACTCTACAGTTATGAAGACATTGAAGTCCCAGAGCCACAGAAAGTTGAACGATGGTGTCTGGGCCATCATTTTGCTTTCCCTGCCTGCCTGATTAAGCTCAGGTCTCATGGCAATGACTTCGTTTATAAAATGTGGCAGGTGGGCTGGTGCAGGGCCCATGCAAAGCCCTCAGCAGATAGGGAAGCCCATTGCATGGATGGATGGGTTCTGAGCACAGACTAAATCTGTAAACAGACAGATGAATTAATGAAGAGCTTCTATTTTACCACAAATATAACTCAGAGTGGATTCATTACTCAAAAAAATTTAAGCTAATTAAGATAGAATAATAATGCTGGTAAAATAATAAAACCTGCTGCAAAATAACACATCATTTGAAGAAGAGAGGAGAGGGAGAAGGAGGGCCAGGAGGGGAGGGAGGGAGTGAGTGAGGCAGTGGAAGAAAAGGAACACAAACAACATCTTCAAATACTAAAAAATAACGTTCAACCCAAGTTTCTGTAGCTAGAAAATTGAGATTTTATATTGAGGAAAATGGAGAAACCTTTCACACAGAATCTGGAGAACACATCCTTGGTCTTTGCACAGGACAGGAAATGCCCACATGGTATGTCCAGGCAAAGGTGGGTGGCAGTCGAAAAAGGTCTCATTTGTACAAAGATGGAAAGCAGGAATGCATTTTTAAAACTTTCTTTTCTTATTTGAATGTCTGTGATAGCTAATGGAATCTGTCCTCAAAATTATAAGGAGGCACCCTGGGGTGTGTAACTTATGAGAGTCAAATATTTGAGGACAGGGCAGTTTACAACTGTTTCCTGCAGAATCCTGCTGCTAGGAAAGCTGGAAGGATCCTCCACGAAGGAGACCTCCAGGGGGACAGTCAGGAACAGTCTCAGCCACCAGGAGGCCCCAGTGCCCTTCCTCCTACATCCCCTCCAGCTGTTCAGCACTCTCCCCTCCACACAGGACAGGGCTGGCCTGTTACCAATCCAGGACCAGGAAGTGGCAGTGAGTGACTCCAGAGGCCAAGACACTGAGAATCCTGCCTGCTGACAACTCTGGGAGGAGAACTGCTCCAGAGGAAGCCAGAGGACCCCTGGTGAGGACCCCCAGGCCACCCAGGGCAGGGCCACTGTGAGAACCCCTGGCCCTTGCTATGTCACCATCAGCTGGCCAACATAGGGGAGGCCCCTGGAGACCCAACATAGAAGCCCTTCCGTGGCTGCCCCCGTGGTTAACAGCCCACAACACCTGGGTACAAACCATGAGCCAGAAACACCTGGGAAGCCCCTCCTAATTCCTCTCTCACAACAGAGGAGTGAGAATAAAATGGTAATGCTTAAAATTATTTGTTGCAATGTTTCACATAGAAATACACACTGCATGCAGAGAAATAGTAAGAAATTTTAAAAGGATTGGCAAGACTCTAATTTCTGTTGGCTGTAAAGAACAACAGTGCTTCACTGGGTGAGCACACACACTGGAGTACCTACCATACATGATGTTATTAGCACCTGATTGTTTTTCTGGCAAAATACACAGTTGTTCTTCACTATCTCTTCTACTGTCTGACCCCTGGGAAACAGTGATGTTGGTTCTTTTAAAAAAAATACTTTTCTGTAAAAAGTAAAAATAGCCTTCAATAAGTCACTGCTTTTCCAGGGCTCCTAGCCCACAGCAGCTGGAGACTATGGGATCCACAGGGTGCAAACACAAGGGGATGGAGTCCCCTCAGCCTGGGTCCCTGTGACATTACATGGAGCTGTCCTTGCCTGGCCCTGGAGGAAACAGCCTAAGCAAGATTCTATGTTGTCCCTGCTGTCACATGGGTAGTGGTGACATCTACCCTCCTGAGTGCTCTGAATGCACAAAAGAAAACTTGAATGACAGCAGAGAGAGAACACAGGGTCTTGTTCGTTTCCTATAAGGAGGCTGTCTTAACAGGTAAAAGTGTGCAATTAAGTATATGCTTGAAATAAAGATCAGCCTCTCAGGGCTGAGGCTCTGGTGAGTTTATCTGCAGGTGCTAAGGTTGTGTCCAACTTTGTCCAGGCCAGAGTCCAGACAGCAGGATAAAGCGGGCCAATATAAATGGTTACAAATACTCTCAATTTGTTTCTTTCAATGCTTTAGGACTGAGCTTCTCCTGTGTTCATCTGAGCTCCATGTGAAGAGAATAATCAACCTCTGCCACCACCACCCCCCCGCCAGTCCCCACCCGCTGTTATCTATTGGAGCAGTTGGAAGATTAGTTTGCAATTGTGGGCTTTTTTTTCTCCTAGTGAATAAAACAACCTGTGCCTTTTATCCTGCATGTATGTGAACTTAAACATGGTATTTCTTACCTGAGACATTTAGGTAAGAGGATACTCGAGTGCAGTGATTCTGAGGTTACATGGCTCCATGATGCCTATGCTGACACCACCTAGTGTGCTCAAACTTGACCCACCTGAATTTGAGAAGATCAATAAAGAAAATGATATCTTTGGGCATTTTAGCAGCAAGAGTAGAGTCTGCAACAGCTTCCAGGGTCCATTTCTCTATCTGAAGGAATTATACGGTATCCTTTGCTCTCTCCAGCTCCTGAGCATGATACACACGTGGTGCAGACACTTCTGAGCTCCCTGCACCCCTGGGGGATCTGAAGGTGACCTGGAGACACAGGACTCTGTGCTGCCCTCTGCTGGACACTCTCAGTAACTGTGTGCTTCAGTAACCCTACCTATAACCTTTTGACTGCCTGCCTTTATCTCTGGAAGGATCAAAGTCAAATAATACATTTCTAAATCCACTTGGTGGTCAAATCTGTGTCCTGGGTCCCTGCAGGTGCAGGGAAGTCAACATCATACCCACTCTGGGTCTCTACTGCCTTCATGACTCCAAAAGGTCTTAGCTAGATGCTCCTCAGGTCATCTCACATGATCTCAGGCAGGTTGGGAGGGCATAGATGATCTTCTGAAAGGGGATTCTGCCCTCCTAAAATACCTGGGCATGACTTGAGGGAGAGTGTCACTCACTGGAGACTTTATGGTCAAGGTGAAGTTGGTGTTGACCCAAAGGCAGAGCAGGACTGGAAAGGTCAGCAGGAGATGCAGTGGGAGTCCAGGTGCAAATCACTGGCCCACAGCAACCACAAGCACGCAGCATTCTGGGAGAGTCCCAGGGGAATGGGGGAGTTAATCTTTGCTTTCTAACCATTCCCCTCCCTCAGCACAGCACATGTCCAGGGAGAATCCCAGGCTAGTGTTGAGGGGTCAGCTCCTGTCCCATCTGTTAAGGAGGCTCCATGCAACTGCCTGGGTCATCTGCACTCTTTTGGGCATCTCTTCCTTTGACCTACCCCTGCCACATAAGTTTAAAATGTTTTTAAAAGAAATGTGAGTGAACAATCCCTAGAAGACTATAAATGCATATATAATTAAGAAATTCACATGAGGAAAAACAATAATTTAGATACTGAATAATGGGAAAAAATCAAGAAAGCAAGAAAATGGGTCTTAATACAAAAGAGCAAATAGATGCAATGAATGAAAGGATGCCATATTTGGCCCAGCTTTTCAAGTAATTTTATAATATTTTAAGTAAAATTTTAGAAAAATAAAAAGGATTGAAATCAAAACTGCATGCCATTATAAAATACACACACAGGGTTAAGAGTGTAGGCTGATTGAAAGAGGCAAGACCACAACACACATCATGCAAGGATGAGCTAAGGACACTGGCCTGGACCACAAACAGGAGACAAACTGGGACATCCCAAGACAGCAGAAGAGTCAGTGCACCAGGAATCTCTTCCAGTACTGATGCTAAATGGACCCAGCTGGACTTCAAGTTGTTGGCAGGAGAGAGCAGAGCATTCCAGCCAAATGATAGGAGCCATCTCCAGCAAAGGCCTAGCCAACTGGCAACTCAGCACCTCCTCTGAAGCCCACCAGGGAAGCGAGACCAGGGGCCAGCCACTACCCAAGACTGGGGAAAAAGAGGGAAGATGCAGAGGATCACACTCAACAGGACAAACAGGTGCAGGAAGGAGCCACTAAGAAAAAGGGATACAGGCAGGAAACCTGAACTGTAATTGACAAGTGGCCAGAGACTTAGCCTGGAAAATAGAATAGTTACAAACCCAGGGTCACCCCATCATGAGGAAGTTCCTATAAGTTCTACCTCCAGGAGCTCAGAAGAATCTCACAAAAAGAGTGCCATAATTTAGCAGGGGAAAGGAAAAGCACAATAATGGCATAGGTCAGAGCATTCCAAAAGGTCTGCCCTCAGGGGAAGTTGGGTAACCAAGCCCAGCCTGAGGGGTGTATCAGAGCCTGCTGACCTGGAGCAAGGAAAGCATCCCACTCTGCCCACTGCTAGCCCTGCACGTGGGAGAAGACAGGCACCAACTTCAGCCACCCCAGCCAGACCCCTGAGCAAGGGAGGAAGCTGACAGCCTTCCTGAAGCTCAGAGCCCAAGCTGCACACTCAGTAATGAGCCCAGGGCTGGGGAGGAGCTCAGAAGAGCACCACTGTCCAGACAAGGGAGCCCTGAGCTCAATGCCAGCACACAGAACAGGACAGAGACCAAGTCACAGGACCAGGGAGCATTTCCTCTCTTTACCAAGACAGGATCAGAGGCCTGGTCCTAGCAGCCCCTCTGACCCAGTGGGTCATGTTCTGCTGTCTGGAAAACAGTGTGAGGTACTGAAAGCACAAGGAGCCCTCTGAGAACACTGAGCAGCATCAGAACCAGAACCAGACCCAGTAGGAATGATGGACCCTCACACAGAGGAGTCAAGATTCTGTGCTAAGAGCTCTATGAATGGGAAAAAACGCTTCAATGGACATTGCCCTTCACTATGATCTGTCTCTGAGTTTCACCATAAAGATCCTGGAAACAGCTG